>NC_037337.1:26776124-27083492 GCF_002263795.3 Bos taurus
GACATAAAATCTGCTTAAGGATCTGCTTCTTATAGAGACTCCACTATTAGAGTGCACTAGAGTTGAGTATTTGGGATTATGGGGCTTAATATAAGGGACTTCAGAATTAAAGATCTGGGCTTTGGGACACTGTCATCAATAATTATCAAGAAGAAATTCTCATAGTTTCTTCCCTTACCTGATTTAGCATGACATCATAGACATCATTTCCTTCAAAGTACACATGGGCCTAGAGAGAAAGAAAAAACTGACATTTGTACATTCCCAGCCCTGATGAGATCATAAGTGAGGTTCTAAATTTTTTATGCCCCAAACTATCACCTTCCCACATTACCAACATGCATCTTCCAGGGAAAAAAATGCAAAAGTATGTTCTTCTAAACATAACCTGTCAATCCTATAATGAAAACATGTTGCTTTTATGTAATTACAGAAACAGGGATGAGTCTAACTCAGTAAAGGAAACCTGCTCCAGAGGAAGCCTTTCTTCTGTATCCTTCAAATCCTTTTCCCATGCCATACATACCAGTGCACAGTTTCTCATTAGAACACTGATAATGATACAATTTTCTAATTGAGAAAGAGGTGTGGAAAGCTGATGACAACTCCATAAGTTAACCATGCTAGAAAACACCATGATTAGTACTCCCAAACCCCATGCTGTTCATCCCTTAGCCTTGGAGAAAATTTTGGAGAGGATTCCTAAAATAGATAATAGCAATGTTCCAGACAAGAATCCCAATAAGAACAATGGTTCTTTGAGAAATTAGTGGGAGTCTCTTACCTTCCCCACCTTGGTTGTGCACTCTGGGTCCACTGGAGCTTTGCCCTTTAACAGCAAGGTCTTCACAGACTCTGAGGGAAGACAGATAAGTCCTACATCTACTCGATTGGGAAACAAAAATAGCTGCCATGGTTAGAGAGAAACCTGTCATAATTCACTCTGCCCTTCCCAAGCAAGCTTGATCTGCTCAAGTCTCAGTTTATTGTAATAAAATATGTGAAACTAAAGCTTTTGAGAAACTAGGTTAGTCTTATGGTATGCCCCAAAGATAGAAAGTTAATTATATTTTCAAGGAAAGAAAAAATAAGAGTTGAAAGAACAAAATACTCTCCCACCCTCAGCCCTCCCAGGGACCCTCTTGCTGGTCCACATTCTCCTTGGTGTATGTGGGGGGCTGACCTTGCTTGTCTTCAGTCCTGTCACTATCTGTCTTTCCTTCAGCCACAGGCTCCTTTTTCAGCCTGTGACATTTTCGAATTTTCTTTGCAGGAGGAGGGTCTTCTGCAACTGTTTTGCCATTATTAACTCTTTCAGCTTCATTCAGAATAGGCAAGAAGAATGGGCAAAGAAGCAAAAGAAAGAATGAGTACACACTGAATATGATGCTACTATGCAAAAACATCTTTTTAAAGAAATAGATTGAGATGGTTTTGTAAATTTACAAAGGAATAATAACTGCCATACCACTCAGAAAACTGAGTTCCTGAACTGCTATTCTAGATAAAACAAAAGCAACTCACAGGTCATGTGAGTTCATAGCCTCAGGCATCAGTCTCAAATTGCTTATCTTTTCTGTTTACTTGTGCCCCGATACCCTCCAAATACCTATCCTCAAACTACTAAAGGTGGTATGAAATAGGTTAATAGAGTGCTCTGGAGTCTGTGCCCTGTCTCTTCTAACTGGAGAATCAGTGTAGAAGTTATTTCATCTCTTTGTACTTCAGTTGCCCTAATTGAAAAATCTAGAGGAAGACAACACATTTAAGAACACAATACACAGAGTATGATACGTCATAAGTCAATTTTAAGAGCTGCATTTTATAATCTCTGAAACTGGGATGCATTTTACAAGGGATGACTTATAAGCTGCGAATCACGTTTTACCTGGAAGCGTTTTTCCTTGCTCAATGGTACATAAAATAATGGTGCACCTTACACTTAATTTTTTTAACTGTTTTGTATTAGGTATTTAAAACCGTGGTGGCACTAAGTTATAACAGGTCAACAGGCTGTCAGACAATTTTGTAACCCCCAAAAGCTATGACAACAGAAATTTTCAAAGTTCGGCATCAAAACAAGTGCTGGTTCAGGGAGCGATGCAAATAGGAAGGGCTGTAGTAGAGGGCACAGTTTCTTTTCTGAATTCCCGCCCCCAGTATTCTGGCCCCCATAGTTCACTCCGAACCTCGCGCTCTGCCCCCCGCAGTCCCCCGCCGCCGAGCTGCCATGGATCCCGAACGCTGACGTCATCAGTCCGCTCCCAGGAATCGCCAGCGCAGTCTATAGGCGGGAACCGTAGTGCGCGTGCGTCCTAGCGTAGACCTACCAGGGGCGGGACGCACTGTAATATTTGCATGTTCCCACTGTCTTTTTGAGAAGTCACCGTAACCGAAAAGTGGCTCTAGGTATGAGCACATTATAAGTGCTATTTGCGTGCGGTGTTTGCCGTAGGGCGGAGGGAAGCTCATCAGTGGGGCTACGAGCTGAGTGCGCTTAGTCACTCTGTCCATTGTCCCTTGGGAAGGTCTGAGACTAGGGCCATAGGGCGGCCCTAACAGGGCCCTCCCTGAGCTTCGGGGAGGTGAGTTCCCAGAGAACGGGGCTCCGCGCGAGGGCAGACTGGGCAGGAGATGCTATGGACCCCGCCCTCGCGGAGGGGCCTGGCGGATGCCTCCTTAGCCGGAGCTTGGAATAGACTCACGGCCGGCGAAGTGAGTTCAATGGCTGAGGTGAGGTACCCCGCCTGGGGGCCTCATAACCCAATTCAGACTACTCTCCCGCCCGTCCTTTTTTAATGAAATGCTGAAGCTATGAGAATGGTAATGAACTATGGAGGCCAAGTGAATTTTAGAACGGGTAATTTTTTAGATGGGTGGAGGCGCGCGGGATATCCCAGAAGCTCCATTTCAGACACTGAATTAAAACTCATTTTCTGCGTTTTTAACAACAACCAAGTATTGGTGACTTTCATACAGATTTTTATCCCCCCCCCCTTTTTTTTTGAAGTTTTGAAAACTTTTATTTTATATACAAAGAGCTAGTAGTATTTCCGCCTAAGGTTGATGTGCTGGATGAGCCATCTAAGGAAGTTCGGTTAGTCCAACTTAATGAAGCCGATGTCCTTCGCATACTGGCGGAAACACTGGCGGCACATATTGAGGCCGTATTTCCGGATCAGACGGTGCCGGTTTGAGCAGACCCGGCAAGAGCGAGAACCCTGGCCGAATTTTCTCGGATGGCTCCAGTAGAGCTGCTGGTGACCCATGTTGCTTTCTTGGCTGCAACGAGGTAAAAGGCTATCCCCCCTTTTTTAATCCACATATTTATTGGGCACCTTGGCGAGTTTTGGGGATATGGTAGTTCAGCCAAAATACACATGGTTCACGTTTTGGGGACAGGCGTTAATCAAGTAATTACACAAGCAAAAGCAGCAACACTACTATAAGAAGTATACAGTATTTACGGAAGTTGTGTGAACTGTTGGTCGCTCAGTCCTGTCTGACTCTTTGCTATCCCATGGACTATAGCCCTCCAGGCTCCTCTGTCCATGGGATTTTTCCAGGCAAGAATACTGGACTAGGTTGCAATTCTCTTCTCCAAGCAATCTTCCTCACCCAGCGGTTGAACCCATGGGAAAGTAGTACTTCAGGGCTGTATATTGTCACCTTGCTTATTTAACTTATATGCAGAGTACATCATGGGAAATGTCGGGCTAGATGATTCACAACCTGGAATCAAGATTGCTGGGAGAAATATCAACAACCTCAGATACGCAGATGATACCACTCTAATGGCAGAAAGCCAAGAGGAGCCTGGTAGGCTACAGTCCATGGTGGCGGGGAGGGTCGCAAAAGAGTCAGACACTAGTTAGCTACCAAACAACATCAACAGTGCTATGAGCTTTACACATATTTAATTCTCACAACAACCCTGATGTTAGGCAGGTATTATTGTCTGTATTTTACAGTTGAGAAAATTGAACTCTAGAAAAATGTGAGTAATTTATTCAAAGTCGCAGTGTATTGGTTTGCTAGGGCTACCATTACTGAAAACTACAGACTGGATTGCTCAAACAAGAAAATTTTATTTCCTCAAAATTTTGAAGGCTAGAAGCCCAAGATGAAGGTGATGGCAGCATGGATTTCTCTAAGGCCTTTCTTCTTGGATTGCAGGTGACTGTCTTTTTCCCGGTATCTTTCTTACTAAGCTTGTTAACTTGAATATTTCCCTGATGGTAAGTTCTACCTTGAGTAGATCTAGACTAACTAACCCAAAAGAATGAAAATTGCAGTAGTCCATCTAAACTAGAATGTGTGTAAATACCTTGAATTAGTCCGTGCTAAAGTATATTAACTCAAAAGGAAGCTTGGTTTAAAAAGTTTAATCTAAGAACTGTGCAAGTAGCATCTTTGGTCCTTAAAGAGACAGGTACCTGAGGGGGTGTGCGGGTGGGGCAGGTTGCATCTTTCCAGCCTTTTAAGGTAAAGGAGGGAGGGAATCATCATTAGCCAATCAGGCTCTGAGGTCACTTCTCAAAGTCACTTCCTGTCTCTCCACTTTCTCTCTTCATTTTGGTGCTGGGCTGGTGAGTGTGCATTTAATCCTGATTCCTAATTGTTTTGAATTTCTCGTCAGTTTGAACCACTGTATCCTTGTGACAGCCTTAATTTCCAGCTAGCCTTGGAGTGTATGTGAGCTACTAAGCGATTAATTTCGGCTGTGTGGAAATTGGAGGAAGGCAGTGAAATGATCTGCCTGGATTGTTTCCACGTGGGCCTCTTCAGGATCCGGTCTGCCTTCTTTTTCTGAGACAGGGTGACCTAGGAACAATAGACTCTGCTTTACGTACATAGTGTTTCTGCAAAATGCCTGGATTCATTTTGCTTGGGGTAAAAGGTACTGTTATTTTCTCATTGCTGTTTTGACTTCTGTCTTTTAGTGAGAGGGTAGATCTTGGAAGAGGAGTTTAGACCAGTCAGCTTTAATTCTCCTGTGTCTGCAGGGCTCAGGTTTTTACTGGGTTTGTGGGAGCTGCATTGGTTGTTGTTTTTGCCCTGGTCTTCGCTCAGAGCAGTTCATCTTGTTGGGAGGACGCTGCAAACTCTGAAGTCAAATGATTTTAACGAGCTTCAGGAGGAGCTCCCAATTTTAATGTCAGCACTGTGGTGATGGTGCCCTCAACAGCTTAGGATGTACTGAAAAAGATGAGGGCCTTAGCTTAGTGCAAGCCTAAATGAAATTCCAACACCACAGTTTACTCCTCCAGTGATGTTAGGTGAGTCAGTGGACCATTCTGAGGCTTAGCTTTTGAAGATCAAAGTATATGAAGTCCAAGCACTAGTGGATGTATAATAAATGTTATACACCTTCTAGAAATAAGCAATAAATATATTCTGGGTATTATTTTTCTCCTACAAAGTTTTGCCCAGTGACCTTGAGTGATATACATTAATATAATATATGAGTTATCCTTACAGGTAGAGGGTGTTGAGCAAGTAAACTCGTATTTTAGCATTGTTGGAAATGTATTGGGGACTGTAAACATGCAAAATAAAAGAGGAAGACTGAATTCCTCCAAAGCTATTTATTTTAAAAAGTCTTAAAAGTCTCAGATCATGTCTTGTGAAACAACTAGTTTTTCAGTTAGAGGTTTTGTTGAGTGGGAGAAAAATTAGTTTTCAGTGGAGATATGCTTTATCTTATTTTATATCTATTTTACATAAGTTAATCTTCACAGAGTTCTAAGAGGTAGGTGGTGTTTGTCCTCATTTTAAGGAAAGGAAATCTGAGGCTTAGAGAAGTTGCATAACTTGCCCCAGGTCACAACAAATGGAGCTAGGAGTCAAATCTAGCTCTGTCCAACTTCATTATCTTAACCATTAAGCTAAGTTGCCTGCCAACTTATTATTAAAACCTTGCTTGTATACCTATAAAATGGAAAAGATAACATAGTACTTGCAAAATGCGTTACTATAAGGACAGTGCTTTATAAATTCTTAATAGGTAAAATATGAAGTTATTCCTTACTGCTGTTTTGACCCAAAGCCCTCAGGTACTATATTTTTTTTTTTTCATTTTTATTTTGCTCCACCAGCAATGGGACTAGGATTGGGTGAAATAGTGTTCTCTTGGGATGAACTGCATGATTATTCAGTGTTTCTGATCTTCCTACTTTTATTTCATATATGCTCTGAGTGGATTCCTCCTGGAGTTCAGTTCAGTCACTCAGTTGTGTCCTACTCTTTGTGACCCCCTGGATTGCAGCATGCCAGGTTTCCCTGTCCATCACCAACTCCCAGAGCTTGCTCAAACTCTTGTCCATCGAATTGGAGATGCCATCCAACCATATCATCCTCTGTCGTCCCCTTCTCCTGCCTTCAATCTTGCCCAGCATCAGGGTCTTTTCTAATGAGTCAGTTCTTCCCATCAGGTGGCCGAAGTATTGGAGCTTCAGCTTCAGCATCAGCCCTTCCAATGAATATTCAGGACTGATTTCCTTTAGGATGGACTGGTTGGATCTCCATGAAGTCCAAGGGACTCTCAAGAGTCTCCTCCAACACCGCAGTTCAAAAGCATCAATTCTTCAGCACTCAGCTTTCTTTATAGTCCAACTACCACATCCATACATGACACTGGAAAAACCATAGCTTTGACTGGATGGACCTTGGTCAGCAAAGTAATATCTATGCTTTTTAATATGCTGTCTAGGTTGGTCATAGCTTTTCTTCCAAGGAGCAAGCATCTTTTAATTTCATGGCTGCAGTTACTTTCTGCAGTGATTTTGGAGTCCCAAATAATAAAGTCTCTAACAATTTCCATTGTTTCCCCATCTATTTGCCATGAAGTGATGGGACCAGATGCCATGATCTTCGTTTTCTGAATGTTGAGCTTTAAGCCAACTTTTTCACTCTCCTCTTTTACTTTCATCAAGAGGCCCTTTAGTTCTTCTTCACTTTCTGCCATAAGGTGTCATCTGCACATCTGAGGCTATAGATATTTCTCCCGGCAATCTTGATTCCAGCTTGTGCTTCATCCAGCCCAGCATTTCACATGATGTACTCTGCATATAAGTTAAATAAGCAGGGTGACAATATACAGCCTTGACATACTCCTTTTCCTATTTGGAACCAGTCTTTTGTTCCATGTCCAGTTCTAACTGTTGCTTCTTGACCTGCATACAGATTTGTCAGGAGGCAGATCAAGTGGTCTGGTATTCCAATCTCTTTAAGAATTTTCCACAGTTTGTTGTGATCCACACAGTCAAAGGCTTTGGCATAGTCAATAAAGCAGAAGTAGATGTTTTTTCTGTAACTCTCTTGCTTTTTTGATGATCCAATGGATGTTGGCAATTTGATCCCTGGTTCCTCTGCCTTTTCTAAATCCAGCTTGAACATCTGGAAGCTCACAGTTCACGTACTGTTGAAGCCTGGCTTGGAGAATTTTGAGCATTACTTTGCTAGTGTGTGAGATGAGTGCAATTGTACAATAGTTTGAGCATTCTTTGGTATTGCCTTTCTTTGGGATTGGAATGAAAACTGACCTTTTCCAGTTCTGTGGCCACTGCTGAGTTTTCCAAATTTGCTGGCATATGGAGTGCAGCACTTTAACAGCATCACCTTTTAGGTTTTGAAATAGTTCAAAGGCAAAGGAGAAAAGGAAAGATATAAGCATCTGAATGCAGAGTTCAAAGAATAGCAAGGAGAGATAAGAAAGCCTTCCTCAGTGATGAATGCAGAGAAATAGAGGAAAACAATAGAATGGGAAAGACTAGAGATCTCTTCAAGAAAATTAGAGATTCCTTCTCCACTGAGAGGTTAAAACAATCGGAATTTTTAGCTAAAATAACTGACAGTAAGTGGGAAATAAAACTTGAGAATCTGTTCTGGTAGTACAGCCTTAGAGAGCTGTTGCTAAAAGATGACTCTGCCAAGCAATTAGTTTAGCATTTACTTCATATTTGTATTGTTTTCCTTTTGCTTCAGGTTGAAGATGGAATCTACTGAGGAAGGAAAGCCTAGGTCTTCAGCACCACATGTGCCAGCCCAGAAGCAGCAGTGTGAAAACCTCTATAACATCTGGAGTCCCCTAAAAATTAAGGAGACTTTGATTTGGACATTCTCAGTAGGAATGGTTAAAGGCTAATGGGACCATAGAGGCAAGTACTTGAACTTTGACTAAGATATGATGCCTTGAAGTGTCTGTTTTACATGTGCAAGTGTCTTTTCTATCTAAAAAGACAGGAGGTTCCTTGAATTATCATTGTATCCCATACTGTAGGATACACAGTAGGCACTGAGTAAATTGGAATGGGACTGAGCAAAACTGAGTGATAGTATGATCTTAAAATGGAAGCATCAGCTCATTCAGCATGATCAATCTGTGTTTTGTATCCAGCCTCATGAATCATCTGTTCACACGTAAAATGTACCTTTTGTCCTTTGAAGAACTTATTTCCACAAGAAGCAAAATGAGTGGGTCATTGATTGCCTGTGGGATATTTACAAAATGTTTACTTTAGCTCCCTAAGTAACTCAGTAAATGTACAATAGTCTTCATGTGGTGGAATGACACTTTATGAAGCATAACTAAAATCCTGCACGGAGTATCACACATTGGGAAAGGCATCATGTGCTACCAGGCAGGCTTTGTGCTATGTGCCACGGAAACAAAGACCAGGCCCTTTGCAATCTGGGTTTTGTTTTGTGAGATGAGACAAATAGGCAAGGTATACCTTTAAATCTATAATTATTTTTCCCATAAGAAGTACTTAGATGCAGACTTTTGAGGTGGACAATGTTAAAACTCTTACAATAAGAAATGGTGAAATTTTGCAGTGTCTGAATGCTTCCTATGTTCCCTTAGTTAATCTCACATTTTGCTGATATCCAAAACATTTGGAATAATTAAAGCACTATTCAAGTATAGGATAAGAACAAGTAAAATAACACTTTGATTATATCTCTGAGTTACTTAAAAATTTGTAGTTTATATCAAGCCTTATGAATCATCTGTTCACGTATAAAATGTACCTTTTGTCCTTTGAAGAAGTTATTGCCACAGGAAACAAAATGAGTGGGTCTGTTTCTTTCTGACCTACTGAGCCAGTATGCCATTCTTTTTATTCCCCCACTATGCCATTCTTAATACATTTTAAAGCAAATTGTCGTTTGCAGTTCTGCTTCTTAGTTCAGGTAGTAAGGGGCATCAGTTCAGTTCAGTTCAGTCACTCAGTCGTGTCCGACTCTTTGCGACCCCATAAACTGCAGCACACCAGGCCTCCCTGTCCATCACCAACTCCCGGAGTTCACCCAAACTCACATCCATTAAGTTGGTGATACCATCCAGCCATCTCATCCTCTGTCGTCCCCTTCTCCTCCTGCCCCCAATCCCTCCCAGCATCAGGGTCTTTTCCAATGAGTCAATTCTTCGCATGAGGTGGCCAAAGAATTGGAGTTTCAGCTTTAGCATCAGTCCTTCCAAAGAACACCGAGGACTATCTCCTTTAGAATGGACTGGTTGGATCTCCTTGCAGTCCAAGGGACTCTCAAGAGTCTTCTCCAACACCACAGTTCAAAAGCATCCTTAGTGAAGTGAAAATATGGAATTTTGACAGAATTGGGCTCATATCTCAGGTCTTAATAGCTACGTGGACTTAGGAAATTTATTTAACTTCTCTGAGCCACAAAATTTCCTTATAAATAAGGGAAAAAAACTTCTCTTGTAAAGTTTGAAATGATTTCAGTAGTTCTTGACAGATTATAGGTAGGACTTTAAGAATGATAACTGCTACTTCCTTTTTTGTCAGCTTACATTTATTCATACCCACAGTTTAAGGCACTGCTCTTCAACAGAACTTGAATGTTCTATATTCGTACTGTCCAGTTTGATAGCCAGCCATATGAGGTTACTGAGCAATTAAAATGTAACTGAGGAATTTAACTTTTAGTTTAGTTTAATTTAAATTTAGGCTGTAATAGGTGTTAACTATTGGACAGTGCAGTTACTCTTTTAGAGATATAGTTCATGTGTTACGTTATGTTAGTTTCAGGTGTACAACATAATGATTCAGTATTTGTATATACTGATATTAGGACATGATTGCTACAATACATCTAGTTAAGATCCATCACCACATCTAGTTAAAAATTTTTTCCTCTTATGATGAGAACTTTCAAGATTACTCTCTTAGCAACTTTCAGATACATAGCAAATACTCTTCTAAGTGCAATTTTGAGACTCATTCAAGACCTACTATTTTTTATTCATGAAGCCTTCCGTGACCAATGATTCTTCTAAATATAACTTGGCTCTTTCTCCGACTTGTTTGGTACTTACCATGGACATTAATTTTTTCGTGTGTTGTCTTTCTAGCTAGGTTGTATTTGAGATTATGGAGTTTTAAATTTCCCCATTGCCTCATGAAAAGGAACATGAAAAAAATATAATTGTAATATTGTAGTTAATGATTTTATATGATCATTAAATATAATAGAAAGAAATTTTAACTAGTAATTAAGTGAAGAGTAGGGAATAATATAAAGGTTGGTTTCCGGATGAGCTTTGTGTCTAGTCTGTTTCACCTAAAAATTCAGATTACACTCAACCTCTGGAAGAACAAATTGAGGCTTCTTTCTTATACTGCCATCTCTTGGCCAACTTGTGCTCCAAGTGATGCTTATTCAATTTTGCTATGTCAAGGGAAGGTTTTCTTTAGTTTATTGTGATAAATACTTTAACAGAAGTAGAGGTTAAATATAATTGATACTGGCTCAAATGAAATTGAAAGATACTTTGAAAAAAAAAAAAAAACAAACTATTTTAGATTGCCTTCTCATTTATCTGATACTTAGCAGTTCTTGAAAGTGAAAATCGGTCAGTTGTGTCTGACTCTTTGCGACCCCATGGACTGTGAATTTTCCAGGCCAGAATATTGGAATGGGTAGCCTTTCCCTTCTCCAGGGGATCTTCCCAACCCAGGGATCAAACCCAGGTCTCCTGCATTGCAGGTGGATTCTTTATGAACTGAGCTATCAGGGAAGCCCTACCGGTTCTTAGCTCCTTCCATTTTTTAATTTATTTTTTCTTTAAAGGATTTTGTGAACTTAATGATTGTGGTCACCCTGTGGTTACAAGTGTTTTCTGTAATCACATACCCTGTGAACTTGGAGAGACTGGCAGTAACTCATACCATTTATGCCCCATCTCCCTGAATTTGTTCCCTTGGCTGCCATACTTTGGTTGCAGCCATCACGGGGCTTCTTCTATTTGCATACCTATTCTCTTTTTGACTGTTGACTTTTATTAATGTAACCTTTCAGAGATTGGTTAGACTTACTGTATAGTTTTACCCAAACTTTTAAATTTATACAAATAGCAGAGCTTGTACAGAAGTCTTGCCCTAGTCTGATAATGAGTTTGGGCATTTGATGACGTTCTCCAAAATAGATGGGTCCATTTATATTGCTGAATGGAGATTCAAATAAAGAATGAATAGTTTTCTTTGAGTTAATTTTCCTTGAGGCTTTATGGGTGTGACTTGGTGTGGAGTAGGCTGGTGTGCATTCAAGTCTTGTAGTCATAACCTTTGTATATTTGTTTATTATTTAATTTTTTATTTTCCAGAGATGTCAGATGCTTGATAGATCCTGTAGTTCAACTTGATTCCTAGAGAGAAGCTGTTCATATGATATCAGAAGTAAGTGTAAAGAAAACCTTCATTTTTACCTCATTTGAGTTTCTAACCACCTCGCAAGTTTGGAGATTGAGTTTTCTTAGTGGTTGAAATTTGGTAGTTGAAGGGGCTCAGTGCTAACCTCGAGAGAGTTTGCCTGGTTTGAGGATAAGGACCTGGTGGTGACTTGTTCTTCAGCAGTCAGTCATTTGCAGTTTGCCGTGACGAAATACAGGCTGAGCCTATGTTTCAGCTGACTGCCCTGATTGTTTTATTTATTTTTTATTTGACTGCACATGTGGCATGGGGGATCTTAGGTCCCAGACCAGGGGTTGAACCCATGCTGCCTGCATTGGTAGAGTGGAGTCTTAACCATTGGACTGCCAGAGAAGTCCTGACTGCCCTGATTGAACGCATGCTCTAAGCAGACTATAGCTAGCACAAGCACTTGGAATTGAATTCTATTTCTTGAAATTCTTAGTGGGATCTAGCCCATGATGTTAGGTAATTCTTAAATCTTTGAACTATGAGTTTGCTACTACAATGCTTGGTTGAGCTTTGATCTTTTGTTGTATCTCTTTGAGATAGAACTTGGGTCAAGAATCCTTAACCCAAAAATTCAAACACTACAGAGAAAACGCTGATAACTGGTATAATTCTGTTAACCACTTAACTTGACAGTATTAAACGAGTCACTATTTTGTTCGTTTATACACAAGATTAAGAGAACCCCAGAGTTGGTTAAATCAATTTTAAAATCAAGATGATAAAATGCAATACTATGTAATCACCAAAAATTATGGTACCAGTTTATCTTTCTTGAGATGGAAGAGTATTTATGATATATTAATCTAAAAGAAGTTACAGAGCAATATGTATAATCCTTTTTCTGCTTAAACAGTTTTATGTGCTTATGTTTACTTGAGAAATCATTTGAAAGGATATATTCCAATACTAGGGATTATTGTCTTTAGTATTGGGTTCTATGGATGATCTTGTTAACCAGTATTTTCTGACTTTGTTACATTCATCTATAATTTAAAGTTATTTAAAGCAGTCTAGATAGGACAGGCTTGTATTCTTGTACTTGCAAATTTCAGCAGAGAATGGGGCAACATATGAGTGTGAAATATAGGAAATACAAATATTTAAAAGCAGTGTTAAAGTAACATCAGCACTTGAAATAATTTTTTAGCTTTCAGTTCTATCTTTTGCAGAAATGAAATTTCAGGAAACTAGACTGGAGTCTCACTTCTTTCCCAGACCGGAACTCTTGGGAGCTGTAATCCTGGATATACAGTAAATAATAATAGCGTTTTTGTTTTATGGTAAGGCTTATGTTGAAATTGAAAAGCTTTGATATACATATGAATCTGTGGAAACAGCTTAGTGACTTCATAGCTAGCTTTTAAGGTGCTACAAATTTTATTTTTTAAAAAGTCAACTGAAGATGTTGAAAGGTGGCATAGCATAGTAGCTATACATGGCTTCTGAAGTCAGACTTGGTTCAAACCCACTCTCTATCACTTAATCAGCTATGTAACCCTGGCAAGTTTCTTAATATCTCAATGTCGTAGGGTCTTTATATCTTAAAAGGTGATAATAATAGTACCTGACTCAAAGGAATAATACTTGACTTAGAAGATTAAATTAGATAATAAATGTGTGGGGCTTAGAACATTATTAACATATGGTAAGTGCTCAATATATGTTAGCTATTTTATTACTGGAGTCCATGTGTATATTTATCTTAGACTTTGTACTACCTAGCAATTTCTGACATATGCATAATAGTTATGAGAAATTCCTTGTTTTTATTGCTTATGTGCATCTTTCTGGCAGTTGGGCTATGCCTCATTATCTTTACCCTTAGTACAGAGTCTAATTTAGTTCTAGTGTTAGGCAAAGTATGGTAATAAGGCCTATAGTGTATATCCCAATATCATTGTTTCAATAACATTTTTTTAATTAATCTTTTTTTTGACACTAATTTATTTATCATCTAATTCCTTTTTTTGTCTGTCTGCTAGCTGGACCAGTTGATACTTAATGGTTCTTCTAGTTCTCGACTAACCCTTTAAAAATTTAGAAATGATAGTGATGTTTCTTAAAACATTTATTGAAGTGATTGGAGATAATCTTTGATGGCTGTTCCTCTCACTGCTTGGAGCCTTAAGTAGTGGGATTTTAGTCCATCATATATCTAAACTGACTTGTCTTCACTCAGGGCACCATGGGGACAGGTTGGCTGTCCGTTAGTGCCTTCTGATTTTTGCGGAGTCAAACAATTGTGAAGCAGGTGGTGACTCTAGATTAAGAATTATACTTGGGATTAAAAAACTCCATTAATTCGAAAACATGAGGATCTAATATATAGAGAACCGCCTGATTGCAACAGATTTGAATAGCACTGATCTAGGACTATGAAAGGAAGCACTCTAGTCATTTGATTCTAGGAGTTATTGAAACATACTCTGAAATCATTCATGTTTAAATTTTAAATGGTTTACTCAATTTTCTATTGAGTAGTTATTCACCTTTCTATTAAAAATATCTTTTTCTCTGCAGTATGAAGGTGGATGATTCTTCAAATTAAAGGTGGACACTGACTTTTCTCACCAGAAATGGTTTATAAGAAATCAACTTGCAAAAATTTAGAGGCAATAAAAGAAAGAGTAAAATATTTTCTTCTATCATTGTTTGATTCTTTGCTAGATTGTAAGCTCCATGAAAGCAGGATAACTTGCTTATCTGCAATGCCTGACCCAGAATAGATACTCAAGAAATACTTGAAGTTAATTAAAATTTCCATAGAATTTTTTTTTTAATCTCTGGAAATGATAACCATTTTAATGGCATTTCAACAAGATTACATGGAATACTTGGGACTTAAATTTTGACTTGATAAACTATGTGGATAGCAATGAGTCTTAATAATAACTTCTGTTATAATATGAAACCTATTCTTTAGAAACCTATAATATGAAACCTATTCTTCTGTTAAAGCAAATATAAATATCAAATTAGATTTAGAGTAGATGATGCTGACTACCTGAGATTCAAACATAATAGGAAGATTATTATTTCTGAAGCTCTTAGAGAAATGTGGTACATAATATAGCCAGTAAGTACTTATAATATCTAAACAAGATCAATATCAAACTTCATGGTAAAATACCAGTTAAATGGTATATGATAATGAATGCACAAATTGTGCTGTCAGAGTTTATCCAGACTTTTTATGTTAGGAAGAATGGATTGCTACTGCTACTGCTAAGTCACTTCAGTCGTGTCCGACTCTGTGCAACCCCATAGACGGCAGCCCACCAGGCTGCCCCGTCCCTGGGATTCTCCAGGCAAGAACACTGGAGTGGGTTGCCATTTCCTTCTCTAATGCATGAAAGTGAAAGGTGAAAGAGAAGTCGCTCAGTCGTGTCCGACTCAGCGATCCCATGGACTGCAGCCCACCTGGCTCCTCCATCCATGGGATTTTCCAGGCAAGAGTACTGGAGTGGGGTGCCATTGCCTTCTCCAAAGAATGGATTAAAGATCTGTAAATTGAAAGCAAAACTTCAAGCCTATATAAAAGCAAAGAATATGGCACTGTGACATTGGATTAGCCATAAGACAAAAGAAAAGACTGATAAATTTGTATACACTAAAATTCAAACTTAAGTTTGCATGCCATGTAACTGACAAAGGCTCCATTTAAATCAAGAAAATGATCAAAGGATATGAATGAACAATTCATAGATGAGGATCCCTGAGTAGTCACATGAAAAGATGCTTAATCTAACTACTAATAAAATAACTTTACATTAAAACAACACAGATTCCATTTCACTGCCATCAGATGGGCAAAAATTGAAACAGAACAAATGAACTCTGACACTTAAACATGTTGTCAAGGTTGGAGTTGCTGGTAGCAGTGAAATTAATTTATTACTTTGGAGAAGGTTTGGCAACATCATTTTTTTTGAAGATGATTATACCCAATCTTTGGGTATTCTTAAGGAGTTCTTGACGTGTGTACTCAAAGAAATAGGCACAGAAAGTTTATTGCAGTAAAATATTTTTAGTTGTAAAAGCCTGGAACCAATGTCCATTAGAAGAATAAGTAAATAAATTGTGGTTTGTAGAATTCGGCTGTTAAAATGAATTAATATAAGGTATGTGTATTAACTTTACACTTCAAAAAAAAAGACTTAAAAATGGCCAACTGATATGTATTGTGTGAGATTTAGTAGTTTGAGAACATGAAAACAAAGTTTGATGTATGTACATATTAAAAACCTGTATGAGAATGATAACCCCCCAAATCTGGCTTGTTTACCTCTGGAGAGGTAAAAGGAAAATGGATTGAATAGCTGTTAACTTGTTACCTCATTAAAAAACATCAAACTTGAGAAGAGTTTGGGTTTATTAGATTGAATAATGGTCATTCTCCACATATTTTTTATATGCTTAATATTTAATAATAAAAGCCCATCTATTTTTAGTACTTTATTTATTCATTTAACATCAAAAACATTTTGTATTGGGGTATAGCCGATTACCAATGTGTGGTAGTTTCAGGTGAACAGTGAAGGGACTCAGCCATAAATATACATGTATCCCCCCAAATGCCTCCCACACAGACTGGCACATAACATCGAACAGAGTTCCATGTGCTATACGATAGGTCTTTGTTGGTTATCCATTTAAACTGTATCACTGTGTACATGACCTTCCTAAAGTCCATAACTATCCCTTCCTCCCAGGAACCATAAGTTTGAAAAACCAATATTTTAAAATGCTCTTTTTGGTGGTCAGGTCTCTGTATCCCAGCCTTAACTGATTTCAGTGGTTTCATCCTCAGGAGCACCTTAGAAATGAGCCACAGAAGGGTTTTTCTGTGCCATGAGAGAACAGGACACATGCCACCAAAAAACAGGTTAAGTCTATTTCCTGGTATTCCAGACTAGTGGGATATTATATTAAGAGTTTGTAGCTCCCCCCACTTTTTCCTATCTGGCAAAACATCCCCGTCGTTCCCCCCCACCAAATGTGTGTATATGTGTGTAGGTATATCTATCTGTGTACATACACACACACACACACACACACACACACACACACACACACGATTCATATAGGCTTTTAGCCAAATAGGTTGGAAATTGGAAACTGACTTTAAAAATGGTGTGGGTTACACCAAGCTTTGGGGAAACAATGAAATTGAAGAAGCAGGAAGGGATCATATTGTAGCACAAAGGTAACTTGGCTAGACTCAAAGTTAGGTCAAATGTGAATGCTTTGTGTTTTATAACTTGACATGAGAGTGTACCTTTTTACTGTACTTCAATATTTCTACATTTGGCATAGTTAAAACCAGAAAATGCACAAAAGGCTCAGATAACCAAAACATGTTGGGGATTACATGGTTTACATATGGAAACCATGATTTTCTTCAAACCCGTTTTGTAACTCTAGATTGAATTTCTATTTTGAACTCTCAGAAGACATTTTAGGAAAAGTATACAAAGGCCAAGATGACCTTGATTACTGTGAACCAGTTACAGATAGACAAAAAACTAGAGAAAGCTGTTTAATCAGAGTAGGTTTTTGTCTGAAGGAGAAAGGTTTAATATATAGATTCACAACCTATAAGGGGGTTTGCAGGGCTTAGTGTCCCCGTTGTGTTGCTGATTTATTGGATTGTTTCTGTTACTAATTCATGCTAGTGTCACATCTTCAGGAAAGGTGGCTACAAAAGTCAGCATTAGGCTTATATTCTTAGGACCCCTGGAGCTCTCAGCTTAATTTCTAATATGAATTCTAATAGATTCATAGATTGAGCAGAAAGTCATACAGTAAGTACAGAAGAGAAAATGTAATAGGTAAAAGTATTAGGATAAAATGGGTGCAAACATTTAAACAATTATTAATCCAAGCAGGCCCAGGAATGTACACACGTGGATGATCTCAGAAAAGCTGTGAAACCTAACCCTATTGCTTAAGAGCTGTATGAACGTTCATATTGCAGATTCTAAATCAAGTTCTTTAGATCAGATCAGATCAGATCAGTCGCTCAGTCCTGTCCGACTCTTTGCGACCCCATGAATCGCAGCACGCCAGGCCTCCCTGTCTATCACCAACTCCCGGAGTTCACTGTGACGTCCATCGAGTCAGTGATGCCATCCAGCCATCTCATCCTCTGTCGTCCCCTTCTCCTCCTGCCCCCAATCCCTCCCAGCATCAGAGTCTTTTCCAATGAGTCAACTCTTCGCATCAGGTGGCCAAAGTCCTGGAGTTTCAGCTTTAGCATCATTCCTTCCAAAGAAATCAGGGCTGATCTCCTTCAGAATGGACTCGTTGGATCTCCTTGCAGTCCAAGGGACTCTCAAGAGTCTTCTCCAACACCACAGTTCAAAAGCATCAATTCTTCGGCGCTCAGCCTTCTTCACAGTCCAACTCTCACATCCATACATGACCACTGGAAAAACCATAGCCTTGACTAGATGGACCTTTGTTGGCAAAGTAATGTCTCTGCTTTTGAATATGCTATCTAGGTTGGTCATAACTTTCCTTCCAAGGAGTAAGTTCTTTATATAGAGGATGTGAAAAACTGGAAAGATGTCTATCTCAAGATGGATTAAAAAACGGCAGAAAATACAACAGAGGTGGTAGGTGTCAAATTATAGATATCACACAATTTGGGAGACTTTCCTGAAATACAAAGCCTTGTTGCCCAGCCGGTACTCCCTAAAATTTCCCAGAACAAACACCTGTGTGTACTCACTCCTGCTGTTAGCTTCTCAACTGTCCCCACTCTACTCTGACCTCAAATGATAGGCTGAGGACAGCTAGGAGAGAGGGGCTTGGTGGGCTACAGTCCATGCGGGTCACAAAGAGACACGACTAGCAACTAAATAACAGCTTGTGCCAGTCGAGGGCTGAAAACCGCACACAAGGACAGTATCTGCGAGGCTCCCAAGTGGGACACCTAGACCAGCCTCAGTCAGATTCACTCAAAGACACGCGCGCCTGGGGGTGCAACGCCCATAGTCTAGGTGCCAGAGGCCTCGGGTCCCAGGATCCTGAGCTGCGTGACTTGGCGCCCACCACCCGGCAGGCTTTGCGACCCCGCGCATGCGCCCTAAGACGTAGTGGCGTCGCCAGTGGAGAATCCTCGCTTGTCGTCGTCGTCGTCGTGGAGTTAAGGCAGCAACGGTGTTTTCCCGCGCTTTTCTTGGGAGTCTCAGGTTAGATTTTTAAAACAATTTTTTAATTAATCTTGTTAGTATTTTCTTTTGAGAGCGCTGCGAGTTTGAAGTTTCCGTGAGTCTAATCTTCAAAACTTGGTCCTCGCTAAATTGGACGGCTCACTAAATTGACTCGTTCCCCGACCTTGTGGAAAATTTTGAACTAGCTGCACCTCTCGCTCTGCCTGGTGCAGATCCCCTGGAGAAGGGAATGGCCACCCACTCCAGTATTCTTGCCTGGGAAATCCCATGGACAGAGGAGCTTGGCGGTTGCAAAGAGTCAAGACTGAGCAACTAACACTGGCTCTGCCTGGTAAGGGACTCAGGTTCCAAACTGTTCCGAGCTCTTCTTCTTCCCGTCTGCACTCTACCCTGCTGGAGCGACGAAGGCCTTTAACTGCGGCCGCCAGGTACCTGTGGAGACTCCTTCAGCAGGGACATTTGGCGTAAAACATGTCGGAGCGTCCTTGTCCTACCCCTGTGACCCAGGCAACTGTCTTGACAGAATTTATCCGTTTCTAAATGTGACCATCTTCCCTTGGTGTATAATTGGTGTGTCACTATTATTTTATACAAAGTGTTAGCCGCTCAGTCGTGTCTGACTCTGCAACCCCTTGGACAGTAGGCCCACCAAGCTCCTGTGTCTGTGGAATTCCCCAGGCAAGAATACTGGAGTGGATAGCCATTCCCTTCTCCAGGGGATCTTCCCGACCCAGGGGTCAAACGCGGGTCTCCTGCATTGCAGGCAGATTCTTTACTGTCTGAGGCACAAGAGAAGACCTATTTTATACAATAATGGCTAATTTTGATATGTTCAGGATATTGCTGCCTAGTTGAAAAATAATGGAATAGAAGCATAGCATTGAATAGTATTTACATTAATAGGTGAGTTGTTTAATTGGTGATAAAGTTTGCTTTTATATAGATTTTCAGGCTTCATCATGTCAACTACTTGAATGAATTAGGTTAGTTTCTATTTAATAGTATAGGTTACTAGTTAAGGCAACACAGTTAAACAATCTGAGGAATCAGCATATATGAAAACCTAAAAATGTAACTTAAAATACTTTGCATTAAAGAATGGCTAAAATTAGTGCCTGGACTTTTTATATCTGCCAAGTGTGAGAAGTGATACTAAAATATTCTAGCAAACTATGAATGGGTAATACATTTGGATTTTTGTTTAGGTATTGAGAAATGGCAAAAGGCACTAATTTAATTTTTATCTGTACTTTGTAAATGTTCCTAAACTTTTTTTTTTTGCATGAACATATTATTTTTAACTTATAAGTGAGATGTAGAACTACCTGTGTCTTTAACTTTTTCGTTAAAAAAATTTTTCATGGCCTTAGCAGTGGTTTGCACAAAGAAGGAGCACAATATTGTTGGGTGGCTGAAATCAATATTATGTATTGATTGTAATACAAAAGCATAATAAAAGGTATATTATTTTGTCTTAGTAAAATAACATGTTTCAATTTATTTTTATTTATTTATTTAATTTTACTGCAAATTGACTTTCATTTATCCCTTTTTAGGATTCTTTTCAGCATCTGGAGACTTTATTATCTATTATGTCTTTGTGTGAAGACATGCTGCTTTGTAATTATCGCAAGTGTCGTGTCAAACTCTCTGGTTATGCATGGGTCACTGCCTGCTCTCATATATTCTGTGATCAGCATGGTAGTGGTGAATTTAGTCGTTCACCAGCTATCTGCCCTGCCTGCAACAGTACTCTTTCTGGAAAGCTAGATATTGTCCGCACAGAACTCAGTCCATCAGAGGAATATAAAGCCATGGTATTGGCGGGACTTAGACCAGAGATTGTGTTGGACATCAGCTCCCGAGCGTTGGCCTTCTGGACATACCAGGTTAGTGCTTAGGCTAGTTTCTCTGGAGAGTATGCTTTGAGGCGTATGTGAATGCTTCTAAAGTTTTTCCTTCACTGTGTTTGTATTTGTTTTTTAATAAATGTATGGAAAAATGTTCTTTTTAATTTTCTTTTTTGCAAAAGTAATATGTTTAGTGTTGAAAATCCAAAAGGAAGAAAATAAAAATAATCCATTATTCTATCACTCAGAGATAACTAGTCTTGATACTTATGTTTGTATATTACTAGATTTTCCTGGGTATAAATATGTATTTATATATATTTTGTCTATACAAACCTAGAATAATACCACAGATACCATTTTTGTGGCCAGGTAAATTGACAATAGATTATGCCTGTTATGAGTATTTTATTAAATATTTAAAAATTAGCCATTCTATAATCATAATTTTAATGGTTATAATGTATCATAATTTATTTCCAAGTTATTAAAATGCTGGGATGAGTACTGTTATCATTAAATTCATATCCTTAATTTTTTGCTAACTTTAAATACCTGAAAGTGAAACATTTCAAAGTTTTAAAAATTGTAGTACTAAAAGTTGCCCTCCAGTTAGATCTTGTCAGGTTGTGTTCCCTTAAGAAATGTAGGCAGGTGCTTGTTCACCATACTTTCTGCTCACCAGTTAGATATGATTACAGTAGAATCTCATTGCTCTCAAAATATGCATTTGTTGGATGGCCTTTAGATGAATACATTTTCCTGTATTTTAAGTATATTTTTCTTTTATTAGTTATCTGTTTTATTTTATTTCATTTGCTGTAGATTTCCCCCCACTGATTTTTAAGAATTCTCTCTATACATATACTTAACTCAGATGTTGCAAGAAATTTTTTTCACTTTTGTTAGTCTTCCTTGATTTTTTTGACATACAGAGGTTTAAAATTTTTGTGTGTTTGATGAAATCGTAAAATCATAATTTTAATGATTGAATTGTATCATAAATTGTAAGTTATTTAAAAAATGCTATAATGAGCATTCTTATCTTCAAATTCATATCCTTATTTCCTTTTTTGATTTCTGCCTTTGGCTTCTTTTTAGAAAGGCTTATCTGTGGAAAACTTTAATCAGGTCCTTGAGTATAATAGTGTTATATCTTATATATGCAATTATAATAATGCTTCTAAAAGGTCTGTTTGTCATCTGTCACATAAATATTTTCATTATATTTTTCTAGGTAAAATGTTCCTCTTCTATGCTCCTATATCTTCTTATGCTTACTTTGTTGTATTATTTATACTATATCGTAATTACTTATATATTTGCTTATCTTTTCTAGTTAGGAGAGTTCTTTAGGTCATGTTTTGATTCCTGTGTATCTTTGGGTCCTCAGTGGCCGTCATAGTTACTGGTCTTAAGTCTCAGTAATACTTATTGACTGAAATGAATAGACACTCTGTCTTAAAGTAGATCCCAGTTTGGGGGGTAGTATTGATTGAACATGAACATGTGGTAGTGTTGTAAAGTCTATCCTTAAAGTCATTGTGACCTTAGTATTTTGCTGGCTATTTCCCAGAGACTGCTCTTAGTCACTTGCCTGTTGGCCTTTCCAACTTGGCCTCTTACTTCCACAAATCCAGCAAGAGAGAGAGTATGCTAGTAAGAGAAACTATATTCTTATGTAATGTACTGATGAAGCGATATCCTGTCATTTTTCCTGTAATCTAGTCACAGGTCCTGTCTAGATCAAGGGGAGGATATAAGTGTTAGAAGGCAGGGATAATTGGGAACTGTTTTATAAAATGTTCTCCACACTATGGATTACTTGAAATATTAGTGTTAGATTTCTTGGAACCTTTGGTCTACATGTCACTTGTTGAGGTTAAACAAATATTCACATTTTTTGTTGGTGTAATGGTCATGCTTTGAGAGTATTCCTCCATTTTTTTCTATGCATTTAGTGACATAGTGTATTATTTTCTATAATAATTATTCTTTTGTACATCCTAATTTCTTCTTAATCTGGTTCTAAAATTTAAAGTAATAACAAATAAAAAAAATAAAGTAATAACATTCCAGTACGTGTGTCTTTCTTTTCTTTCTGTGTTTGTATAAAGTTAAAATAAGCAACTTTGCATTTATTACCTTAAATCTTTTCTCTCTTGGGACAGGTACACCAGGAGCGTCTCTATCAAGAATACAATTTCAGCAAGGCAGAGGGCCATCTGAAACAGATGGAGAAGATATATACTCAGCAAATACAGAGCAAGGATGTAGAATTGACCTCTATGAAAGGGGAGGTCACCTCCATGAAGAAAGTGCTAGAAGAATATAAGAAAAAGTTCAGTGACATTTCTGAGAAACTTATGGAGCGAAATCGCCAGTATCAAAAGCTCCAAGGTCTCTATGATAGCCTTAGGCTACGAAATATCACTATTGCTAACCAAGATAGTACTCTTGAACCATCTATGATTGCACAGTCTGGTGTTTTTGGCTTCCCATTAGGTAAGAAAGGACATGTAATATCCAGTATCAGTTCTTTAAATTAGTGATGTTTCACACTGTACCCTGCATAGTTCCATGCAGTTAGTGGAGACTCCAGAGGCCTAGAGTGGTAGTATTAGTGGTAGGCTCTAGGTTCTTCATCTGTGTCTCAGTCAGCACATCCTTACTTTTATCTGTTTTATTTGCTTACATTTTTAACTACATCTTCAATTTATTTGAATAGAGTAAATAATTCCAAAATTAAAGCTGGCAAATTTCCACTTCAAATGAAAAGCTATTTAGTTGCAGTAATAATAATAATATTAGCTTCCATTTATTAATTCCTTACTAAGTATTAGAAACTTATAATTTCACATGTATTTGTGAAATTTATAAATTTGTGTCATTTATAAAACTTTATGAGGTAGGTGTTTATTATCATGCCTATATTACAGATGAGAAAGCTGAGGAACAGAGAGGTTAAGTAAATTAGTCAGGGTCACAGAGCTATCTTCAGAGCCCATACTCTTTTTTTTTTTCTTTTTTTTTTTCTCTAATTTTATTTTATTTTTAAACTTTACATAATTGTATTAGTTTTGCCAAATATCAAAATGAATCCGCCACAGGTATACATGTGTTCCCCATCCCGAACCCTCCTCCCTCCTCCCTCCCCATACCATCCCTCTGGGCCGTCCCAGTGCACCAGCCCCAAGCATCCAGCATCATGCATCGAACCTGGACTGGCAACTCGTTTCCTACATGATATTTTACATGTTTCATTGCCATTCTCCCAAATCTTCCCACCCTCTCCCTCTCCCACAGAGTCCATAAGACTGTTCTATACATCAGTGTCTCTTTTGCTGTCTCGTACACCGGGTTATTGTTACCATCTTTCTAAATTCCATACATATGCGTTAGTATACTGTATTTATGTTTTTCTTTCTGGCTTACTTCACTCTGTATAATAGGCAGAGCCCATACTCTTTTAACTATTTGAGATCCTGTGAGAAGACCATGTTTTAGTTTCTTTCACATGACAATACTGATTGCACAGTTCTTAAGTTATTATTGGTTGTTCTTCTGTTTATTCATTCATAAATTTATCAAATATTTATTAAGCATGTTTCATGTGCCAGACTGCTGGAAAAAAATTTGGGCAATGGGGATGTAAGGATTATCCAGATAAGATTTCTGCCTCCTGGAAATATACAGTCTAGCTTTTTTCTACTTGTCAGATGGCAGAGAATCTCTTCCTGAGTTCTCTCCTTTTACCACTCTTGATATAACAGAATCTAATAGTTTTTACTATGCTATTAATATGCTTTTTTGACACACAAAAAAGTGAAAATTATTGAGATGAACTTTTATTTGAGCTGGATTTTTATAAAACCTCTTTTTTTGAATTTTATTGTTGAGAAGATGATATCCTAGAAAAGGCATGAAGTAATGAGATGAAGAATATCATAGGAGAATTGAAACAAGTTTCAACTTAGCTTTCAGTTAATCATATGATTTAGTCAATCAAAGTATTATTGTATATGGGCATTATAGGTATTCTTATTTTTTCCTTGTGACTATCCACATTTATTTCAATTTCTTCCATTTTTGGCAGTGCTTACCTATTCCTTTTTTTGCACACACTTATCTTTTTCTTTTCACCTCTTGCTACCATTGTTGGCTTGAAGTAGATATAGTCAACATTCTCCTTTAGTTATATAACTAAAGCCAAGGATGGGTTCAGTGAAAGTCCCTCAGTCGTGTCTGACTCTTGGCAACTCCATGGACTATACAGTTCATGGAATTATCTAGGCTAGAATATTGGAGTGGGTAGCCTTCTCCAGGGGATCTTCCCAACCCAGGGATTGAACCCAGGTTTCCCGCATTGCGGGTGGATTCTTTACCAGCTAAGCCTCAAGGGAAGCCCCATTGGAAGCTGTTAAATGTTTATCAGATCTATTGTATAATTTTTCTTAAGGGTGTGCTAATTGATCTTGGGACGTGAATATGTGCCTGGTTTTCATGGTAGTCATATATTTTCCAGAGCACTTACGGAAATTGTAAAAAAGAAATTTGTTCTTAAAGAACCTGGGACAAAAGACACACACACATGAATATATATGATATTCCTTGGATGTAGATTAATAGATAATAAAATTATGATACTGTAAATTCTAGCTCTACAAAAGTATTTCACTGTGTTAAATTACTTTTGGTGATGAGGTAATGGGTATCACTGGAAACTGCACACAGAAGCAGGTAAGATATCTATACTGTGGTAAGGGGAGGAGGCCATCTTTTCTTTATCCAAGGTGTATGTTTTACGCAGGTCATAAGTGTTGAGTTCTGTTAAAATATTATTGAATGACTTTGTTTTTTGATCCAGAAGATCTGTAAGGAAATAGATACTTAAGTTCTTCCCTTATTTTTCTTCTAGGGAACAACTCCAAGTTTCCTTTGGACGGTACACCAGTTCGAAATCGGGGTGGTGGAGATGGAGATTTTCAGTTCAGACCATTTTTTGTGGGTTCTCCCACAGCACCTGAACCTGCCAACAGTTTTTTCAGTTTTGCCTCCCCAAATAATGAATTAGAGCAGCAGCCAGTCTCTAGCAGGGCTTTTAAAGTAAAAAGAATTTAGTTGACCTCACAGAATTTTCTCTGTTCTCTTTCAGTGATTTCATTTAGTAAATAATCTTTGTTTTATATAGGAGTCACCAGCCTTTTGTGTTTGTACTGAGTCTTCAAAATTGTCTTTACGTTTCCAACTTATAAGAGATTAAGTGGCAGTGGGTGGGGGGTGGCTTCAGGTTTCCTTTTCAGTTTCTTTTATTTGAGGCATAAGCATTTTAAACTCAATTTTAGGGTGAACTGTTGAGTTTTCACTGGTAGCAAAAAGCTTACAATAATTTTTGGTGTTTGTAGATCACCGTTTGTTTATGTTTGAGCTATTTCTGGCTGAGCAATATGTTTAAGTATACTGTATAAGCACCTCTGTTTTATGTCTACATGTCAGTTTGGGTTCTGGTGTACATATGTTCCTTTACATTTTTTTTTGTTGCCATATTTGACAGTATGTTTATGTGAACATTTTGGTTTCAGGAATGAGTGAGCCTGTAGCTTCTTATTTGGAAACATACATTTATTTGTATATACTTAATGTATTTGCCCATGTATGAACTTGATTGGTGGTGTCATATCATTGAATGAAGGTACAATTTGATGCATGTATGTTTAGTTCCTATTTCTATTTAAGAGTAATTCACATTGATAAAGTTATGTTGAAAGTTGACTTTTTGGCATTTGAGATAAAATTACTTCTTTTTTGCTAGCTGTTGCCCTGGATCTACTTATTTAGGAATGTACTTCTACTGCAGAAAACTTGCCAATATGTTGTTGATCTCAAGATTATAGTAATTAAAATACTTTTAATGATTTATTCCTTGTTTTTATTTATTAAATAGTGGTCATTTCTGACTATTATCACAGTATAATATAGAACCAATAAAGAAATTTGAAGGATACTTTCAGTAACTTTACAACATATTAGAGGCAAGACTTGAAATCATACTGGTTGAGGAGGCAGAACATCAAGGTTCTAGTTATTTTTCCCCCCATATATTAGTTGTACAAGTTTAAGTTTAAACTTTTGGGGCGTTTGTTTCTATGTCTGTGATATAAGGGGTTGAATTAAATTATCCTTACAGCCTTTTCTAACTCTTAGATTTTGTGATTTATTGTTACTGGCTTGGGAAGAACTGCCATGGAATTACCTAAATTCCAAGTTCCATTGTTTTTTAGGTAGTAAAAGTCATACTGAAATCATTTGAGTGTATTTTATATTTAGTCATTGTAGTTCAGTTCAGTCACTCAGTCGTGTCCAACTCTTTGCGATCCCATGAATCGCAGCACATCAGGCCTCCCTGTCCATCACCATCTCCCGGAGCTCACTCAAACTCACGTCCATCGAATCCTCTGTCATCCCCTTCTCCTCCTGCCCCCAATCCCTCCCAGCATCAGAGTCTTTTCCAGTGAGTCAGCTCTTCGCATCAGGTGGCCAAAGTACTGGAGTTTCAGCTTTAGCATCATTCCTTCCAAAGAACACCCAGGATTGATCTCTAGAATGGACTGGTTGGATCTCCTTGCAGTCCAAGGGACTCTCAAGAGTCTTCTCCAACACCACAGTTCAAAAGCATCAATTCTTCAGCGATCAGCCTTCTTCACAGTCCAACTCACATCCATACATGACTACTGGAAAAACCATAGCCTTGACTAGATGGACCTTTGTTGACAAAGTAATGTCTCTGCTTTTGAATATGCTGTTTAGGTTGGTCATAACTTTCCTTCCAAGGAATAAGCGTCTTTTAATTTCATGGCTGCAGTCACCATCTGCAGTGATTTTGGAACTCCACAACATAAAGTCTGACACTGTTTCCACTGTTTCCCCATCTATTTCCCATGAAGTGATGGGACTGGACGCCATGATCTTCGTTTTCTGAATGTTGAGCTTTAAGCCAACTTTTTCAGTCTCCTCTTTCACTTTCATCAAGAGGCTTTTGAGTTCCTCTTCACTTTCTGCCATAAGGGTGGTGTCATCTGCATATCTGAGGTTATTGATATTTCTCCCAGAAATCTTGATTCCAGCTTGTGTTTCTTCCAGTCCAGCGTTTCTCATGATGTACTCTGCATATAAGTTAAATAAGCAGGGTGACAGTATACAGCCTTGACGTACTCCTTTTCCTATTTGGAACCAGTCTGTTGTTCCATGTCCAGTTCTAACTGTTGCTTCCTGACCTGCATATAGGTTTCTCAAGAGGCAGATCAGGTGGTCTGGTATTCCCATCTCTAAGGCAAGTAAATACCCTTGCTTTACCTAATTTAATAGCAACCAAGTAACATTTTCTTCTTTAAGGATATAGAATATCAAATCTCTTAAAAAATAATTTTTATAGTTCAGTCACTCAGTCGTGTCTGACTCTGCGACCCCATGAATTGCAGCACGCCAGGTCTCTGTCCATTGCCAATTATAGTACCCCAAAGTTAAAATGGTATCCGAGAAAGAGGATGAAAAAATCTTTACTTAAAAGCTCAAAACACCCCTTTCTATTTCATTGCTAATTACACAGATTTTTATAGGTTGAAGAGTTTTTTCTTCCTTATGAAGTTTTAAAATTTGTTGAAAAGTGATTTGAAGAAATAATTTTTGTACATTCATGATTTCTGTCCTGAACCTTTGCTTCCTTTGTTAGGTTCACAGAATCAATTTGAAGTATAAGTAAGCTATAATTAAAACTAAAGAAAAAGTCTGGTGGACTATTACATGCTACTTTTTAAAAATTGCATTCTACTTTAAAAAAATGTAAGAGTTTAATACATTCACATGGTACAAATTCCAAAGGTACAAAAAATTCAGAGTGAAAACTCTTGCCTTTCACTCCTGTTCCTGAACTACTCACTTTTCATTTCTGGAAGCAGTTAGTCTTGTAGTGTCTTGTGTCTCATGCAGAGATAGTCTGCTGCTGCTATGTCGCTTCAGTCGTGTCCGACTCTGTGCAACCCGATAGACGGCAGCCTACCAGGCTCCCCCCTCCCTGGGGTTCTCCAGGCAAAAACACTGGAGTGGGTGCCCTTTCCTTCTCCAATAGAGATAGTCTATCTAGGTGGAAGCAAATCCTTTTTTTTTTTTAAATTATGTTTGTTTTTGAATAGGTAATACATTTACATGACAAACATTCAAAAGTGTACACAATGAGAAGAATCTTCTTTTCCTAGACAGCTCTCAGTCCCCCTATTTCCCTCTTCAGACACAGCCAATTGTTTCTTAAATACCCTTTGGGAAATAGTTTATCAATATATAAACATTATTAGTGTACTGATACATATGTGTGTGTGCTGTGTCCAACTCTGTGACCCCATGGACTAGCCTACCAGGCTTTTCACACACACATGTGTACACACACACACACATTACCCAGGGATCCAGCGTGCACATACACACACACACACACACACACACACACACACACTACCCAGGGATCCAGCGTGTGCATACACAGACACACACCCACACTACCCAGGGATCCAGCGTGTGCATACACACACACACACACACACACTACCCAGGGATCCAGCGTGTGCATACACACACACACACACTACCCAGGGATCCAGCGTGCCCGCATATACCACACACACACTATTAGTGTATTAGTGATGGCTTTCTTAATACCATTCCAAGTGTAGTCGATTTATTAGGATAGTGTTTTAAAAATTATAAAATTCCTCCTGTATAGAAAATCACTGTAAAGTTTGGAAGACATTCAGGGAAGTTACCTTACCACTGTACTACATTTCCTTCAAAATTTTAAGCTTATAACACAGGCACCCCCTTTCTTAGTCTGTTTTTTCCCTGGGGTATTATAATTTTGGTATAAACAAATAGGAATATACAAAACAACAATACGCAGGTACTTAATCTGAGAACATTTTGTTTGCAGGATTTGGAAAAGACAAATTTATGAATTTGAAAGTGATTGCAGACCATTTCCTCTGGGCTATAGGCAATGCAGGCGGATTCTTTACCGTCTGAGCACCACCAGGGAAATCCACTTAGCATAGTTAAGTTTGGAGCGGCGCGCTTCCTAGAAAACCAGCTTTCACTCAGGTGCCGTAAGCCTCCAGAGCTCTAGATGCCGCTGTGGCTCTGTCGTGGGGACGGGTATGCGTCTCTATGGTTTTAAGTTGGGGGCGGAGAAGCTGGGAAATGATGGCTGTTGAAGAGGAAGAAGTCAAGGAGGTCTTGCAGAAATTGCAGGTGGGGGTCATAGATTAAAATACATATCTGCTTTTGTTACTTGGGAAGAAGTAGAGAGCCCAGTTTATGCACTGCCTGCGAATTTCTTGACACATACCCGACGCTACTTGTGTCCCCGTGGTTACTATAACAACTCCCGAAGGTGCAGCCGCCACGGGCTAGAGGAGCCCCCCGGGGCCAAGCGACAGGCGCAGCCAGTTTGTTGGGATCCCGTGGTGCTGACCCGACTGCAGTCAATTTCAGTCCTGTAGGGAAGACGATTTATTGCTCCTAACTTTATTCCTGTACATTGTTGGGAGGTTGTATTCCCCCCTCCCCTCATTGACCCATAACAAATAGTATACACGTGTGTTTGGCAGATCTGCAGGCGCTATTACCTATTGCTTGTAGTTTTGATAAGACCATTTCTTCAGTACTTTCATGCTTTCAAATTGGCAACAATCACAGTAATGGCTTGCACCGCGTGAATTCTGGTTACTCTCCTTAGAATTTAACAGTTTTGATTTTTTTGTGTACTCCACAATTCCAGTTTGGGGTCTAATGCAGAAGGCTCCAGACTGCACTCAGTTCACAGTTGACTGTAGTAACTGGGACAGTCTTGTACTTGGTAGATAGGAGCTAATTAATTGCTTGACTCTTTTCTTTTAATAATCCAAGATTTTTCTTAAATCTCAGAAACTGAGTTTTTTGTATTCTAAGGCAGCCTAAAATGTAAATGTTGGACTTATGACAGGTTTGTAACTTTCTTAAAGGCTTCTACAGCAAAAGTTTAAACATTGATGAGATTTCTTTGTTTCTTTAGTAGATTAGACTAATAACACTTTTTAGAGTGTGAGCTTTACCTCACATCCAGTTGTCTTGGATATAGTTCTTTTCCCTAGTGTGACTGTCTGAAATCAGAGATTCTCAAATCTAGCACTGTATTACAAACATTGTGTATGTATGTTTGTATATGTATAGAAAAAACCTGAAAAGGTAAACTAAGCCATGGTTATCTCTGGGGTTATTGGGATGGTCATGAGGAATTTTTTACTCTGCTTATTTTACATGTACCTATTTGAATTTTAACAACATATATATATTGATTTTTGCCAGGACAAAAGTTACTAAAAATGTTCACTGTAGCAAAACAAACCAACAAAGCCAAACAATTTCTTGTATGTTTTCTATTACAAATAGAAGCAAACAATAAGACCTTCTCTGCTGCTAAGTCGCTTCAGTCATGTCCGACTCTGTGCGACCCCATAGACGGCAGCCCACCAGGCTCCTCCGTCCATGGGATTTTCCAGGCAAGAGTGATGGAGTGGGGTACCACTGCCTTCTCCAAGACCTTCTCTGTAATTCTTAATATGTGGCTATTGCTGACTGCATGATGAAAGGAAATGGGTTGTAATATTTGCTGAGATCTGTCTTTTCCTGCTCTTATTTGTGGTAGATGCCCTAAGCAGCGAAGTAGAGGATACTGGGGTATCTTGGGGGTGGGTGGGGAAGGTGCAAGGATGGAATGGGAGAATGGAGTAGAGAGAGGAAAAGGATGGTGATGTTGCTATTCATAGGAATGGTGGTAAACTTTATTTCATTGTTATAGACATTTTAGATTAGAAGGAATATATTAAGGATTTTTCTCAAAGTGTATTTTACAGGTCATTTTTATTAAAGTCATGCAGGGTACTTGTTAAAATGCAGAATTTTGAGTTCTGCTAAAACCACTAACATCAGAATCTCTGTGGGCTGGGTCCTGGAAATAATACAATAAAACTTGAAAAGCACTGTTACAGAAGGAGATAATCTAATTTCATCATTCTGGGTAGAATTTTAACTTCAAATAAGTACTGTGAAGAAAAGTAGGAGTGTGATTTAACAGTAGGGTGGAGGAGGAAGGAGTTACTTTAGTTTGGGTAGTCAGGGAAAGCCTCTCTGAGAAATTGGTGTTTGAACTGAGACCTAAATAATGAAGAGAAATGAGCCACGCAAAGGTCTGGAGAAAGAATGTCCAGGCAGAGGGAACAGCATGTGTGTAGGCAGGATTGAGAGTGGATTTGAGGACCTGGATGAAAGCCAGTGTGGCTTGAATAGTGTAGGAGAGTGATAAGAAGTGAAGTTTGTGGCGGGATGAGTGGTGGGAGGTCAGATCTCACAGTCTTCTAGGTCATAATAAGGACCTGAATTTTATTCAGTCTGCAGTGGGAAACTATCTGAGTGTTTGTGACATGACCTACATTTTTGTAAGGCCATCCAGCTATAGTGAGGAGAATGGGAAAGAGTAGAAGCAGAACGACCCGTTAAGAAGCTGTTGAAATAGTTCAGGCAAGTAATGATGCTGATTTAGTTGAGGGTACTCATAGTGACATGGAGACTGGTGGATGGATTTGGGGTGTGAGGCAGAGGTAGTTGGTAAGACTTGGTGGGATTGGATTATACCTTTCTACTGCTGTTTTGTTTTAGGAAAGAATAGATAATGGAAAAGCTTTGATTGATGTCCCAGGAAGACTCAGAGATATTTAAAGAGGAAGGAGAACATTTACTTGGAAAGAATGCAAGCAAGCCAAAGGATGACTTGACAAAAACAACAAACAAAACCCACAAATATCTAAAGAAACAAAACTGCAAAAATACAAAATTTATCAAGCTTAAATTGGCCTGTTTGTCATAGAGAATGGCTCTCCCATGTTTGTCATACTCACAAATGTCACATATTTTAAGATATCAGCATAGGAAAAATCAGAAGTAAGGCATTTTTATTGTTAGGAAGTCCAGTTTTAAGGGTAAATTTCAAAATTTTATACTTTAGGGACCAGTACTAGATAGGATGATCTTATTAACTTTGTTTTATCTCAAGGTGCAAAGCATTTCCTCTCTCCTGACTAAGGTATATGAAGTGCTTAATCATATTGGAAGCTCTGCTGGGTCTAAGAGGAGAGACTGTCAATCATGGTACAGGTTGACTTGGGACAGTGTGAGAGTCGGCTGAACAACTTTCCTTCCCTATCTGCAACCTGCCTCTTGTGTCATTCCTGGGTGAGGTAGAGGATCAGCATTTGCAGGCCAAAAGTTGGTATGGCTAGCCAGTCTCAAAGTTTACTTGTCTGGTATCCTCTTCACTTAACGGAGACTATTCTTATAATGGTCTCATTCTTATATTCCTAGGAACTGGTGGATCAGCTGTATTCATTTCGAGAGTGCTATTTCGAGACACATAGTGTGGACGATGCTGGGAGGAAGCAACAAGATGTGCGGGAAGAGATGGAGAAGACCCTGCAGCAGATGGAGGAAGTAGTGGGTATGAGTCCCAAAAGAACACACAACCCGCTGTTCCTTATTGAAATGTGATGGAGCTTTGCTGTCTCTGTAGACTCTTTGGTATCCTGTTTGTGGTTGCTACAAGTTAGTACAACAGAACATTTCTTCTAAGGGTGCCTGTGTAGGATGGCAGCCTTTCCGTTCCCTAAACTCCATTTCCAAATGCTGTGAAATGAAAAAGACCATACTTATTGCTTGATTACTGTTTCAGTAATCTTCTTAACTGACCTTTCTGCCTCTTAATTTCTTTTACTTTCAAATCTACTTAAATAGCGACCATGGCCATAATCTTTCTAAATAATTGCTTCATGAATTTAATCTCATCTCTTGTCTGCCTCTTTGCTCAAGTATCTTCAAAGATTCCTACTCTTGACTGGTTGAGGTCTAAACCAGTCCTTTGTTATTCAAGTCTTCATTGTCTGACTTTTTCCCCCCTACCCTTATCTCTGACTACCTACTCACAGAGGAGCCTTTTGTTTCATTCAGGTTGAACCATCCATCCTCCCATGGACATGCCACATGTATTTCTCCTTTCTGCTTCTTTGTCTTTGTTTACATCATTTTTCTTCCTGGAATGTCTTGTCTTTTCTCCTTTTCACTTTGTAAAGTCCATTCATTGGGTGTATGTCGTATGCTCTTTTTCATTGTGTTTTAATTTTCCATGGACAGACATTGTCCTCTCCACTAGATTGTAAGCCCCTCAAAGGTAGGGATAATGCTTTCTTTGTTACCTTGTTTTCTAACATAATAGTCTGCATGTGGTAGGTTTTCAATAAATTATTTGTTCATGAAGATTTTCCTTAATTATTTGATTGCTAGAACTGGCATAGGGTGATTCTGTACCCTGGTCTCACCTGTAAAACTGTCTGGATTTCCTTTATCTTTTCCCTTCGTCCTAGGTTCTGTCCAGGGCAATGCACAGGTTCTGATGCTGACTGGGAAAGCACTGAATGTGACTCCTGACTATAGCCCCAAGGCTGAGGAGCTTCTGTCTAAGGCTGTGAAGCTGGAGCCCAAGCTGGTAGAAGCCTGGAACCAGCTGGGTGAGGTGTACTGGAAGAAAGGGGATGTTGCAGCTGCCCACACCTGCTTCTCAGGAGCTCTCACCCATGTGAGCTGCCCACTGTACCCTCAGAAAACACAGATGGGGAGGATGGGATTTCTCTGGTTTTGTGAGTTTCCCTAGGCCATGAATACCAGAGTAGAACTGCATGGGAACTAGGAGAACAGAATCAGAAGAGGGGAGAAAGGATAGGGGAGCAGACTTGGATGAGGAAGAAGATGATGGGACCAGGTTCAGAGGTAAGATGAGAAGTGTAGAAAAGTAACCAAGTTGATCCTTGTAGATGGGCATCGTAGATACAGATGGCAGTAAGAATTAAGATGAAAAATTAGAAGCCTGGAATAAAATAGATCTGCAAAGGAGAAATAGAACCATGCAGGTTAAGTATATGGCTTCTCCATTTGCAGTGCAAGAACAAAGTCTCCCTTCAAAACCTGTCAATGGTGCTTCGCCAGCTGCGGACTGACTCCGGAGATGAACATTCTCGCCACGTCATGGACAGTGTCCGACAGGCTAAGTTGGCTGTGCAGATGGACATCCTTGATGGCCGCTCCTGGTGTGAGTGCTTTCAAAAGATCTCCAGCAGGTTTCTAGAGCAGTGGTTCTCAACTGTGGCTGCACACCAGGATCATCTGGAGCCCATCTGTTGAGTCTGACTCATAAGTGTGAAGCCAGGGCATCTTTGCTTTGAAGGAGCCCAGAAGGTATTTTGATGAACCACTATTCTAGTACCTCTTGGACCTTTTCATTGAAGAGAGGAGGCTTATGTTTCCCTATAAGCAAAGCGGGGCTTTTGTGCAGTCTCCTGTTGTTTCCTTTGGGTTCGTGTTTGCCTCTTTATCCCAGAGGAATTTTGGGTATACCCTGAGTATAGTGTCCTCACTGGTTTGTTTCAGATGTGGGGCCTTTCATATAGACTTTTGAGGGTGACCAAAATAGTTATACTTAGCTCTTGGGCTCTGAGATGATCCATCACCGTGTTTCTCAGTTTTTTTCTCTGCCCTTCCACCCCAACTTAGGAGGCACAGGATGGCTAGAGTTGGTTGGAGTTGGATATTTCCCTTCTTGCATATGGAAGGCTAGAGTTAGCTGGAGTTGGTTATTTCCCTTCCTTAGGTCAGTTACCTTCTGATAATACCTTAGCAGGTTAAGCTCTGGTTAACTAGTTTCTCCTGGGGGTACTTGTTAAGAATGGAGTGTTCAGGAGTTCCCTGGTGGCCTAGTGGTTAGGATCCCAGGTTTTTACTGCTGTAGCCCAGGTTCAGTCCCTAGTTGGGGAACTGAGATCCCTCAAGCCATGTAGTGTGGCCAAAAAACCCCACGCAAACAACAAAAACAAGAATGGTGTGCTTTGGCATATTTCAAAAAAGTTTCTTTGTCCCCTCCCTCTGCTAGAAGTATGAGGGTATTCTTCGATATTTGCTATGGGAATCTGGTTGAGTTCTTGGAGGGAAATCTTACAATATTGTTGGGGGTCCCTTATGACTGGTACCCCTGGAGTCTTTAACTCCCAGGTTTGTCCACGGTGAGGCTCCAGAATTCATCAATTTCAGTTTAGGTTTTCCTACCCCAGCACTGTTGCTGTGGTAGCTCCTGAGTTTCTGCTAAGTGATAACTCCCTGTATTCAGCTCTGTCTGTCTAATTTTGGAGCAGTGGTTTACCCCTATTGTCTCCTTTATTATGCACCCAAGAGGAGTTGGAGAAGGAAATGGCAGCCCACTCCAGTGTTCTTGCCTGGAGAATCCCGGGAACGGGGTAGCCTGGTGGGCTGCCGTCTATGGGGTCTCACAGAGTTGGACACGACTGAAGCTACTTAGCAGCAGAGGAGTTGTGGATCTTTTAGTCTGTTCAGCTTTTTACTTGTTAGGATGGAGTGGTGACTTTAAGCTCCTTACATGCATAACCAGAAACCTGTGTTTCTCTTTTAGATATTCTGGGGAATGCCTACCTTTCTCTTTACTTCAATACTGGCCAGAACCCTAAGATCTCCCAGCAAGCCCTCAGTGCTTATGCCCAAGCAGTAAGTATTTATGTTCACCCAGGCTGGATATGTAGAGGCAGCAACAGGAGCAAAAATGTTGTTCAGTCTTCTTTGTGGCGTTTTAGCGAGCAGCATGGGGAGTGTTTGCTGGCATCTGATGGGTATGGTTTTGTGGAGCCAGTCCTGCAGAGGTGAGGTATTTCTTCCTATAACTTGAGTATTAGCCATCGCTTGCAGTGCGTGCCTCAGTGCAAGGTAGCTGTTTGAGCTGTCTAGAGTTCTTATGTAGGCATGTGCAACCAGATCACAGAGCCCATCCCAATATGTTCATCTTTTTGAATGGGGAAAATGTATATGTTAAAAATAATGTTTATTAATATATATATACACATTAAAAAAATTAAAACTCTGCTACTTAAGTATAAAGTAAGCAGTATCCCCAGGTTAACCATTAAATAGTATGAATCTAGATTTCCCACAGGCTAAAATAGAAAATAGCAGGGAGTCCATTCTACATTATATCCTAGGGATTAATTCACTGGAGCTTATGCTTTGCCTTAGGTTTTCAGGCTGTTTATATTAATATCCACTTGTAGGGCGGTTTCCTTCAGGCTTTGGGTGCATGACTACTCATTGTTAACAAAGTTTACATTGGCCTCCTGAGTACTTTTTATTTAGACTTCGTATTCACCTGCTCTTGTTTTCTCTTAACATAGAGACTCACTTTTTAACTTATTTATTTTGCTCTGAGTGGCAGAATAAGGAATATAGCTACCTTATATTCATGTTTGCAGTTTAGGGACTGTTCTTTTTTCTTTCTTTTTTTTACCATCCCACAGAAACTTTATTTTTCACAAAACTGAATTCTGAAACATAGATAACCATTTTGAATAAGCATAGTCAAATTTTTAATCACAGAATGTCTCCAAGAATTATAGCTTTAAAATACACAACCAATTTTTGTATTTCAAAAATATCTAACTCAAATAAGTTAGTTTCTTAAAAAGTACACTTCTCATACTGTTTGTTTGGCTTTACCCTGGTGCACTCTGGTGCAGCCGTGCCGAGAAGCCGTGGGGACGGATGTGTGTACTGTGCTCTTCTGTTGCTCTGTGCTGATGACTGCAGCTCACCCGGTAGGACTTGCACCCATGACAGAGGAACATGCAGTAATAAGATGGCTTTTTAAAAAATGACAGAGACGACTTCCTCATACACTGTGCTTCTCACTGTAGCCTTAACAGTGGCATTTAACTCAACCCAACCTGTGTAGTCAGCAGGTTTGGTTTTACTCAATCAGGGAACTTTCTAGGCAGAAGTATTTTGTTTTACTCTGATTTCTTAATCTGGTAACTGCTTACATTTTAAGGTATAATGTGATGTACTCCTTTAAAATTTTATATTTGGCTTCTGCTAAATAATTGCTTTTAACTCTTAATTTCTTCATCAGACCTGCATTTTTTTAAACATATTTGAACCAGTCATTTAAATAGTTTTAATTCCTATTGTTTGTGCTTTTGCAGTGTGCCCGGCAGTGAATAGAATTAAAAAAAATAAAGTAATCATAGCCACGAAGATAGCTGCAGATACGTTTGTCTATACTGCTGCGTGGTTTCTGGCTATCTATTTAAATTAGCAAATCAGAATTTGGCTTTCTCTGTGTGTTTTAAGGGGGTTTAGATGTAGCAACGTGATTCCATTTGTGTCTGAAGCTGGACTCATGGGCAGAGGAAATGTGTTAATCAGCATCATTTGTTTTCTAGATTTTCTTCATTTGTATTAGCATCTCATTAATTAAAATTTTTTATCAGATATTAGTCACATATTACTTCTATCTTTATACTATTACGTGGGTAAATTATAATCTGTTTTAAAGTTCCATGCACATACAAAGCCCTTACATCCTTGAGGTTTCAGGGACTGTGTAATATGTTCTACACAAGCATTTACTGTATTATAGTGTGGGTATAGGAAACAATTTGACAAGCAGAAACTTAAATTTTTCCAAGGAGACAAGGTTTAGGACATGTTGTGTATGGCCGTCCTTAAGACTGAGACAAGAGCCACTGATGGTCTTCTTATTCCACTATAGGAGAAAGTTGACAGGACAGCTTCCAGCAATCCTGATCTTCATCTGAACAGGGCAACGGTAAAAATAAAAAGAAATTATCATTTATACTGGGGAGTGATCATCTGAAAGTCAAATACATAAGCTATCTAAGTCTTAGCCTGTGAGGATAACAGTATTCGTAGGGACAAAGTTGGGTACTCACTGCTAGAGGAAAGCTAAATTATTTCTGGGAAAAACTTGCTTAGTTTGACTAAAGTATCTGGAGGGAAAGGAAAGGGGGCTGAGTTGGTGGGAGGGTGAATAGAGGATGGGGGGCACAGTTTACAAGACTTTCCTAAAATGTTCATTATAAAAATAAAAATAGAATCACCCAATATATGCAACTTAACTGTTTTAGAGTTTGGAAGTTAGCTTCTTTGAAATGATTTCACCTTTGAGGTTGTGATCACCTTGGCCAGGAAAAAAGGATATAAGGTATTAACCAGCTCTTCATGCAGTTTATTTGTAGAACAGGAAAAAAACTAGGAATGTTTGTAGAGTAGGAAAACAGTTGGAAACAGGAGAACAGTTTATTTCTCAAGATTCCTAGCCCACTGTGCTAGCCCACTTCTGCATAGTTTGTGTTAAACATACTTTAATTGGGAGGGTTTGTTACTTCTTGTGCAGTTACATAAATATGAGGAGAATTATGGTGAGGCCCTGGAGGGCTTCTCTCGGGCTGCAGCACTGGACCCTGCCTGGCCAGAGCCCTGGCAACGAGAGCAACAGCTCCTGGATTTCCTGACTAGATTAACCAGCTTCCTTGAGAGCAAGGTAAAGATGTCTGAAGACTGAATCCTACTTTTATACGGTCAATAAAATAGTAGGCCTCGGTAGTACTGACCCTCCAGAAGTGGGTAGGTGGTGGGGAGGACTGGACTCTCAAAGACAGTGATTAGTTTCCAGCTTCTTACCTGTTTCCTTTTCCTTTGCAGGGAAAGGTGAAGACCAAAAAGTTACAGAGCATGCTGGGAAACTTGCGCCCAGCCCACCTGGGCCCTTGTGGTGATGGGCGCTATCAGTCAGCCTCCGGGCAGAAGGTAACTCTGGAGCGCAAGCCCCTGAATGCTCTGCAGCCTGGTGTAAATAGTGGAGCTGTGGTCCTGGGAAAGGTGGTGTTCAGCCTTACCACGGAGGAGAAAGTCCCCTTGTGAGTTTCTCTCGCCTTTTCTCTTTTTCATCCTTTTAAACTAGTTGCTCTCATTTCCTGGCCTTTCTCTGAAACTTGAAGATAATTGTTAGTGGTCAGAGATCAGTGAGTTCTCTTTCCCTTCTGTGACTGTCCCAAGAGACATTGTATTGTCTAAGTAATGTCTGACAGTCTCTCTGTAGATTCTGTTACCACCCAGTTTTTCCCTGAGTTTGGTGTTCTGTCGACTCTTACATCTGAAGCTGAAATTTGACAGCTACATTTTTTTTATAAGATAGGAAATCTTTTTATAAGATGGAAACCTTAAAATTCTCCTACCTCTTTGTGTTTTCATGATCATAGAAATAGAAGGAGAAAGAATTCTAAATCCTGTTTGGACTTAGGTATGCCTAAGCAGTTCTGGAAGGTGAGCTTTGAGTTTGAGTTTAAGGACTGTTGGAGAGATTCTCTCAGATGTTATTCAACAAATATTCATTGAGCATCTGCTATATGTGTTGTAGGGAGTTAAAAAAAATGTAACACATCCAAATGAACGGTTCTTATAGCTGAGCAGAGGAAATGAGTTAAGAATATTCATTTAGAAAATTTTAACTTTTGAAAAATGAGGGTTCAGTCAGTGCCATCATTCCTTGGTCCTTTGCTCAATTCCCAATCCCTGATTGACTGGTTTCCTTTTTCTGTTTTCTGCTGAAACTTTTTTGTTTCTGGAATCACCAGTGTTTGATCCAGTAGCTTCTATTACATGGCTCCACAGCATTCTGACTTCTCTGTTGCTATTGCCTTTCAAATTCCTTCTGCTTCAATCAAACTAAAATACAGTTCCTACTGTATACCTGATTTTCCTCCATGGCATTTTCGTGGTGTATGTGTTTGAAGAATTGAAGAACAGGAAGATAGTTGAGAAAAGTTTAGTTACTAGAGCAGACCTTAGAGTTAAGAGGAATGAGGAAAAAGTATAAACAAAGGTAGGTTTAGGGGCCCCGGAACAAATATTTTGCTACTCTTTGGTTTCTCTTTTTCTGCCTAATTTCTAAATGTTAAGTTCGAGGTAGACTCTGTTTTTGTTTCTTTCCTTTCTCTGCTGCTAAGTAACTTCAGTCATGTCCAACTCTGTGCGACCCCATAGACGGCAGCCCACCAGGCTCCCCAGTCCCTGGGATTCTCCAGGCAACAACACTGGAGTGGGTACAGGATGGCAAATAGACGCCACCTTTGATCACTTGGCAGTGGCTGCATGACTTAACTGTTTAGAGGATTCTGAGGCTTTTTCACCAGGAGAGGATGCTGTGCTTGATTGCAGTGTCTGCTGTGAGTTCGAGTGTGCCAAGTGGGCGTGAGCACTGATGCCTCACCGTCTCATTTGTAGGTCATCTCTTTTGGTGATGTCATGTAAACCCAAGGCTTTGGCTGCCTCCTCTATGCTCACAGGTCTAGCTCCAGCCCAAGCCTCAATTCCAAGTTTTGGATTCCTATATTCAGCTGCCTCTGGGCTTTGATAAAATCTCTAACTCATTATGTTCAAAATTACTTATGTCATCTTTCTCTGTCAATTTGCTTCACCTCCCTGAATTCTTTGTCAATCAATGGTATCACCTCTAGTCAGTCACTTAAGACTTCTAACTTCTCCCTTCTCTTGCCTTGAAGCATTCGCCAAGATCAATAGATATACCTTTTAGTCCCTACTTCTTTGTGTCTACTAATTTAATTCAGCCCCAGCACTTCTCCAGACAAGTCTCCTTATTCCCTGTTTTTCCTCCAGTATTCCACAGTGTGAAGAAATTTGCCCCAGATACAGATTTGACCATTGCTGTTTCTTATTTAAAATCTCTTACTGATTATGTAACTTTTGGGATGAAGTTTTAACTCCTTAGTTTAATACACAAAACCCTTAATGATTTTTTCCCTGTCTACTGTCTTCCGTCATTTTTCCTCTTGTACATTTTATTCCAACCTTAGGATTATTTTGTAGGTTTCAGAACAGCTATTTTCATGCCTCTGTGTCTTTACACACAGTTATTGTACCTGGATAATCTTTTTGCTGCTTCTTGATATAGATTACATTTTTCCCCCCAAAATTCTATTATAAAATTTTCAAACATACAGCAAAATTGAAAGAATTTTACAGTGAATATTTGTGTACTTATATTCTACTATTCATATTTTATTATACTTAGTTTATCACATATCTGTCTATTCCCTTATTCATTTGTTGATCTCTTATTTTTGGTGCATTTCAAAGTAATTACAGACATTAGTATGTATTCAGCATGCAGTCATTAACTAGAGTTCAGTATTTGTTTATAGTTTTCTTCTTTTTTATGTAAAATTTACATACAATGAAATGTGAAAATCTTAGTGTACATTCCTAAGTTTTGACAAATGGATATTCTCATATAACCCAGATGCCTATAGAGAACAATACCACCACCTCAGGAAGTTTTCTCACGTCCGTTTCTTATCAAGCCCTATTCCCTTCCCTGTAGAGGTTTTTTATTTCCACTGAGGATTAATTTTCCTGTTTTAACCCAAGTAGTTTTTCATTTCTTAAGATTCAGTTTGAGGGTCTCATCTAAACGGAAGCCTTCCTGGCTTTCCATTGATTTAGACATTCTCCTCTGGGCCCCCACAGCCCAACCTTTGGCTTCACTGAATTCAGCACAAGGAAAGAGCTATTCTGGAACCTTTTGCAGTTGTATTGTAAGTGATGGTTTAATTTTCGGACATCCACTAGACTAATAAAGTCACTCATAGCTGGATTGATGTCGTACTGCTAAGCACAGTGGCTGACACCTGATAGGTAATCAGTGAAAGTTTGTGGAATTAAGTAAATTGACAGTGGTGGTTAGAGAGTTTGATATTGTGACAGTTAAATTGGTAGAGCAGGAATACTGTTCTGCTGTAACATTTTGAGCTAACTCATTATTAATATTTGTTGAAGGCTTCAGTGTGCACGTTTCCCAGGTTCTTGGGAAAGTGAGAGATTGATGAGTCTTACGGACGTTTTTTAAAGATACATATCTAAGACAAATGAGCCCTCAGGCGTACACAGTGAATGATGGTACCTGCCATAGGATTTCTAAGGAAGTAACTATGAAAGCATTGTTTATTTTGCTGGTATTATTAAAATCACTGTTTCTGATTTTCTTTGCTGCTCACTTCTTTTTTTTTCCCCTTGTCTCTCTTAACCCATCTTAACCTGGCAGTACATTTGGCCTGGTAGATTCAGATGGACCTTGCTATGCAGTTATGGTGTATAATATGGTGCAGAGCTGGGGAGTACTCATTGGGGACTCTGTAGCCATCCCTGAGCCTAACCTTCGTCTTCACCGAATTCAGCACAAGGGAAAGGTAAGTGATGGCTAGGATTCTTTCTCAGCTCATAGGCTCTCAAAGTGGGACCAAGTTTACCTCTTATAAAAAATATATATGTAAGGTAATGCATATATATGTGTGTATGTGTTGTATGATATCCTATATCTACACACACATATATAATTATTTTTTACTAAAAGCTAGATTATTATTATTTTTTTGGTTTTTCTTTATTAAAAACTGCTGGTAAACAAAGAGAATTTAAAAAATGGACTGAACAGAGCAAAGAAAAATACATATGATATCACATGTGGAATCTAAAAAAACTGAACGTGTGAAAACAGTAGATGGTGGAATTGGGGAGGTTTTGTTTAAGGATACAAACTTGCAACCAGTAGATAAATAAGTCCTGGAGACCTAATGCACAGCATAGTGATTATAGACAACAATATGGAATTATAAACTTCAAAGTTGCCAAGAGACTAGATCTTAATTGTTCCCACCATAAAAAAGAAATGGTAATTATGAGATGTGATAGAAGTGTTAGCTAATACAGTGGTGGTAATCACATTGCAGTATATAAATATATCAAATTAACACATTGTATTGTATACCTTCAACTTATATAATGTTATATGCCAATTATTTCAATAAAAATAAAATTTTAAGAATAGACTGAAATACTCTCATTCACATGCTATTGCTGTTAACAGTTTGGTATGTAAACCTATAGTCTCTTCTTTTCATAAAAATATACACACATTGTATGTATATTTTAAATTATGAGTGGCATATTATATGCAGATGTTTGTGAACATTTCCTTTGGTTTTCCATATTCTACAACTTTGCTTTGAGTTAAGACAGAGGAGCTGATGATGAGGATAGTAAAAATTTACTGAACACTTAACTGACTCTAGACACTGTGTTTAGAGTTTTACTGCCTGCACTGGCTCATTTAATCCTCAGAGCAGGTGTTTAACCACTTTTTCAAACCATTTAGATCTAGGGTCAGCAAGTTATGACTGATTGACCAAATCTGGCTCATTGCCTGTTTCTATATGACTTGTGAGCCCAAAATGGTTTCTATATGTTTAAATAAAAACAACGGAAAGAATAATAATTTATGGTATGTGAAAATTACAGGAAATTAAAATTTCAGTGTGTTTGTAATTAAATTCTTTTAAAACAAAGTATGCTCATTTGTTTACTGTTATCTGTGGCTACTTTGGGGTTTTCCCAAGTGGCTCAGTGGTAAAGAACCTGCCTGCCAATGCAGGAGGTGGAGGAGTTTCAGTTTGATCCCTGAGTTTGGAAGAGTCCCTTGAGGAGGGCATGGCAACCCACTCCAGTATACTTGCCAGGGAAATCCCATGGACAGAGGAGCCTGGTGGGCTACAGTCCATGGGGTCACAGAGTCAGACATGACTGGGCATGCATGTGGCTGCTTTTACACTATAGTGTCAATGTTGAATGGTTTTGGGACAGAGACCATATGACCCACAAAGCCTAAAATATTTACTTTTTGACTTTTTACAAAAAAATTTGCTGATCCCAGATCTAGATTATTTAGAGTTTTTTTTTTTTTTAATTCTAAAAGTACCGTAGTAAATATTTTTATCTGCCCATATCCATGATTATTACATAAGTTTAATTAATTGACTAAAGAAATAAAGTGAGTTTCTAAGGTAAAATCTTAGTTTCAAAGCTTATGCAGTCTATGACTTTTGATATATACTGCCAAACTAGTTTTTGGAAGGTTCTACCAGTTAATACCAACAGTGAATGTAGTTGTATTTCTTTGCAATTCTCTGTAGAAATCTTTGAACTATTTGCTGATTTTTTGTGAAAAGGATAGTATCAGTATTCTTTGGCTTTGGTTTCTTGATTATTGGTGAGGTTGAAAATTATATTAATATGTTTATTGACTATAATCCTTTATAAATTTTTTTTGGGGGGGTCACTTACTCATGTTCCTGTTAGGATGTTTCAAAAAATTGTTTTATGAGAATCTCTTTACTTTGACTTAAAAAGAACCTCCTTTACATTCCAAGTGGAACAGTGTATTTTGTATAAAGAATTTTTAGCAACATGTTTACAACTCAAAGTACATTTGAACTGATAAAGTGAGCTGATATCTTCTGTTATTAGGAGAATGTTTAAAATCTACCTTCTGTTAATTCCTCCTTATAAAAAAGGAGAAGTCAATCTATATTTGGCAGATTAATTTATAGCCTAACAAACACTTGATCTAAGAGTTCCTCAGACTTTCCATTGGCTCTGGATTGCCCACTGTGTGTATTTAGTTATAATTGTTGATAAACACTGCGGGAAGGGCAGATTTTGTAGAGCCAGTGGGACTCTTTGTTGGGCATTGCCAGGATCCTGTCCTTTTTGAATTAGAGAATTGTCCCCCCCCCTTTTTTTTTTAATTTTTATTGGAGTATAGTTGATTTACAATGTTTTGTTAGTTTTGGGTGTACAGCAAAGTGTTATCAGTTATATATGTACATACATCCACTTGTCCCTTTCTTGTAATAACAGTACTGGCAGTCTACCTGCCCCAGATATTCCTTGTGAAGATTGAAAACTTTGGGAAAATTGCATTCCCTATGTAAGCTCAGGTTTGTTTAATGTGAGATGGAGGTAAGGGGTGTATCTACTGAAGAAGGTAGAAAGGAGGGGAAGAAAGTCAATATGGTATATCCCTGTGCAGGAGTTTCTTCCATCCTAGGATCTGTAATTAGTTTCTGTATATTTGTCTTTTCCAGGACTATTCCTTTTCCAGTGTTCGTGTGGAGACACCTCTCCTGCTGGTGGTGAATGGGAAGCCTCAGGGCTCCAGCAGCCAGGCTGCTGCCACGGTGGCATCGAGGCCACAGTGTGAATGACCCTCCTTGGATTGCATGCTGAAGAGAGAGTGGAGGCAAGGAGATAAGCTCAAGGGCACTCGGCAGCTCCATCAGCCACTTCTAGTTACACAGCTGGAATTGGGGGGATGTTTTAGATGACAACTTTCCTTCCTTTGCCCTGTAAGACACTTGTGTCTTGTATTACGTTTCAGCTCTCTCTGGGGCCACACATGTTCATGGGATATCTCTCCTGCCTCTTTGCTTGCTCTTCTGTGTTTTGGCAAAGAGTGTGGAATTGGTAGAAGGGTTGGGACCTTGTCACAGGATAGAGTCCCCAAGGTTCCCCTTCTTGCCTCCTTCCTGAGCCTCATGTGTATATATCATTTCTGTATTTATTGCTAAGGGAGGGGGCTTAATTTTTTAATGACTTAGTTTTTAAGCAATTTTTATTTTATTTTTATTTTAAAATTTAGGTTCTTCCCCTTCTTTGGGGCTGGAACAAAATTAAATTTGTTTGGAAAAAAAAATACCGTGTAGTTTGGCTTGTTTCATTCTCTCCAGGCTTGAATTCTTGGTTTTAGGATCACTTCAATCCATTGGCGCAATACCCCTCCCCCACTTTTTTCTTTATTCAAAATAGTTTATTTTTCTTTCAGTTAAAAGAAATCTGGCAATAGGCAGCTCGGGGCAGGAATGGCAGTTCCATGAAGTCACTGTGAACCAACTTTCTTCCGTTTCCCTTTTCTGTCATCCTCAGGAGTGGTCCTTATCATGTCCAACATGACAGCAGTACTGTTCTAACAGTGGCATTAGGCTGAAAGACAAGTCAGAGTTAGATACTCAGTACCTTTAGGCTCTAGTGATATATTTTGTAATAGTTTTGCTTAATATTCTTGCAGGAAAATAGGGAAATAGGAGGGAGGATTATTAACCAGCTGAATGGTTACATCCAGAGAGTTCATTAATGGATACAGATTAATTTGGAAGACTTCTAGTGCTGTGCCTCAGGTCTTTGTCCTTGCTCCTTGAATATCATTGATGACCCATTCAGTTTATGAAGAATGTAAAATATGGAGAAGTCCTTAGAGAATGGATGATAGAATAAACGTCAGTCTATCTTAAGAAGTTATAAGGGCTGAATCTAAAATAAAAATTGAAGTCCATTCTTTTGGTCTAAAAAGGGCAATTTTCTAAGGTATATCTTCGACATCATGTACGAAAAATTACTCAGAATTTTAATAGATAAGATAAAGTCAGTAGAAGTAACTAGTATGATATAGTTGCAAAACACTTTTTTTTAAGGTTATACCAATGAGACTATAGTGTACATTCTCTGCTAGCCAGGGAGAGTTTTTAATACATTGTCTGGCAGACCGCATGTGGAGCCTTGTATCCGGTTTTGATTGTTGATTGTGAGGTATATAGTCATGAAACAGTGATCAGGAACTTAAGGGAATGTAAAATATCTTGACAAATGGTTGAACGATTGGGAAGGAGGAGGGTGGTAAGATGTGTATATTAAAGTCAGTAGAGGAGATCCAATTGTTGTTTAGTTGCCAAGTTGTGTCTGACTCCTCTGCGATCCCATGGACTGTAGCCACTCTGCTCCTCTGTCTGTGGTATCTTCCAGGCAAGAATACTGGAGTGGGTTTCCATTTCCTTCTCCAGGGGATCTTCCGGACCCAAGGGTCGAACCTGTGTCTCCTGCATCTCATGCATTGCATTGCAGGTGTATTCTTTACCTGCTGAGCCATCTGGGAAGAGAGGAGGTCCAATAACTACCCCTTTTATTCAGGTCCTGAGACAAGGTGACATATCTGTGTTGGGCCAGACAATAGAAAGATGGCCAGTAGGTGACAGAAGTGGAACTTAAAAGATTTAATGACAAAATATATGTACAGTTGAGTATACAAAATATACATGTATAGTTTAAAGAGTAATTAGAAATGTCCACTTATGATCTCATCTTGTTTTTACAGATAAATATCTCATTGTTTGATTATGCCACAATGCATTCATTCTATTGTTAAAGAATATTGGATTTCTTTTTTTTTTTTGCTATTAAGGCAGTACATTATTAGTATTCTTTATGTGTCCTGATGAGTAAGAATAAGAATTTCTTTTATAGCAATGGTTCTCAAAGAGTTGTGATGCATACCAATATGTGAGAACCATTGTTTCAGAGTACTGGCACAAGGGTAGAATTGCTGGGTCATGGAGTTACATACACTCAGCTTTTTTTGAGAAATATCAAATGTTTTAAAAGTGGTTATACCAGTTTATCTCTGCTGTCAGTGGATGAGTCTTCTTAATGAGTCTTCTGCATCCCCATTTCTGTTTGGTTCCCTCATTATGTTTTAGGGTTCACAAATATAGGAAATTTGAATATTTTCCTGTGGCCTTAATGTGCATTTCTCTCTCTATTAATGGCTTTGAGCATCCTTTCATATACTTTTTCATGGTAAAATGCCTATTTGTGTCTTTGCCCACTTGTGCATTGGATTTCAAATGGATTTGTAGGATTTACTTATCACCTGTACTGATCTTTGGTCATTTTATGTGCTGCAAACATCTAAGAGTTTTTAGCTTTTTTTTTTTTTTAAGTCTATATTGGATCTTTTGTTGAACAGAATTCTTAATTTCAGCATTATTGAATTTATCAATATTTTCTTTTATGATTAATGCTATTTGTGTTTTAATAAGTCCTTCCCTATCCTGAAGTCATCAAAACATTTCCTCTCTATTGTTTTTATGAATTTTTAACATTTTGTCTCTTTCTTTTATTAGGACCTTTCCTTATGTTGTGATGTAAATATATAATTTTTTTCCCAATGAGTAATTGATTGGTCCAGCACCTTTTACCACTGATCTTTAAAGCCCAGTCTGTCTTAAATTTTCATATATAGTATGTAGGTCTGTTTCTGAGCTTTCTCTTTCTGATCTTTTCTGATCTATTTCTTTATTTCTATACCAGTACCATATTGTGTTAAAGTTTTATGAAAAGTCAGTATCCAATCAGAGTAACAGTGAGCCATGTTGTCCGTAACCAGTGAGCCCATTTATATTTTAGTATCTAAATTTTCATGAAAAATTCCTCTGGGATTTTGCTTGGATTGCATTGAATTTATAGATCAATTTAGGAAGAATAAACATGTTTATAACACTGACTCTGCTTTTCCATGATTTTCTTTATTTATTTAAGTCTTCTTCAGTGTCTTTCAATATAATTGTATACTTTCTCTGGGAAAGCCCTGTATATCTTTTATTAGAATTTTTTTCCTAGATACTTCATAGTTTTTTATGCTATTATAAATGGTATAATTTGTAAAATGACATTTTCTAACTGTACTTGAGATATACAATTGACTATTTTATATATATATTATATATATATATATTTGTGGCTGTGACTTTTTTAGAACTCTCTCATTCTAATAATTTGTTGATTCCTTTGGTTTTCCTATAAATAACAACTGTTTTGTGTCTTCCTTTTCAGTCCCTTTACCTTTTGTTCCGTTTTCTGCAGTAGTTAGGATCTAGTATGTTGAATACAAGTGATGATTACAAGCAGTCTTATACTTAACGGGGATGTTTTCAGAATTTCAATGTTAAATGTTTGTTTTATGGTTTTTACATACACTTGATCTGAGATTTCAAGCCTATTTGAGTTTTTATCATGAAAAAGTATTATATTTTTATTACTGTTGTTTGGTTGCTAAGTTGTGTCTGACTGCAACCCCATGGACTGCAGCATGCCAGATTATATTTTATCTAATGCTTTTTCTGCATTTATTGAGATAGCAGATGATTTTTTTTCTTTTAATCCCTTAGTGTGGTGGATTAGCGTTCTCTGCTTTTGATTAACAAACCAAACTTGCCTTCTTGGTACAAACCTTAGTTGGTAATGATATGTTTTTTTTTTTTTTTTTTAACATTGCTGGATTCACATGGGTAATATTTAGGGTCTCAAGTGCTATTAGTTTATAAGTACACTATTTCTTAATCTGTTCTAGTCTAGTTTTGGTATGAAAGTTACGCTAGCCTCATGTAATGAGTAAAGAGTATATTTCTCCTGTATGTGAGAAGTTTATATAAAATCAGTTTGTCTTTTTCTTTGTAGAATTTGCCTGTAAAGACATCAGCACCTGGCATTTTCTTCATGGAAAGATTAACTTCTTATTTAAATTTTTTAATGTTTTTTGAATTATTCAAACTTTCTCTTGATTTAGTCTTGATATATTTTTTAGTAGTTTATTTTATTTAAGTTTCCAAATCTACTCTTCTAAATATTTATGATATGTTCCCTATTTGTTTATTCTCCATGGTATCTGTCATTTTGTTTCCCTTTTCTCTACTGGTATTGTTTATTTGTAACTTATTTCTCCTTCAGCCTTTTGTCTCTTACAGGTCTTCAAAGAACTTGACTTTGTTTATTGCCATTTTTTGTATATTTTTTCTGTTTTGTTAGTTTTTATTTTTATCTTCATAATATCCTTTTTTCTCCTAAGAGTGCCTATTCATGAGCTGGGATATAGTTTTTATATTCAGCAGGCAACATGACATTTCATTGTTTTAAATTTGCATTCCTTTATTTGTGATGTTAAGCATCTTTTAATAAAATACTTGTTAGCTACTTATAAATTTGATGTAAAATGTAAAAGAGAGCATCCAAGACTGAAGAAAATGTATTAAGAAATTTTTAGGGAGGTATGTTTAGGAAACGATATAGCACTTTGTACAGTCTATAATTATATGGCACGTTTTATTGTATTATGATTTCTTGATTATATGATTTGAACTTTTAAAAGGAAAGCCACTAACTTACACTTACCTTTAAGTTCTAGACATTACTATATACATCTCTGAGTGTTAGACATTGCCTGACTCATTAACAAATGGCTGGCTGACTGGACAGATGGTGGGTTAGGCAAATAAGATTAATATAGAGGGTGTTAACACCTTGTATCAGAATAATAATGATTTTGAAACTATTCTTTTGGCTTGAAGAGCCTTTGAAACAGGGTTCCTGTTCTGGTAATTGTTTTCTTGTAGTTCCAGTAGGTCTCTAGCCATTCAGAGAGATAGTGGAAATTGTGCTATTCTTTATCAGAAAATGAGGGGTATGGAGGTCAGAATTAGGAAATAGGAGGATGGAATGTATCAGTTATGGTTCAGTCAGGGGAGCAGAACCTTTATGAGTTATGGGACAAAGGATTTAATATATAAATTAGACCTTATGCAAAGTCTTATGTAACAATATTTTATGTAAGTTTTATGTAGTAATAAACCCTGAATACTCACTGGAAGGACTGATGCTGAAACTGAAGCGCCAGTATTTTGGTCACCTGATGCGAAAAGCTGACTCGAGAAATTTCTGATGTTGGGAAAGATTGAGGGTAGAAGAAGAGGGCGTCAGAGAATGAGATGGTTGGGTGGCATCTCCGATGCAATGAACATGAACTTGGGTAAACTTCGGGAGATGGTGAGGGACAGGAAGGCCTGGAGTGCTGCAGTCCACTGGGCCGCAGAGATTTGGACATTACTGGGCAACTGAACAACAAATGTAATAATATGTTTATTATATAAAAAAGACCTTGTGCAGTTCCAGCTTAGCAGGTTGGCAAAGTACAAACCAGCATGTAGGACTTGGAGGAGGATACTCCAAGAGTAGAGCAGAAGTTGAAGATGAATAACTAGTTTCTACAGGGGAGGAAAAGAGGCCTAATTACAGTGATTAGGGGAAGAACTGGAGGGAAAAAAACCCAGAGTGTTGAATCTGAGAAGGTAACTGTTAACATGGTGAATCCAGGTAAGTGCCAAAGCACAAACTGTTTCTATCTGTGGATACGATGAGCATAGCCCTGGTGAAGTCAAAATCTTATTGAGACCTACTAGGGACACTTCTTCTCATCTTCTCTTTAAATGATGCTGGCCTTAAGAGTTCTACTTAATGGCCTGCTGCTCACCACCCTCAAAAGATTTTCACTGAACCATTTCGCTCATACCCATGTGTTGTTCACTTACTAAACTACTAATTTTCCTAAATCTGTATTTCCAGATCTCTTTCCTTAGAACTAGTGATCAATTTACATCAGATTACTAGGCAATATGTGCCACAGACGTTTAAAATCCAACATATCTAACGTAGAACTCATTGTCTCTAGCAGCCACTTGTTGTCTCTGTGTGAGCAGCTGACATCGCCATGTATTCAATTATCCAGGCCAGAAACTTGGGAAGTCACTTCTGATTCTTTGTTTCTAATTTCCAGTCTGTCATATGGCTACTGTGTTGATCATATCTCTTTAACATGTCTTTATTTTCTTTCTATTCATATTGTCTTAGTTCAGTAATTCTGCATTTCTTGCTTGACTGTGGCAGTAGTTTTTTTTCCTATAGTTGAAATGTTGCTTTCTCTAATTTTTTTCACATTTTAAAAATCAATTCAGTCACTCAGTTGTTTCCAACTCTGCGACCTCATGGACTGCAGCACACCAGGCTTCCCTGTCCATAATCAATTCCCAGAACTTACTCAAACTCATGTCCATCGAGTCGGTGATGCCATCTAACCATCTCATCCTCTGTTGCCCCCTTCTCTGCCTTCAGTCTTTCCCAGCATCAGGGTCTTTTCCAAAGAGTCAGTTCTTCGCGTCAGGTGGCCCAATATTGGAGTTTCAGCTTCAACGTCAGTCCTTCCAATGAATATTCAAGACTGATTTTCTTTAGGATGGACTGGTTGGATCTCCTTGCAGTCCAAGGGACTCTCAAGAGTCTTCTCCAACACCACAGTTCAAAAGCATCAATTCTTCAGCACTCAGCTTTCTTTATAGTCCAACTCTCACATCCATATATGACTACTGGAAAAACCATAGCGTTGAATAGATGGACCTTTTTTGGCAAAGTAATGTCTCTGCTTTTTAATATGCTGTCTAGATAGCTCATAGCTTTTCTTCCAAGGAGCAAGCATCATTTAATTGCAAGGCTGCAGTCCCCATCTGGAGTGATTTTGGAGCCCCCCAAAATAAAGTCTGTCACTGTTTACACTGTTTCCCCATTTATTTGCCATGAAGTGATGGGACCAGATGCCATGATCTTCGTTTTCTGAATGTTGAGTTTTAAGCCAACTTTTTCACTCTCCTCTTCATTTTCATCAAGAGGCTCTTTAGTTCTTCACTGTCTGCCGTAAGGGTGGTGTTATCTGTGTATCTAAGGTTATTGATATTTCTCTTGGCAATCTTGATTCCACCTTGTGCTTCATCTAGCCTGGCATTTCGCATGATGCACTCTGCATATAAGTTAAATAAGCAGGGTGACAATATACAGCCTTGACGTACTCCTTTCCTGATTTGGAACCAGTCTGTTGTTCCATATCCAGTTCTTTTTTTAATTTTTTTTTAAACTTTATTTTATTTTTAAACTTTACATAATTGTATTAGTTTTGCCAAATATCAAAATGAATCCGCCACAGGTATACATGTGCTCCCCATCCTGAACCCTCCTCCCTCCTCCCTCCCCATACCATCCCTCTGGGTCGTCCCAGTGCACTAGCCCCAAGCATCCAGTATCGTGCATTGAACCTGGACTGGCATCTCATTTCATACATGATATTTTACATGTTTCAATGCCATTCTCCCAAATCTTCCCACCCTCTCCCTCTCCCACAGAGTCCATAAGACTGTTCCATACATCAGTGTCTCTTTTGCTATCTCATACACAGGGTTATTGTTATCATCTTTCTAAATTCCATATATGTGCGTTAGTATACTGTATTGGTATTTTTCCTTCTGGCTTACTTCACTCTGTATAATAGGCTCCAGTTTCCCATATCCAGTTCTAACTTGCTTCTTGACCTGCATACAGATTTCTCAAGAGGCAGGTCAGGTATGGTATTCCCATCTCTTTAAGACTTTTCTAATTTGTTTTGATCCACACAGTCAAAGGCTTTGGTGTAGTCAATAAAGCAGAAGTAGATGTTTTTCTGTAACTCTCTTGCTTTTTTGATGATCCAGCGGATGTTGGCAATTTGATCTCTGGTTCCTCTGCCTTTTCTAAATCCAGCTTGAACATCTGGAAGTTCACAATTCACGTACTGTTGAAGCCTGGCTTGGAGAATTTTGAGCATTTCTTTGCTAGTGTGTGAGATGAGTGCAGTTGTGCAATAGTTTGAGCATTCTTTGGGATTGCAATGAAAACTGACATTTTTCAGTCCTATGGCCACTGCTGAGTCTTCCAAATTTGCTCTCATTTTTAGTGCAGCACTTTCATAGCATCATCTTTTAGGATTTGAAGTAGCTCAACTGGAATTCCATCACCTCCACTACCTTTGTTCATAGTGATGCTTCCTAAAGCCCACTTGACTTCTCATTCTGGATGTCTGGCTCTAATGATCACACCATCGTGGTTATCTGGCTCATGAAGATCTTTTTTTGTATAGTTCTTTGGTGTATTCTTGCCACCTCTTGTTAATATTTTCTGCTTCTGTTAGATCCATACCATTTCTGTCCTTTATCAAGCCCATCTTTGCATGAAATGTTCCCTTGGTATCTCTAAGTTTCTTGAAGAGATCTCTAGTCTTTCCCATTCTATTGTTTCCTTCTATTTCTTTGCGTTGATCACTGAGGAAGGCTTTATTATCTCTCCTTGCTATTCTTTGGACTCTACATTCAAATGGGCATATCTTTCCTTTTCTCCTTCGCCTTTTGCATCTTTTCTTTTCTCAGCTATTTGTAAGGCCTCCTAAGACAACCATTTTGCCTTTTTGCATTTCTTTGTCTTGAGGATGGTCTTGATCTCCGCCTCCTGTACAATGTCATGAACCTCCGTCCATAGTTCTTCAGGCATTCTGTCAGATATAATCCCTTAAATCTATTTGTCACTTCTATTGTATAATCATAAGGGATTTGATTTAGGTTGTACCTGAATGGTCTAGTGGTTTTCCCTACATTTTTCAATTTTAATCTGAATTCAGCAATAAGGAGTTCAGGATCTGAGCCACAGTCAGCTCCTGGTCTTGTTTTTGCTGACTGTATAGAGCTTCTCTATCTTTGGGTGCAAAGAATATAATCAGCCTGATTTCAGTATTGACCATCTGGTGATGTCCATGTATAGTTGTCTCTTGTGTTGTTGGAAGAGGGTGTTTGCTATGACCAGTGCGTTCTCTTGGCAAAACTATTAGCCTCTACCCTGTTTTGTTTTGTACTTCAAGGCCAAATTTGCCTGTTCCTTGACTTCCCACTTTTGCATTCCAGTCCCCCATAATGAAAAGGATATCTCTTTGGGTGTTAGTTCTAGGTTTTGTAGGTCTTCATAGAACCATTCATGTTCAGCTTCTTTAGCATTACTGATTGGAACATAGACTTGGATTACTGTGATATTGAATGGTTTGCCTTGGAAATGAATGGAGATCATTCTGTCATTTTTGAGATTGCATCCAAGTACTGTATTTTGGACTCTTTTGTTGACTATGATGGCTACTCCATTTCTCTAAGGGATTCTTGCCCACAGTAGTAGATATAATGGTCATCTGAGTTAAATTCACCCATTCCAGTCCATTTTTGTTTACTCATTCCTAAAATGTCTATGTTCACTCTTGCCATCTCCTATTTGACCACTTCCAATTTGCCTTGATTCATGGACCTAACATTCCAGGTTCCTATGCAATTGCTCTTTACAGCTTTGGAGTTTACTTCCATAACCAGTCACATCCACAACTGGGTGTTGTTTTGCTTTGGCTCTGTCTCTTCATTTTTTCTGGAGTTATTTCTCCACTGATCTCCAGTAGCGTATTGGGCACCTATTGATGTGGGGAGTTCATCTTTCAGTGTCCCATCTTTTTGCCTTTTTATGCCGTTCATGGGGTTCTCAAGGCAAGAATACTGAAGTGGTTTGCCATTCCCTTCTCCTGTGGACCACATTTTGTCAGAACTCTCCACCATGACCCATCCATCTTGGGTGGCCCTACACAGCATGGCTCATAGTTTCATTGAATTAGACAAGGCTGTGGTCCATATGATCAGATTGGTTAGTTTTCTGTGATTGTCGTTTTTGTTCTGTCTGTCCTCTGGTGGAGAAGGATAAGAGGCTTATGGAAGCTTCCTGATGGCAGAGACTGACTGTGGAGGAAACTAGGTTTGTTCTGATGGGCGGGGCATGCTCAGTAAATCTTTAATACAATTTTCTGTTGATGGAGGAGGCTGTGTTCCCTCCCTGTTGTGTGACCTCTGCCAAACTATGGTGGAGGTAATGATGATATTGGCGACCTCCTTCAAGAGGCCCCATGCATGCACTGCTGCATTCACTGCCCCCAACCCTGCAGCAGGCCGCTGCCAACCCACACCTCCCCCGGAGACTTCTGGACACTCATGGGCAAGTTGGGGTCAGTCTCTTGTGGGGTCTCTACTCCTTTCTCCTGGGTCCTCATGTGCACAAGCTTTTGTTTGTGCCCTCCAAGAGTCTGTTTCCCCAGTCCTGTGTAAGTTCTGGTAGCTCTATGGAGGGGGTTAATGGCAACCTCCTCCAAGAGGGCTTATGCCATACCCAGATCTACTGCACTCAGAGCTCCTGCCCCTGCAGCAGTCCACTGCTGACCTGTACCTCCGCAGGAGACACTCAAACACAGTTCTGGTTCAGTCTCTGTGGGGTCTCTGGGTCCTGGTGTGCACAAGGTTTGTTTGAGCCCTCCGAGCATCTCTGGCAGGTATGGGGTTTGATTCTAAATGCAATTTTCCCCCTCCTACCTTCTTGCTGGGGCTTCTCCTTTGCCCTTGGATGTGGGGTATCTTTTTTTTGGTGGGATCCAACATCCTCCTGTCAGTGGTTGTTCAGCAGCAAGTTGTGGAGTTCTCGCAGGAGAAGGTGAGCGCATGTCCTTCTACTCTGCCATCTTGGAGTCAAGAATAGATGTTATTTTTGCTTATCTATTATTATTTAATGATAGTGATCATAATAGTAGTATTGTCCCAAGTTTATAAGCTTGTAATTAACAGAGCTATTGTTTGAAATTTTAACTGTTATTCTGTTCTAAGACTGTGGGAGAGTTTCTTAGCTCTCTGAGATTCAGTGTCTCCATCTGTAAAATGGAGGTAATATTACTACCTACCTTGTAGGATTATTATGAGGATTAATGAACTAATCCTCATACAGAGGTACAGAGACAAGCAGGGCTCATTTATGCTACAATTCCAGCTGTATTAGAGCTGGGATTTGAACCCAGTTCTCCCGAGTGTAAAATTTATACTCTGCCCTTATGCTGACATGTTCTTCTGCTATTTCTGAAGTGGGAAATGTTGCCAACAGTTTCATCTTTCTCAAGACAAACCTGATCATTTAATTTCCTTTTTAAAAAACTCAGCAAAGGACTTTCCTGGCAGTTCAGTGGTTAAGATTTCTCCCTCCAATGCAGGGAATGCATGTTCAATCTGGGGATCTAAGATCCCAGATGCCTGGTGACCAAAAAACATAAAACAGAAGCAATATTGTAACAAATTCAATAAAGACTTTAAAAATGGTCCACACACACACAAAAAAAACTCAAGAAAGCCCTCAGCAATTCTTTAATTCCAATACGATACTCCCTTCGCATGGGCCACAGCCTTCATGTTTCAGTGTGCTTATCTACATTACCTCATTTCTGCCCACTTATAATTCTACTGCATGGCAACCCCAGCATATGTTTAGTATCTGTTTGTTTCCATGCTCTTTCATACCTCAGTACTTTTGCACGTGTGATTCTTTCTGTCATCTCTTCTGGAGAGTTCCTAATTGTCCTCTGAAATTCAGTTCAAACATTACCTCTTTTCTAAAGTCTTCCTGAGCATATTCAATTTTGATGTGTTTGTTGCTATACTCTCAGAGCACTTTTGTGTTTTAATTATTTGCCATTTCCTACAGGCTGTGAGCTTTCTGAAGGTAGTCATCTTAGCAGTCGTAAGTCCTGGCTCAGTACCTGACACAAGTGCTTGATAAATTTACATGAAATCAATTAATAAGGGAGCGTTTATGCTGTTTCCTTGATGGTCTCCTATTTTAGTCTGTGTTAATGACTGCCCCTTGGTGCCAGGATTCTGTTAACATTTTCCTTGTCTATTTACTGATCTACATACATCTGTGAATTGTAGAGTCAGTGTTTCATTGTTGAAAGTGACCCGAGAGTCAATTTCTTCCAATACTCTATCAATATATATATTATCTTTAAATGTGTGTAGCTGCATTTCTCATTGTGTCATATCTCTTGATATTCAGGAAAGGAAGTTTTCCCCCTTTTTGTCAGTGACTTGCCAGGCTGTTGAGTATTAGGGAATTGTATTCCCAAAACTGGCAGATATTATGGCCTTCATTCTTTTTAAAACTGATACTTCATACTGAAGTGCTAGCTTATTTTTCTATTCTCTCAAACTATTTGAACAAAAATGCTATTTTTTCCCCCAAATAAAATATATGGTTAGAATCACTTTAAGCAAGATCACTCAAGTGTGCTGGAATTCAATTTTTTTATCATTTGGTTGGTTTTCAGCATACTCTCAGCTCCTGGCAGATTTGCACAGAACAGGCAATCATGGGAAAATTCTCTTAGAAAGTTGTGTTATGTATATGTACATGTACATGTACATGTGGATGGTGATGATGGAATGGGGAATAAGTGGGAAGACATAAAGGAAAGAGAACTGTCCTCTCTCTTTACCCAATGTGGGAGACAGCACTATACAGTGGGAAAGAGAATTGGATCATGGTTTTCTGCTCCCTAATTGTAACTTTATTTTCTTTTAATTTTAGGAAATTGTATATACAATAGTGTAAAATTACCAAAAAATAGAGAAAAGAAAGCTTCATTTCCACTCCTGACCCCTTACTCCCTCTGCTGTAGTAACCACTCCATTTTCTTACATTTTTCCTGGGGATATTCTATGTGTATATAACTTAGTGGCATGTCATTTAAAAGTATAAAAATAATACTGCCTTTATGCTTTGAGGCAGACCTCTTGAATTTTAGCATCAACTTTTAAAAATTCTTAGATGGAAATACTAATACATAGTCAACAGAATCCACAGGGATTTTGTGACCGTCAATGAAGTAATGAACATACTTGAAAATATTTGTGAACATACTTGAAAATCATCTTGTATTTTACAAGTACAGGATGGAGGGGAGAGTAGTGATGGAAGTGGTATTGGTCTATACAAGGACGATGAATCATGTGTGATCTGATTTAACAGGAGCAATTCTGAATTGGTAGCAGGTCTGTTGTATCAGCAGCATCCTGCTGAACTTTTCTGGGCATGTTTCCCTGCCTATGGGTCCTGTCCCTCTTATGGCATGGTATTGGGGTTTTCTGCATGGCTAATCAGGAGATTCTACCTGCACCTTAATTGTCAGGTGTGTATTCACTTGAGATGAGAATGGAAGCTTGCCAAAGTGCAGGACACCCCTGCTTGCCTCCCTTACCCCTCCTCTTTGCTCTCTCTTCATGTTCAGGGAGTTGGTGCTAGAACTTGGATGATGCAACAGTTTGAATCATGGTCCCTTGGTACTGTGGGATCCATTCACTTTTAATTGGTAGTTGCTAGAATCATTTCTCCCTCCCTCATCCTAACTTCCTTTTCTAATTGGCTCTCAGGGGCCTCCAGCTCCTGCTTAATCAACCAAAGCATAGCTTCTGCAGAGAGTCTAAAACTAGGACCTTGGGGACTCTAGGTTTTTCTGTTATGACTCTCCAAGTTTCTTTTCTAATCTGTTAAAATAACTTTGGATTAGGCCTGGGGGTATAGGATTCCTTGGGGGAGTCCTTTCACCAAAGCAGCTTACACAGTGCCAAACTCTTCTAGATTTTGCCAACTACTGTGTTTGACTTCAAGTTTTTTGTTCTTGCTGGCAGAGAGGGAGAAGATTTCTAGTTGAGGTGTCCAAAATAGGTCTGGGGAGTGATGGGAGTCGATGAAAAAATTGATCATTTGAGGAGTGTGAGTCCATTTTGGTTCACAGATTTCTTCTCTGTAGCAAAAAGCCTTGTGGAAAACTTTGTCTGCTTCTGTTTGTCACTGCCTAAACGAACAGTAGTTGCACAGTTTTTGACAATAATCATGATTGGGTTACATTTTTAATAAGTATTTTCAAATAGACTTTATTTTTTTAGAGCAGTTTAGGTTCTCAGCAAAACTGAGTGGAGAGTACAGAAAGTTCCCATATACCTTTTGCCCTCACACAGACACAGACACAGACACACACACAGACACACACAGACACACACACAGACACAGACACACACACACACACACGTGCTTCCCCACCATCAACATTCTGCATCACAAGGGTGTATTTGTTACAGTCTGTGGACTCTGACATATCATTATCACCCAAAGTCCACAGATTACATTAGGGTTCACTTTTGATGTTGTACATTCTATGGGTTTTGACAAATGTGTAGTGACTTGTATCTACCATTATAGTATCATACAGAATAGTTTTACTGCCCTAAAAATCCTGTGTGCTCCACCTGTTCATCCTTCCCTGCTTGCCTAGCCCCTGATGACCACTGATCTTTTTTACTGTCCCCATAGTTTTGCCCTTTCTAGAAAGTCATATACTTGGAGTCATAAGAATATGTAGCCTTTTCAGGTTGGCTTCATGCATTATGGTTTTAAATGACATCTAAAAATTATTTTTAGTATGGTTTTAAAGTTATGGAGAATACATATATCTCTGCAAACATAAGCACATTTGTGTGACTTCTTTTTGAACAAATGGATACTGCTAAAGGAAACTGTCCTTGTACCAACTTACCTCTGGAGAAGCAATGCAATAGTAGTAGACTTGACTTTGAATGCTTTATTGCCAACATTCTTTGGCTAGGCCACAGTCATCATCCAGGATAGAAAACACTTCATTGAGGGCTGAATTGCGACTTTTTTTACTGAATGAGGGGGTAGCTGTTATCCTACAGATACACTTGCTTACAAGGCTACATCTTAAGACAAGACCAAGAAAGACACAGAAATCTGTCTATAGTTTCATCAGTGTTCATTGAGAACTGCATTCTAGATAAAGCAAACATATGTATATAATTATATCACTATATATGTGATGTGTAAATTATTATATATATATCTCCCAAGAGATTGTGATATCTTCTAGCGATCTCTTCTAGTGTCTTTCTAGAATGTGTCCCTAACCCTACCATGGTGTTTATTTATAGTACACATTCAATAAATGTTGAATAAGCAAACATTATTCCATTGTTGATTACAATTCTCTGAACACTTTTATTCTTGCTTATATTTAGAAATCAGTTTGTCACATGTTTTTTCATGTATTTACATGTTTATGTGGATAGAGAAAGTAAATAAAATGGCTACACAGTCAGGGCCCGACGGCTATAGAGGGTGTTGACCAGAATCCCATCAGGTGAATGCAGGAGATCCAGAGTGCTGGAATCTGAGGCCTCACTAGATGGCAGAGTACATGGTTTACCAGTGTGGTCAGGAAAACCATGCTTCCCAAGAGATAAGGAATCTTAGGGTGTCAGCCTACCAGTCTTTTCACCCTGTCCAGCACTGCTGCTTGTTTGTGCTCCTTTCTTGGTGCAGGCCATTTCCTTTGCTCTGCCAGGTGGTTGAACAGTTAGGAGGGAGGACTATAATTTTTCTTTTATTTACTTGCCTACTGCTGTAGCCCAATTCATAAATTGGCAAGCAAAGAGGAGATCTCTTTTACTACTGTATTGGTTCCTCCTAGACTCAGTTTCTGATTAAATTCATAACTGTTGACTGAATACCTACTCTCACATTGGATATAGCAATATGAGAGATTTAAGATGAATAAGGTCATACATAATTCATACAAAATACATAATAAATCATACAAAATAGGTGGTAAATCCAAGCTTAATCTGGGTCTACTCCCAAGTGGCACTAGTGGTAAAGAGTCCACCCGCCAATGCAGGCGATACAGGTTCGATCCCTGGGTCAGGAAGATCCCTTGCAGGAGGAAATGGCAACCCACTCCAGTATTTTGCCTGGAAAATTCCATGGACAGAGGAGCCTGGTGTGCTGCAGTCAATGGGGCCACAAATAGTCAGACATGACTGAGTACACACTGATGCTTTTGACACTAAACCAGGCTGTTTTGTGGGGTTCTTATATCAAAGTAAGAAAGCGAAAGGAATTATGTGTTTTTAATTAAACCCATGAAGAGAATGCAGGAAAGACTAAAATTCTAATAGTTAAGATTAGTTTGTACAGTGCCCATTCTCCTTAGGCACTTAGATTTAATTTTTAATTGTGGTTTTTCACATACTTAATGTTTGTACTTGCCTGTTTTATCGAAAAATTTATAATTAAGGATAAAACTGTATTAATCCACTAATCCAAATAAAGCACTTCTGCAGCTGCTACTGCTACTAAGTCACTTCAGTCGTGTCTGACTCTGTGCGACCCCATAGATGGTCTCCCACCAGGCTCCCCCGTCCCTGGGATGCTTCAGGCAAGAACACTGGAGTGGGTTGCCATTTCCCTCTCCAATGCATGAAATTGAAAGTGAAGTTGCCCAGTTGAGTCTGACTCTTAGTGACCCCATAGACTACAGCCCACCAGGCTCCTCTGTCCATGGGACTTTCCAGGCAAGAGTACTGGAGTGGGGTGCTATTGCCTTCTCCAGGGATGTCTAATTGCTCAGATACAAGGACATAATCTGTGATAGTTTCTGTTGTTTCCTTGTTGTGAACCATACTCTGAGAAGCACTGTCCTAGATCAGGTCATCATATCTTCTACAGATTATTACAGTACCCTTATAACCAGTCCCCTCTCTTCAATTTTTATTTTCCTGCCACCTCCCATATACCCTTAGATTCAGTGCTCCTCCCATATGCTCTGATAGCGCCCTGTGTTTACTCCAGGATAGAGCTTCACACACACTAAATTAAAGCAAACTGTTCATGTATCTGTGTCTTCCTACAGAGTAAGTACTATGAGACTTGTCATATATCGAGAGAAAAATCAGTGTAGGCCATCCTAGGTTCACTCACCTTAGCTTTCTTATAGATAGAGGAGCTGAGGCCAGAGAGGTGAACTGATTTACATAAGCACACATAGCTAGTTGATTATAGAATGGGATTGGATTGCCTATGGTCTGCCTGTTCACTGCCTGTCCCAACCTATTACACTTGCTGTGTTCTTGTATGGTGAAAGATTAAATAATTTTTAACATACCAAGGTGGTTGTATGGCAAAACCAATACAATATTGTAAAGTAATTGACCTCCAATTAAAATAAATTTATATTAAAAAAACAAAGATTAAAAAAAATTAAAGATTGAACAATAAAAAAAAAAGAATGGGCAAACACATTTTAGAAAGATTTTAATACTCAGTATCAAAAGGATTTTTCTGATCAACTGCTGCTGCTGCTGCTAAGTCGCTTCAGTCGTGTCCGACTCTGTGCGACCCCATAGATGGCAGCCCGCCAGGCCCCGCCGTCCCTGGGATTCTCCAGGGAAGAACACTGGAGTGGGTTGCCATTTCCTCCTCCAATGCATGAAAATGAACAGTGAAAGTGAAGTCGCTCAGTCGTGTCCGACTCTAAGCGACCCCATGGACTGCAGCCCACCAGGCTCCTCTGCCCATGGGATTTTCCAGGCAAGAGTACTGGAGTGGGGTGCCATTGCCTTCTCCATCTGATTAACTAGAAGATTGAATTAACCATTATCCTCCTTCACATATAATGCTTGGGTGGGTTGAAGTTTTTTGTTTTATACTTAGGCATACAATGGAAGTACAATGACCACCAGAAGGTAGCAAAACACAAATGGCTATGGAAAAGAAGTCACAAAAAGACCATGGAAAAAGGAAATTTTGTAGGGCTAAGGTTTTAGAGAATTTAGAAAGCTAAAGTGGAGAAATGACAAAGGAGGAATAAGTCAACGAGAATTCTCACTGTGACAGGTTTTATCTTTTCCCACAATTTTCCATCCTCAAAAATTGTACATCCAGCATCTAAGAAGTATCTCAAGACAACACAAAAGTAAGGGTGAAAAATATTAATGTTCCATAAATTCATCCTTCAAAAGTTTCAACAGTAATTTTACATCAGTCACTCCTTTTCTTGGGAACAATTGAGAGGTGGTGTGGAGATGGAGGTGTTGAGATTTGTTGAAATAGAGGAGGTGGCACATTTGGATGGCATGGATACCTAGGTCATGAAGGATATCTAGGGTTCTGATTTCCTCTTCCTTTCTATCAGCCCTTTTCTCTGCTCCTCCATGTTCACATATTTTTCCTGTCTGGTATTCAACACCCTTCATAATATGACCCCAAAATGAACCCTCAACTTTTATCAGTCTAGTCACTTAACTACTCCACCCTCTTATCAACTCCACACATTTGCTTAGGCTTCTCTTTAAACTCAGAGCCTCACCTCATCTTCTGCTCTGCAGGTTTAGAAAGATACTTAACACAGATTCTTTTGGTCTTATTTTGTGAAATGAGTATAACTTGTATCTTATAACAGTGTCACAGGGATTAAATGAGACAATTTATGTAGGGACCACATCACAGTAAAAAACATCTGGAAGATTCTCAGCACATGTTTGTTCCCCTCTCCTTCCTATCTTCAAACCACCAGTCAACTGCAACTTCTTTTTGAATTTCTGGCTACAGCATATACTGATACTTATATACTTATTTCCCTAAGCTCTTGTGGCACTAAATGTAAAATTCAAGGAAGGAAAATGAACACAATACTAATTTCACCTCTCATATTGTCAAACAAATGAGAAACCATGATAAAAATCAGTGTTGGGGAGGCTGTGGGAAAATGAGCACTCTCAAACAAATGTTTTAGCAAGACACAATTCACATAGCATAAAAATCATCCTTTTAAAGTATAAGTAATTTTTAGTATATCCACAATGTTGTGCAACCACCACCACTGATTATAGAACATCTTCGTCAGCCCCAAAGAAACTGAGTATCCGTTAGCAGTCATTTCCCATTCTTCCCTCTGCCTAGTCTTTAGAAGCTACTAATCTACTTTCTGTCTTTATAGATTTGCTTATTCTGGATATTTTATATAAATTAAATCCTATAATATATGGCCTTCTGTGTTTGGGTTATTTTACTTAGTATAATATTTTCAAAGTTCATGTAACAATGGGTGAATAATATTCCATTTTGTGTATACCACATTTTGTTGTCCATTCATCAGATGATGGAGGTTTAGATTGTTTTACTTCTTGGCTATTATGAATAATACTACCATGAACATTCATATACATGTTTTGTATGAATATGTTTTTAATTCTCTTGGGTTTATACTTATGAATGAACTTGTTGCTACTCTGTGTTTAACTATTTGAGAAACTGCCAATGGTTTTCTAGAGCAGCTGCACCATTTTATATTTCTGCCAGTAACATGTGCGTGTTCAAATTTTTTCAAATCCTGGCCAGGATTTTTTTCAAATCCACTTGGCATTGTCTGTCTATTTTATTTTAGCCATGCTAGTGGGTATGAAGAGGTACCTTATTGTGATTTTAATATATTTTTGCCTAGAGATTAACCGAGTGTCTTTTCATTTGCTTACAAGCCATTTGTGCATCCTTTTCTAAGAAATGCCTACTCAAATATTTTGCACATTTAAAAAACTGAATTATTTGTGTTCTTATTGTTGAGTTGTAAGAGTCATCTTATGGCAGAAAGTGAAGAGGAACTCAAAAGCCTCTTGATGAAAGTGAAAGAGGAGAGTGAAAAAGTTGGCTTAAAGCTCAACATTCAGAAAATGAAGATCATGGCATCTGGTCCCATCACTTCATGGCAAGTAGATGGGGAAACAGTGGAAACAGTGTCAGACTTTATTTTTGGGGGCTCCAAAATCACTGCAGATTGTGACTTCAGCCATGAAATTAAAAGACACTTACTCCTTGGAAGGAAAGTTATGACCAACCTAGATATCATATTCAAAAGCAGAGATACTACTTTGCCAATAAAGGTCTGTCTAGTCAAGGCTATGGTTTTTCCAGTGGTCATGTATAGATGTGAGAGTTGGACTGTGAAGAAAGCTGAGTGCTTAAGAATTGATGCTTTTGAACTGTGGTGTTGGAGAAGACTCTTGAGAGTCCCTTGGACTGCAAGGAATCCAACCAGTCCATTCTAAAGGAGATCAGTCCTGGATATTCATTGGAAGGACTGATGCTAAAGCTGAAACTCCAGTACTTTGGCCACCTCATGCAAAGAGTTGACTCATTGGAAAAGACTGATGCTGGGAGGGATTGGGGGCAGGAGGAGAAGAGGATGACAGAAGATGAGATAGCTGGATGGCATCACCAACTCGATGGACATGAGTTTGAGTGAACTCCGGGAGTTGGTGATGGACAGGGAGGCCTGGTGTGCTGTGATTCATGGGGTCACAAAGAGTTGGACACGACTGAGTGACTGAACTGAACTCGAGTGTATTTTTAAAAAAATATCTATTCTGGATACTGGACTCTTGTTAGGTATTTTTTTCCCATTCTGTGACATTACTCTCTTGATAGAGAGTATCCTTGTAGCATAAAATTTTAAAACTTTGATGAAGTTCAATTTATCTATTTTTAATTTTATTGCTTGTATTTATTATATCTTAAAAATATATAATTCTGTATAAACTAAGGACACTAAGGTTTAAGTCTATGTTTTATTCTAAGAGTTTTGTAGTTTTATCTTTTACATTTAGATCTTTGATCCATTTTGAGTTAATTTTTGTTGGTGGTGTGAGGTAGGTGTCCAACCTCATTCTTCTCCATGTGTATATCAAGTTGTCCCAGAACCATTTTTTGAAAAGTAATACACATTTAGAAGTATCTAGAGTTTAACACGGGGAAGGCAATGGCAACCTACTCCAGTACTCTTGCCTGGAAAATCCCATGGGCGGAGGAACCTGGTAGGCTGCAGTCCATGGGGTTGCTAAGAGTCGGACACAACTGAGTGACTTCACTTTCACTTCTCACTTTCATGCATTGGAGAAGGAAATGGCAACCCACTCCAGTGTTCTTGCCTGGAGAATCCCAGGGACGGGGGATCCTGGTAGGCTGCCGTGTACAGGGTCGCACAGAGTTGGACATGACTGAAGTGACTTAGCAGCAGAGTTTAACAGTATTTTATATAATTAAAAAATTAAATAATTTATATCCCAGAAATCCTTCTTCTAATTTATGGAATACTTATGTGATTGTATAGAGACTTTTATTCAAGGACATTTATTGCAGCATTGTTTAAGTTGTAAAATATTGGCTATAATAAAGTATCTTAATTGAGTGTTGGGTAAATAAATTGTGACATGTTTGTATAATGGGACACATTATTCCTGTTAAATAGAATGAGATAAATATTTGAGCTCTTCTTCTATGCTAAGTATTATACTACTGTTGATTCCCAATAACAATGGCCCTCATGAACACAACTGTAGTTGAACAAAGATGGGTTTATTGTTTTTTTGCAAAGAGAGAGAACACATGCCATGAGGAACATGGAACATCTCTGTAGAAAGACATTAGAAAGGATTTATTATATGATTTGGGGTTTTGTTATTGACTTTGGGGAGAACTGAAGGGAACAGAGATTTTCTCTGGGTTCTGTCAGAAAGTAGAAGAAAATTCTATGATTGAATATCTTAAGGGCTATCTAGAAGGCACTTGGGCTAAAGCTTTACCTGGTAAAGAGACAGTAGCCATTCATGTTAGCCTAAAGAAAAGGATATGTGGCCATTTTTTTGTGGTTGTGACTATTCTTGATTTTGTCTGTGCTCCAACATGATTCTAGAGTGGTCTGGAACTTGTTTGTGTTCAACAGGATTACACTATGGCCTGGCTGAGAGAGCCAGGCCAGCTCCCAGCAGCACCCAGACCTGCTCACGGTGCCAGGCCAGCTCCCGGACTCCAGGGACTTTTTTTGGCTCTGACACTGTGTTTGAAAAAGGCAGTTCCTGTCCTCAAGGAGCTCCCTAAGGGGAAGTGTGTGCAAATAAACTACACCACAGTGTAGTATGTGTAATAACAGAAATGTTAAAAGCAAATTCAGCAAATTATTATTTAGCAGATATTCAAATTTTATTTCAAACTTACCACAAAGGAACTATATCTCTAAGAAAGAGTTTCTTCTGGCTGAGAGAATTTTTTTTCTCTCTTTCAATAGAGAGAAAGTGTGTTTAGATAAGATTGTTAGACTAGGTATAAGAAAGAAGTGTCTCTTAAAGATTATAGAAAGATTTTTTTGTTAAAACTCACTGTCCCTTGATACAAACTACTATATATAAAATACACAAACAATAAAGTCCTACTGAATAGTACAGGAACTCTAGCAATCCTGTAATAAGCCATATGGAAAAGAATATGAAAACTGAATCACTGTGCTGTACACCAGAAAATAACACAACATTGTAAATCAACTATATTTCAAAAGGATTAAATTAAAAAAGGATTAATTAAAAAAAGGATGCTCTTTCCAAAAGGAAAAAAATTAACCTTTAAAATATATTAAGTATGTGCTGTCTTTTTGTATATCAACTATAGCTAAATAAAAATGTTAAAAAAGTCACTGAACCTTTAACCATTTGGTAAAGGTCATTAGACTTGTCCTAAAACTTATGATAAATCTTTCAGCAGTCTACTTTCCCTCGTATAACAATCCCATTTAAACAATTCCAATAAGGACAGTCTTTAAAAATTTTTTACTGCATATCGAAGTCCAGTGAATTATAAGGTTTTAGTAGGCAGCATAGTTATTTAAGCTAGGCACATTTCCAGGAAAAAAAAAATGGCCTCGAACTACTCAGAGTAAAGCCTATAAGACCACTGAAAGAACTTACACATTTCCACCTTATTCTTCATTAGAACTTGGAAGTATGACACATTTTTGGCTCATGAATTTTGACTAATTCTCCTTCCAAACAGGACATTTCTCAGGGCAAGTTTCATGTCCTTATTGCGAAGACTATAAATCAGGGGATTAAGGAAAGGAGTCATTATTGAATATACCAATGTGAGGATTTTCTGCATCAAAGCTGAGATGCCATATGTAGGACTCACATACATTACCATGACTGTCCCATAGAAAAGAGACACCACAGTTAAATGAGAACCACAGGTTGAAAAGGCCTTTCTCCGGCCAGCTGTAGAAGGGATCTGAAGAACAGCTCTGAGCAGCAGGGTGTAGGATCGAAGAATATACATAATAGTGAAAAAGAGGACAAGGGAGCTCTGAGTATAGAAAATAAATTCAGTAATGGGGGCTGGAGCACAGGACAGAGCCATCAGTGGATCTATATCACACAGGAAGTGATCAATGATATTGGGTCCACAGAAGGGAAGTTGGGAGATGAAAAAAATGGGGATTGGGTAGCCAAGGAATCCAATGAGCCAGCAGAGAGATACCAGTGTTCCACAGAGCCTCCGAGTCATGATGATGGGGTAGTGCAGTGGGTGACAGATGGCCTGGTACCGATCATAAGCCATTACTGCTAAGAAGAGACATTCAGCTGTGCCCAGGGAAAAGAAGAAATAGAATTGGAGGAAGCAGCCAGAAAATGAGATGGCCTTCGTTTTGGAGAGAATGTTGACTAGCATGTTAGGAACAGTGGAGGAAACATACCAGATTTCAAGGAAGGCAAAGTTTCCCAACAGAAAGTACATGGGGGTGTACAGTCGTGGGTCCCATTTCACTGCACAGATAATGGCTCCATTCCCCACCAAAGTCAAGGCATAAACCACCAAAAATAGTGAGAAGAGAAAAATCTGTACCTCCCAGCAACCAGGGAATCCCAGGAGAACAAACTCCATCACAATGTGTGTTGCTGACCTGTTCATGGGTTTTAAATCTACAAAGAAGAAAGATGTGAGAGAACCCAAGTTACTTTGCTTCCTACATATCCTAAGGATTTTATTGAAGGGAACTTAAACACTACCCTAAAATAAATGAGGTATTTTGAAATGAAGTGGGAATAAATCTCACCTTATTTGAATTGACTATGGATCTAAATCTCAGTATTATTTTGTTAGAATCCAATGCAGAAAGATCCACATCAGCTTGTACAACCAGGGGTGAAAATTTCTTTCTTTTTAATTTTGATCCTTAAGAAGATGCTTTCTAATTTTGGTGTTTTTCTGAAGTTGACTATAGATTTTCATGCACAAACTCTTCCACTTTCTTTTATTTTGCATGCTGCTGCTGCTGCTAAGTCGCTTCAGTTGTGTCCGACTCTGTGCGACCCTATAGACGGCAGCCCACCAGGCTCCCTCGTCCCTGGGATTCTCCAGGCAAGAATACTGGAGTGGGTTGCCATTTCCTTCTCAAGGCATGAAAGTGAAAAGTGAAAGTGAAGTCGCTCAGTCGTGTCCGACTCTTAGCGACCCCATGGACTGCAGCCCACCAGGCTCCTCTGTCCATGGGATTTTCCAGGCAAGAGTACTAGAGTGGGGTGCCATTGCCTTCTCCCTTATTCTGCATACCTTGTTACAAAACAACAATGTCATATTTTGAGGACAGCTAGTGTGAAGTTTGGAGAGGGCAATGGCACCCCACTCTAGTACTCTTGCCTGGAAAATCCTATGGACGGAGGAGCCTGGTAGGCTGCAGTCCATGGGGTCGCAAAGGGTCGGACACGACTGAGCGACTTCACTTTCACTTTTCACTTTCATGCTTTGGAGAAGGAAATGGCAGCCCACTCCAGTGTTCTTGCCTGGAGAATCCCAGGGACGGGGGAGCCTGGTGGGCTGCCTTCTGTGGAGTCGCACAGAGTCAGACACGACTGAAGTGACTTAGCAGCAGTAGCAGCAGCAGCGTGAAGTTGATCTAAGCCTTTGGCAACAGACCAGAATTAGCTGATTTACACATGGAGATAAAAATTACTCCAGAACACTGTCTTTTCAGAATAACCTAATCAATTGAGTTATTTGCGACAGATATCATGACACTCAAGACTCGAGGCTATTCCTAAATTCCTTTAAAATATCACTCTAACTACTTGAGTGATGCCTAAAAAAGTACAAGAGATCTAGTATATCATAAATATTTGTTATTATTTAAAAAATATCTCTATTGTGTGTTTAATTTTACATTTTTACACATACTATAAAAAATAAACCATCTTGCTTTTTATATTCAGATCCTACCTAGATAAAGAAAATGGTGTTTTTAATACAAAAGTTTAGTTCATTTAGTTAGTATTTTTGGATGATAAAAACAACTAAAGAAATCTACAGTCAAACAGGGTTTTATCTGCAATTTTATCTGGTAGAATTAATTTTGTTCTCTGAAAAGAAAGTGAGGACATTTTCAAATATTTGGACAGACATGTACTTTTCAGTACATGCATTTAAAATTTGTACATTTAAAAATTGTGCAGCATTTAAAAATTGTACAAAAATGTATAAATCTTTATATATTTCAAACAACAGAGTAATCTTGTAATTGATTAATATTAAGAAAACACTAAGAGGCCTAAGGGTGACAGAGGATGAGATGGTTGGATGGCCTCACCAATGCAATGGACATGAACTTGGGCAAACTCTGGGAGATGGTGAGGGACAAGAAAGCCTGGCGTGCTGCAGACCATGGGGCTGTGAAGAGTCTGACACGACTTGGTGACTGAACAGCTGAACAACAGCAACAACTTGGCAAGTGAACAAGAGACCTAAAAATAATAGTTTCAACATTCAGTTTTCTTATTAAATTCAGATCTCCTGCCTTGTATATTAGAAGTCATCAGGCTTAACTTTGTTAGGAATAGGAGATAAAGAAATTTGAAAGGCAAAAAAGAACAGAGAAATTGAAAGGAGGATCATGTATGATACTTATGAATCAAGATTTGGAATATTCCCATCAGTGGTTTTTAAGGAAGTATAAAAACGAAGTTTGAGCATCCAAGTCTAAAGCTGTCCAGTTTTCCAATCAATGTTGAATTCAAAAGATATTTGTTTACCATCTTCACTGAATAAGGTGCTTGATAGAAGATTCCCAGACTGTTATTTACAAAGCATAAATAAATCACTTTCTCTGTAATAGGTAAGAAATAAACCCAAGTTCACAGATTTAAACCAGAATCATGAGATCTGTGCTTCCTGTTTTCCTTTACGAAAAAAATGAAATACGTCTGCTTAATGTGAACAACAGTTTGGAACACTCTAGGTTTGACAATTTCACATCTCACTTCGTCTTTTCTGCCACAGTGCCCTATAAGATTTATTAGCAGTGACATTATTTTTCCTGCAGCTTTTGGTGAAAATGTAGATAAGCAGTGGGATGGTCAAAAAGTGGGAAGTTTAATTAAAAAGTCTAGAGTTGTCAATTTTTATTTTTACCATTGATGGAATAAACTGACTCAATTAAGTTCTTCATAACTCCACCCTCCAAAGTCTCCAAAATTACTTGCTGGGAATAGTTAGAGTATGCGAATGGAATATCACAAATTTATGCCATATACACACTGTTTCTTATGCTTTGGGGATTCATAAATCATTACATGAGGACAAACTTAGGGGCCAGTTTTTTCATACCCTTCTTTCCAATTCAAGAAACCAACCAGCCAGGCGACCAGTCAACTCACCAGTCCACCCACTTCAAGAACAGTAGCTTGATTAAACAGCCTCCTTCTGTATGCTCTTCACTTGGTATTCTGTCCTCTCAGGTAGTCTGAAGGAAGAGTATACTACCTGGAAAGTGAGATTGCTTTCAGAAAGACAGTCTCTAATAATCATAAAAATCATACGATAGGAAAAAATGGTGCAGATGATCTATGCTAACTGTTCATTTCACAAATAGGCTTCATAAAGGGTCCATGGCTGTTTATCCAATGAACAAAAATGTTCTATGTTCACATACAGAATGTTTACACTATACTGATACAGAGGAATAATGACTAACCAGATTTATAAAGTAAAAGGCAGTCTATAGTATATCACATCAGTGGTTGTAACATGAACAGTTAGTCCTTTTTTTTCTTACATACACTGTTGGATTTCCTGGCTCAGTTTGAAGAGATACATGGGTATGGTCTGGAGAAGGCAATGGTACCCAAATGCAGTACTCTTGCTTGGAGAATCCCATGGATGGAGGAGCCTGGAAGGCTGCAGTCCGTGGGGTCGCTAAGAGTCGGACATGACTGAGCAACTTCACTTTCACTTTTCACTTTCATGCCTTGGAGAAGGAAATGGCAACCCACTCCAGTGTTCTTGCCTGGAGAATCCCAGGGACAGGGGAGCCTGGTGGGCTGCTGTCTCTGGGGTTTCATAGAGTCGGACACGACTGAAGCGACTTAGCAGCAGCAGCAGCAGTATGGGTATGGTAGAGCTAAACATAAAAGCGTGTCCTCCTCATTGACTCTGATGAGGAAAACTCCAGGTGAGAGCATTTTATGTGGATGATTGGGCTTACTTCCTTCCTGGAGCCTCCAGAGGTTTATTTTCTAAGCTTGAGGAGACATTTAACATATGAAACAGTGTTAATCCATGTTTCCTCTCAGGGGTTACTCTAAAAATCTATGTCTCTCACCAAGTGGTTTCAGGGGCTTCCTTGCTTCCCCTGGAGTGCCTCCTCTTTTCAATTTTTGGGACTCATCCAGGTTTTAGTAGATTAGCTCCTATGAGGTGGCTAGAGTCAAGAAAACAGAGAATCCAAGGGAAATATTGAGTAAATTTCAGGAGGCTTTTCACTGCTCGGATTGAATTCCATTGAGGAATCACCTTCTGTGAGGGTCAGTGCAATAAATGGAAGTTTTCTTTCCCATGACTCTAATTCTGAAACTGAGACATGCTTGTGAACAAATATTTCCCCTCTAGCTTGAATGAAGCACTACAACATAGAGATATAGGAAACTGTAGTCTGTTGGCCACTTTATAATTAAATCCACTAAAATATCCTGGAGTCTTTCACTGTAATAATCAGGTGATTGGTACTAGGTAGGAACTGCCTTGAATGACCTAATCATGATGTGGAATGACCTTACTTGCTGTGGAGGGAAATCCAAGATGGCAGAAGTGATTTACTTATCTAGTCAAATTGTCAATTTCTACTCTGATTTCACTTTCTATGAATGGGGAATTTGAAACCAGTGTAAATGTGATGAGATTTTTTATCATTGGTCTTTTGTTTTTCTTCTAAAAGAATTGGGGCTTCTTTCTAGGATCCCCTTAAACCACTTCTGTAAATATTACTCCTAGGGAAAGGTGAATGACAATCAGTGAGAAAATCTTCACTGATGGTTACCAGGACAGCTTATAAGTGAATTTGACACTTCGTTGGCACTCAATGACATTTCTCCATTGAGTATTCTTGACTTCCTTGTCAAATTATTAGTTGTACTTATATATATGAGGGTTTATTTTTGGGCTCTCAATTTTGTCCCATTGGTCTATGTGTCTATTTTTATACCAATACCATGCTGTTTTGATTCCTATAGCTTTGCAGTATAGTTTGAAATCAAGAAGTGTGATGCCTCCATCTTTGTTCTTCTTTCTGAGGATTGCTTTGGCCATTTGGGGTTTTCTGTGGTTCCAGACAAATACTAGGGTTGTTTTTTCTATTTCTGTGAACAATCCATTGAAGTTTTGATAGGACTTGTATTGAATCTACCTGATGCTTTGGGTGTGTGTGTTAGTTGCTCAGTTGTGCCTGACTCTTTGTGACCCCAAGGACCGTAGTCCACCAGGCTCCTCTGTCCCTGGAATTCACCAGCAAGAATACTGGAGTGGGTAGCCATGTCCTTCTCAGGGGATCTTTCCAATCCAGGGATTGAGCCAGGGTCTCCTGCATTGCAGGCAGATTCTTTACTGTTTGAGCCACCAGAGAAGCTATTTTAACAGTATTAATTCTTCCCAATCCATGAAAGGCTAGTTTTCTGTTTATTTGGGTCTTCGTCAATTACTTTCATCAATGTCATTCTGTTTTCAGTGCATGGATCTTTCATCTTCTTGGTTAAATTTATTCTTATTAGTTCATTGTTTTTGATGTTACTGTGAATGGGATTGTTTTATTTCTTTTTTTAGATATTTCATAGTTGGTGTATATGAATGAAACTGATTTCTGTATGCAGATTTTGCATCCTGCAACTTTGCTGAATTTATCAATAATTCTAACAATTCTTTTTTTATTTTTGCTGGAGTCTTTAGGATTTCCTATATATAAGATTATGTCATCTGCAAACAAAGAAAATTTACCTTATTTTCTGATTTGGAAGACTTTTATTTCTTTTTCTTGACTGGTTGCTCTGGCTAGGACTTCCAGTACATGCTGAATAGAAATGGTGAGTGTGGACACCTTTGTTTTGTTTTTGAGCTTAGAAGAAAAGCTTTTAAGCTTTTACATTTGAGTATGATGTTAGCTGTTTACTCGTCATAATATGGCCTTTATTGTGTTGAGGTATATTCCTTCCATATTCAATTTGTTAACAGTTTTTTCCTTTTTAATCATGAAAGGATGTTTTATTTTGTCAAGTGCATTTTCTGTATCTATTGAGATGATCATATGATTTTTGTTCTTCTATTTGATAATGTGGTGTATCACATTTGCTTATGTTCACCCATCCTTGTATCCCAGAAATAAATTCCGCTTGGTCATGATGTATGATCCTTTCAATGTGTTGTTGAATTTGGTTTGCTAATATTTTGCTGAGACTTTTTCCATGTATATCCATCAGGGATACTGGCAGTACTTTTCTTTTCCTGTGGTATCCTTATCTGGCTTTCATATCAGGATAATGCTGGCCTTATATTCCCCCATCAGCAACAATACTTTGGCAGCAATACAAGTACAAAAGTGCCTCGGTGGGAGTTTTGGGATCCAGGTAAGAGATTATGAATCCTCAGGGAAGCCCATGACCAACAAATGCCATTTTAAGAAGGCAGACTGACACACAGATGTAGACTCACTGACTTAGGTCTTGGGTGCAGATTTGGGAATAGTCTCATCTTCCTGTCGGCTCAGCTCAGTCATTTTTGTCCTTGGTCTCCATCAGTGCCATTCCTCCAAGAAATCCAGCAGGAGTCATGCTCACCTCTGCCCAGGTAACAGTCCCACCAAGCTGTTTGCCTGTGAATCCTGAAGTAATTTGTGACCCCGTTCAAGCTCTTTTTAGCCTTCAGTTGTGCCTGTCCAAGGACTGAGTAGCAGAAAAGACTGTCTCTGAGGCAGGCCCTCTAACCTTGGTCCAACTACAAATCCTGAAACACCCTTTTAACTTAACTCTAGCCTCTCTTAGCCATAGGTGATAAATACTCCTGCCACCAGGCATCAAAAAGTAAAAATACTTAGGTTAAATAAATTTAACCAAGGAGTGAAAGATCTGTACATTGAAAACTATAAGATACTGATGAAAGAAATTGAAGAAGACACAAATTAATGGAAATCTAGCCTGTGTCCATGGATTAAAAGAATTAATATTGTTAAAAAGTATATACTGCTGCAAAGCATCTACAGATTCACTGCAAACCCCACCAAAATTCCAAGAACACTTTCCACAGAGAGAAAACAATCCTAAATTTTTTATGAAACCACAAAAGACTCAAATATCCAAAGCTACATAATACTGTTCAGCCACAAAAAAAGAAGGAAATTCTGCCAGTTCCAACAACATGGATGAATGTGGAGGACATTGTGCTAAGTGAAACCCAGAAAGATAAATACTGAATAATTTTACTTACATATGAAGTCTAAAATAGTGAACTCACCAAACCAGCTCTCTGAATAGTGAATGCTAGGGAGTGGGAGAGTTTAGGAGATGCTGGTCATGTTGGTCAAAGGATATAAACTGTCAGTTGTAAAATAAATAAGTTCCAGGGATCTAAAGTACAGCATGGTGACTATACTTAAAATATTGTATTATACTTGAAATTTGTTAAGAGAAAGCTTAAGAGTTCTCACCACTAAAAAAAGGTAACTATCTGAGGCAATCAATGTGTTAACTAACTTGAGGTGGTAATCATTTCATAATATATGCATATATCATTAATAACTCACCATGTTGTATATCCCAAAGTACAATTTATATTTATCATCTTAACTCTTTATATAACTCTTTAACTTTATTGTTAAAAAAAAATGAAGAAGTTTATACTTTCTTATACAAACTGGAGAATTTATTGCCAGTACATCTGTACTAGGAATAATGTTTAGTTTTTTCAGGCAGAAGGAATTTGTTACCAGATACATGGTTTCACCAAGGAAATGAAAACTACTGGATATGAAATAAAATAAATACATATAATACCAATATTTTGTGTGTTTTTTATAGAATAAAAGTAAAATCCATGACAAAAAAATAGCCCAAAGGGTGAGAGTGAGGAATTGGGAAAGTTATATAAATCCTTTATACAACATATGAAATAGTATAATATTATTTGAAGTATGTATATTATAGACCATAGGACAACCATTTAAAAACTTAAGAGAAACAAGTCATAAGGCATAATGGAATTAAACATATTCATAAAAAATAAGCCAAAGACTGCAGAAAAAGAGGAAAAAAAGAACCGAATAGTTAAATATAGAATACAGTTAGCAAAATGGTAGATTTTATTTATTTATTTGTTTTTGATGTGAACCATTTTTAAAGTCTTTACTGAATTTTTTTTTACAATACTGCTTCTGTTTCATGTTTTGTTTTTTTGGCCACGAGGTATGTCGGATCTTAACTCCTCAACTAGTGACTGAACCCACACCCCCTGCATTGGAAGGCAAAGTCTTAACCACTGGACCACCAGGGATGTCCCCAAATGGTAGATTTTAATCTAACCATTTCAGGTATTAGATTAAATTGTTGTTCTTGTTGTTTAGTTGCTAAGTCCTGTCCAACTCTTTTGTGACCCTGCGGACTGTAGCCTGTCAGATTTCTCTGTCCATAGGATTTCTCAACAAGAATACTGGAATGTTGCCATTTCCATCTCCAGAGGATCTTCCTGACCCAGGAATTGAAACTGTGTCTCTTTCATTGCAGGTGGATTCATTACCACTGAGTCACCAGTGAAGCCCATTAGACTAAATACAAATGATCTTAAGAAACCAGTTAAGAGTGATAATGTAAATTGGGGGAAAAAAGCAAGATAATATGTTTTCTACAAGAAATCCATTTTAAATTAAAAAAACAAATTAAAAGTAAAATATTAGAAAAAGTGTACCAAATGGACATTAATCAAAAGAAAGGTGGAGTAGCTGTATTAATATCAAAGTAGACTTCAGAATGAGGAACATTACCAAGAATAAAGTAGGATACCTGTGCTTGCTCAGTCGCTCAGTTGTGTGCGACCCTATGGACTAGCCCACCAGTCTCCTGTCTATGGGATTAAAGATACAGCATGATTCACAAGGGGTCACTTCTCCAGGAAGGTATAACAATCCCAAATGTATGACATACCTGACAACAAATTTCCAAAATACATCAGCAAAAACTGGTCAAAATGAAATCAATTTAAGGACTGAATTTTACTGTATATAAAACATTTAAAATAGCCTATGTTAAGTGAAAGATTCCTTTTAAATGAAATTTTAAAACAAGTATATCTAAACTATTTTTAGTAGATAAATAAAAATTATAAAGCAAAGAAATATACAATAGAAATTAGTGGGAGAAAAAAGTATGATAATAAGACTTCCAGAGTTCTTACAATGCCCTCTTTATTGACTTCTGTAGTGGCTATGGGATATTTGTCATTTAATTATTCTTTATACTCATTGTATTTAGCATAAATGTTTTATGTATTTTCTGTCTTGTATTGTATTTTACAAGAAAACTGTAAAAAAAATAGTTTTTTAGATAAAACCATGGGGAACTTAATTGAATAAGTTCTTTTTGAAGTATCATGCTATGTAAAATTCTGCTTCTCTGCCTTATATTTTCTCATTATATAACACTGGAAGTTGGTGATGGACAGGGAGGCCTGGCATGCTGCAGTCCATGGGGTCACAGAGTCACACACGACTGAGGACTGAACTGAACTGAACTGCGTCGCTCAGTCGTGTCCGACTCTTTGAGACCCCATGGACTGTAGCCCGCCAGGCTCCTCTGTCCATGGGGATTCTCCAAGCAGGAATACTGGAGTGGGTTGCCACGCCCTCCTCCAGGGATCTTCCCAACCCAGGGATCAAACCCAGGTCTCCCACATTGCAGGTGGATTCTTTACCTTCTGAGCCACCAGCTGTTTTATTCTGAAACTGAAAGGTTTTTTTTTTTGGTCTCATCGGTTTGTTATTTATGTTGTCTCATTCAATACCTTGTTTCTTAGGTATCATGAGTGGTCTGATGTAGTATATATTTTATTATGCTTTTTAGTTCTTTATTGGGGAATTCATGCATATCTACTATATTTCTGACATAAGCCCTTTTTTCAAAGGCTATTTTTTAGAGCACTTTTATGTTTACAAGATTGAGAGGAAGGCATAGAGATTTCCCTTATACCTCCTACCCACACACGTACATAACCTTCTGCTGTATTACTGATATCACTCACTAGAATGGGCTGCACTGACACATCATAATCACCCCAAAATACATAGTTTGCCTTTGGACTCATTCTTGGTATTGTACATTCTATGGTTTTTAGACCATATCCAGTCCTGGCAAACAATTTTTTTTTCTTTTTTTGGGCTCCATAGTGGGATTTATTACTACAGGGAAAGAATGAAGAGGGGGAAGAAAAGTAGATTCTTCTCGGCTATAAACCGCGGTGCTGGCGCAGTAAACAGGGATGCAAGGCATCAGCCTGACCGCAGAAGGGAGATGCTAACAGGCAGCTGGGGTCCAGTACTGCAATCTACGCCCCTACAGCAGGGCACCGGTGACGCAAGGTGGCCTCCACGCGCTTGTCAGGCACACGCGTCTCCGCCGCCAGAGGGCGCCTGGGAGTCTGTGGCGGGAGAGCAGAACCTAGTTGACATTTTCCTGTGGGAATATGTGGAGAGAAGCTGGTCAACCCCGAGGTACTGAGGCGTGAACATCCGCATCATTTCGGTGTTTTGACTTTTAATCTTACGGTTTGAGCACTTTTAACGTTTCCGCCTTTCGCTGTCACTCATGTTTTCCTGAGGGGAAAGTTACAAACCCTGAGTGGAATGGTTTGAATCTTGAGAAACTCTGTGTAAAGGCCGCTGTGTGGCTATTTTTGAGCCTTTCCCTGAGTGAATGGTTGATTGTCTCCATAGTTTTGCTCTTTCCAGGATGTCAGAGTTGCAATCATATAGTTTCTAGGTTTTTTAGATGGGCTTATTTCACTTAGGAATATGCATTTAAGATTCCACCTGTCTTTTCATGGTTTGAGAGCAAATCTCTTTTAGGCACTGAGCAAGAAGATATTAAGAAGAGGTGGCAAGAATACACAGAAGAACTGTACAAAAAAGATCTTCACGACCCAGATAATCACAATGGTGTAATCACTCATCTAGAGCCAGACATCCTGGAGTGTGAAGTCAAGTGGGCCTTAGAAAGCATTACTACGAACAAAGCTAGTGGAAGTGATGGAATTCCAGTTGAGCTATTTCAAATCCGGAAAGATGATGCTGTGAAAGTGCTGCCCTCAATATGCCAGCAAATTTGGAAAACTCAGCAGTGGCCACAGGACTGGAAAAGGTCAGTTTTCATTCCAGTCCCAAAGAAAGGCAATGCCAAAGAATGCTCAAACTACCGCACAATTGCACTCATCTCACATGCTAGTAAAATAATGCTCAAAATTCTCCAAGCCAGGCTTCAGCAATACATGAACCGTGAACTTCCAGATGTTCAAGCTGGTTTTAGAAAAGGCAGAGGAACCAGAGATCAAATTGCCAACATCCACTGGATCATGGAAAAAGCAAGAGAGTTCCAGAAAAACATCTATTTCTGCTTTATTGACTATGCCAAAGCCTTTGACTGTGTGGATCACAATAAACTGTGGAAAATTCTGAAAGAGATGGGAATACCAGACCACCTGACCTGCCTCTTGAGAAATCTGTATGCAGGTCAGGAAGCAACAGTTAGAAATGGACATGGAACAACAAACTGGTTCCAAATAGGAAAAGGAGTACGTCAAGGCTGTATATTGTCACCCTACTTATTTAACTTATATGCAGAGTACATCATGAGAAATGCTGGACTGGAAGAAACACAAGCTGGAATCAAGATTGCCAGGAGAAATATCAATAACCTCAGATATGCAGAGGACACCACCCTTATGGCAGAAAGTGAAGAGGAACTCAAAAGCCTCTTGATGAAAGTGAAAGTGGAGAGTGAAAAAGTTGACTTAAAGCTCAACATTCAGAAAATGAAGATCATGGCATCCGGTTGCATCACTTTATGGGAGATAGATGGGGAAACAGTGGAAACAGTGTCAGACTTTATTTTTCTGGGCTCCAAAATCACTGCAGATGGTGACTGCAGCTATGAAATTAGAAGACGCTTACTCCTTGGAAGGAAAGTTATGACCAACCTAGATAGCATATTCAAAAGCAGAGACATTACTTTGCCAACAAAGGTTCGTCTAGTCAAGGCTATCGTTTTTACTGTGGTCATGTATGGATGTGAGAGTTGGACTGTGAAGAAGGCTGAGTGCCGAAGAATTGATGCTTTTGAACTGTGGTGTTGAAGAAGACTCTTGAGAGTCCCTTGGACTGCAAGGACATTCAACCAGTCCATTCTGAAGGAGATCAGCCCTGGGATTTCTTTGGAAGGAATGATGCTAAAGCTGAAACTCCAGTACTTTGGCCACCTCATGCGAAGAGTTGACTCACTGGAAAAGACTCTGATGCTGAGAGGGATTGGGGGCAGGAGGAGAAGGGGACTACAGAGGATGAGATGGCTGGATGACATCACTGACTTGATGGACATGAGTCTGAGTGAACTCCGGGAGTTGGTGATGGATAGGGAGGCCTGGCGTGCTGCGATTCATGGGGTCGCAAAGAGTCGGACACGACTGAGCGACTGAACTGAACTGAACTGAACTGAGTATTCCACTGCTGGACGTACCACAGTTTATCTGTTCACCTGGGGAAGGGCATCAGTTGCTTCCAGGTTTTGGCAATAATGACTAAAGCTGCTATAAACATGTGCATGCAGATTTTTGTATGGACATTTTAAAACTCCTTTGGGTAAATACAAAGGAATGCTGTTGCTGGATCATATGGCTAGCATATGCTTAGCTTTGTAAGAAACCTCGGAATAGTCTGCTGAAGTGGCTGTACCATTTTGTATTCCCCCATTTTGCATTCCCAACCAGCAATACGTGAGAATTCCTGTTGTTCCACATCCTCCCCAGCATTGATCTTATCATGTTCTGGATTCTGACCATTCTAATAGGGATGTGGTAGTATCTACTTATTATTTTAATTTATATTTCTTTGATTAGTATGCTTATTTCCTATCTGTGTCTTCTTTGGTAAAGTGTCTATTTAGCTGTTTAGCCCATTTGTTTGATTTGTTTTCTTATTGTTGCATTTAAAAATTAATTTAAAATTTTATTTTTATTGAGATATAGTTGATTTATAATATTGTATTAGTTTCAGATATGTAATATAGTGATTCCGAGTTTTTAGGGATTGCATTCCACTTAAAGTTATCATAAAATATTGGTTATATCCCCTGTGTGTGCATGCTATGTTGCTTCAGTCGTGTCCAACTCCTGCAACCCCATGGACTGCAGGCTGTCAGTCTCCTCTGTCCATGAGATTCTTCAGGCAAGAATACTGGAGTGGGTTGCTGTGCCCTCCTCCAGGCACTTATTTTTACTTCTTCCAGTGCCTCCAGTGCCTCCTCCAGGCACTCCATAACTTATTAGAGTTTAAAATGGGTCCTAAAGCAGCAGACACAACTTGAAACATCAACAGATTTGGTCCAGGAACTGCTAACGAATGTATAGTGCCATGGGGCTTCAAGAAGTTTTGCAAAGGAGACGAGAGCCTTGAAGATGAGGGGCACAGTGGCTGGCCAATGCAAGTTGACAGCGATCAATTGAGAGGATTATTGAAGCTGATTCTCTTACAACTACAAGAGAAGTTGCCAAAGAACTTAGAGTCAGCCATTCTTTGGTCTTTTCGCATTTGAAGCTAATTGGAAAGGTGAAAAAACTCATAAGTGGGTGCCTCATGAGCTGATCATGCATCAAAAAAGCTGTTTTGAAGTATCATCTCTTATTCTTTGCAAAAACAATGGACCATTTCTTGATCAGATTGTGATGTGCGATGAAAAGTAGATTTTATATGACAACCAGCAAGACCAGCTCAGTAGTTAGACCAAAAGAAGATCCAAAGCACTTCCAAAAGCCAAACTTATACCAAAAAAAAAGTCACGGTCAGCCACTGTTTGGTGGTCTCCTGCCTGTCTGATCTATTACAGCTTTCTGAAACTTGGTGAAACCATTTCATCTGAGAAGTATGCTTGGCAAATCAGTGAGATGCACTGAAAACAGCAATGCCTGCAGCCGATATTGGTCAACAGGATGAGCCCAATTCTCCATGACAATGCCCGACCACACGTCCCACAACCAATGCTTCAAAAGTTGAATGAACTGGGCTACGAAATTTTGTGTCATCTGCCATATTCACCTGATCTCTTGCCAACTGACTACCACCCTTTCAATCACCTTGAGAACTTTTTGCAGGGAAAATGCTTCCAAAACTAGCAGGAGGCAGAAAATGTTTTCCAAGAGTTCATTGAGTCCTGAAGCATGGATTTTTATGCTATAGAAATAAACCAACTTATTTCTCATTGGCAAAAATGTTGACTGTAATGGTTCCTATTTTGATTAATAAAGATGTGTTTGAGCCTACAGTTATTAATAATTTTATTTTTATTGAAGTATAGTTGATTTGTGATATTTTATCAGTTTCAGATGTGTAATATAATGATTCAGAGTTTTTAGGGATTGCATTCCGCTTAAAGTTATTATAAAATATTGATTATATTCCCTGTGAGTGCATGCTGTGTTGCTTCAGTCATGTCTTACTCCTGTGACCTCCTGTGACCACCAGGCTCCTCTGTTCATGGGATTCTCCAGGCAAAAATACTGGAGTGGGTTGCTGTCCCCTCCTCCAGGGGATCTTCCCAACCCAGGGATTGAATCCAGGCCTCTTACATCTCCTGCAATGGCAGGTAGGTTCTTTAACACTAGAGCCACCTGGAAAGCCCATATTCCCTGTACTGCACAATATATCCTTGTAACATATTTATTTTATATATAGAGTGTATACTTGTGTCTTTTTGAATCAGTGTTTTTATTTTCTTTGTATTTGAGAGTGGAAATACTAGGTCATAGGATAGTTCTATTTTTAGTTTTTTGAGGGACCTCATACTGTTTTCCATATGGCTATACCAATTTACATTTCCACCAAAAGCATACAAGTTTCCTTTTTCTCCACATCCTTGAAAACTTTTGTTATTTGTGTTCATTTGATAATAGCCATCTGACAGGTGTGAGGTGATATCTTATTTTGTTTTTGATTTGCATTTCTCTGATAATTAGTTGAAATCACGTCTTGATTTCAAACTATATTACATAGCTATAGTAATGAAAACAGTATGGTTTTGGTATAAAAACAGATACACAGATCAGTGGAACACAACAGAGAGCCCAGAAACAAATCCACAAGTATATGATCAATTAATTTATGGGAAAGGAGGCAAGAGTATACAATAGGAAAAGCATAGTCTCTTCCATACATAGTGTTGAAAAACTGGATAGCCACATGCAATAGAGTGAAACTGGACCACTGTCTTACACTATAAACAAAAATTAATTAAAAATGGATTAAAGACTTGAATGTAAGACCAGAAATCATAAAACCTGTAGAAGAAAACATAGGCAATAGGCCTCTTGACATCAGTCTTCATAATGATTTTTGGCACTAAAAGCAAAGGCAATAAAATCTCAAACTAAAAAGCTTCTGCCCAGTGAATGAGCCATCAGCAAAGGAAAAAGGCAACATATACTGAATGGGAGAAGGTATTTGCAAATCATATATCTGATAAGGGGCTAATATTCCAAAGTAGATAAAGAACCCATGTAACTGAATAGCAAAAAAAAAAAAAAGAAAAAAGAGAAAAGTAATTCCATTAAAAATGGGCATAAGATCTAAATCTAAATATACTTTTTTTGGGGGTTGCTTGAATCATTTTTATTAAAATAGAAATGAGATAAAGATGCCCATGGTCTTCAAAGTGTCTTATTATTATTATTCAACATGAAAGTTCCAAAACATTTGCAGTAACACAAGTAAATAAACAGTATTGATGAAAGACATGATATAGTAAATAGACATTTTTCCAAAGAATACATATAAATGACCAACAGGTACATGAAAAGATGCTCAACATCATTAATCACTAGGGAAGTTAAAATCATAACCACAATGAGATAATTCACACTTGTTAGAATGACTATCATAAAAAGGACAAGAAATAACAGGTGTTGACAAGGATGGGAAAAAAATGGAATCTTTGTGCAAATTGGTGCATCCACCTCAGAAAACAGTGTGAAAGTCTTCAAAAAACTAAAAAAGCACTACTACATGATCCAGAAATTTCATTTCTGGGAATATATCCAAAGGAAATGAAAGCACTAATTAGAAAAGATATAAACCCACATGTCATTGGAGCATTATTTACAATAGCCAACTTATAGAAACAATTTAAGTGTTTATCAACATATGAATGGATAAAGAAGATGTTTATATACATGTATATATAATGGAATATTATTCAGCCATAGAAAGAATGAAGTCTTGCCGTTTTCAACAACATGGACTGACCTTGAGGGCACTATGCTGAATGAACTAAGTCAGACAGAGAAAGACAAATATTACTTCATTTATATGTGGGACCTAAAAACCCCCCAAACACCCACCCCCTGTCCCAAACCAAGCTCATAGATACAGAAAACAGATCAGTTGTTGCCAGAGGTTTGAGGTGGGGTGGTGAGAAGGGTAAAGAGAGTCAAAAGGTACAAACTTCCAGTAATAAAATAAGTCCTGGGTATGTAATATATAGCATGGTGACTTAGTTAAGAATACTTATTGCATATCTGAAAATTTTTTAAGAGAATAGATCTTAAAAAATTTTCATGACAAGAAAACATTTTATAAAAAGGAACGCATTTGAATCAGTTCTTTTTTTAAATATAAATTTATTTGTTTTTAAAGGAGGCTAATTAGTTTACAATATTGTATTGGTTTTGCCATACATCAGCATGAATCCGCCACAGGTGTACACGTGTTCCCCATCCTGAACCCCCCTCCCACCTCCCTCCCCGCACCATCCTTCTGGGTCAGTTCTAATGAGGTGGATGAACCTAGAGCCTTTTATACAGAGTGCAGTAAGAAAGAGAAAGGTAAATATTGTACACTAATGCATATATATGAAATCTAGAAAGATGATACTGATGAATTTAGTTACAAAGCAGCAATGGAGAAACATAGAGAACAGACTTTTGGACACAGGGAGAGGGGAGGAGAGGGTGAGATGTATGGAGAGAGTAACACGGAAACTTACATTACCATATGTAAAATAGATAACCAATGGGAATTTTCTGTATGTCTCAGGGAACTCAAACAGGGGCTCTGTATCAACCTAGAAGAGTGGGATGGGGAGGGAGATGGGAGGGAGGTTCAAGAGGGAGGGGATATATGTACACCAATGGCTGATTCATGTTGAGGTTTGACAGAAAACAAAATTCTATAAAGCAATTATCCTTCAATTAAAAAATAAATAAATTAAAAAACTTTTATAACTATATACAGTGATGGATATTAAGTAGACATTGTGGCAATTATTTTGTAATACATATAACTATCAAACCATTATAGTGTACTGAAATTAATATAGTATTATATGTCAATTATACTTCAATGAAAAAGAAAAGAAAGGGGTCCAAAAGTTTGAATCATTTCTCTCAGGAATGCTTTATCTAAAAGAAGAAAGAAAATTTCACAAATTATGCCAACTTTTAGGAACACCTGCTGAGCACAGCTTGAAATACTATAAAGGGCTAGATGGGGAGGTATCTTCTAGAAATTTGGCATCTCACCACTTGCACCATTGTCTCTGTTTCTGGGTCCTGTTCAACATGAAATATTTACTTACCAGTATCATGCTAGACACCACCCTTATGGTAGAAAGTGAAGAGAAACTAAAAAGCCTCTTGATGAAAGTGAAAGAGGAGACTGAAAAAGTTGGCTTAAACCTCAACATTCAGAAAACGAAGATTGTGGCGTCCGGTCCCATCACTTAATGGGAAATAGATGGGGAAACAGTGGAAACAGTGTCAGACTTTATTTTTCTGGGCTCCAAAATCACTGCAGATGGTGACTGCAGCCATGAAATTAAAAGACGTTACTCCTTGGAAGGAAAGTTATGACCAACCTAGATAGCATATGGAAAAGCAGAGACATTACTTTGCCAAAAATGGTCTGTCTAGTCAAGGCTATGGTTTTTCCTGTGGTCATGTATGGATGTGAGAGTTGGGCTGTGAAGAAGGCTGAGTGCCTAAGAATTAATGCTTTTGAACTGTGGTGTTGGAGAAGACTCTTGAGAGTCCCTTGGACTGCAAGGAGATCCAGCCAGTCCATTCTGAAGGAGATCAGCCCTGGGATTTCTTTGGAAGGACTGATGCTAAAGCTGAAACTCCAGTACTTTGGCCACCTCATGTGAAGAGTTGACTCCTTGGAAAAGACTCTGATGCTGGGAGGGATTGGGGGCAAGAGGACAAGGGGACGACTGAGGATGAGATGACTTGATGGCATCGCTGACTCGATGGATGTGAGTCTGGGTGAATTCCGGGAGTTGGTGATGGACAGGGAGGCCTGGCGTGCTGCACTTCATGGGGTCGCAAAGAGTCGGACACGACTGAGTGACTGATCTGATCTGATCTGATCATGCTAGAAGCACAAAGGTGCCCAGGAGAGAAAACCTTTTACCAAAAAAAGGGAATAATCCTTTTCAAACTATTGAGTAAGTCAATGGGAAAGAGAACAAGAACTCAGATGACATAACTCAGATATTGACAAATAAGAATTCCAAACTTTCAAACAGCTTCAAAATGAAATAAAGAGATGTAAAGGAATAAGATAAACACAAAGCTTGTGTTTAAGCTAGTGTTGCTGCAGTGTTTGCACCATCATGAGAATAACCTGTCCTTAGGATAAAATAAACATCTGCTCTAAAAATAGCATGAGATGATCCCTCAGCACTGGAGAAACTGGGTCTCAAAGGCCCCATTAACGGACTCCTGAGGGAAGGGAGTATTTGGAATATTATTGACAATCTTTCCTCATAAATTATCACTTTTGGAATTCATAGAAGACTATAAGCCTTTGGAGGAATATAGTAGGTTTCAGAGCAACGTAGACAAGTCTTTCTTGTGCAGCAAATATGCCAATTTCTCTCCAAACCAGTATCAGTGTCCAGCAAGGTTAACTCCCTCTCTGGGCTGTTTGCTCCCAAGCATGGCATGCCCTTCATCTTGCCTGCCTTTTGCTGCAGCAAAAACCGAAGATGAGAAGTCAAACTCATGAATTCTACGAGGAGATGGGTTCAGAAGAGGTACAAGTATAAGACAATTCTAAGTGTGCTTTTTAGCTCTGCCTTCTTTTGTGTGACAGTAAAAATAGTGACACCTCAAGATATATGAATTAATGTAAAGAGACTCATCCTTACAACTAAGAGGGCTGGGAAAAAGGGAAATGAGAGAGCTGAAGATGAGGAAGGGACCTCAACCATATGTAAATTTTGTCCTTATTAATCAAGGAGTTGTACCCAGTCAGAACCTTTGAGGAGAAAAAAGTTGTTAGCAAAGTGACATCTGGAAATAACTGGCAAAGCAGTAAGGAGAAGCCCTCCCTGTACTGAAGCCCTCCCTGTTTTTAGCTGTGTTTGGCTCTGCCACAGAGCCTATGGTCTCTGCTGCAAGGAGGAAGAGCAAGGCGATGATTGAGCAACCCAGATTGGTGAGTTCACTCCCACATGGTTTCTAAAGCCATTGGAATCCTCCTACACATTAGCACCAAATACTTCTTGCTATTTCCACCCTTTTCTCAAGGTTACTTTGGCTTCTGAGTAACTCTCAATTCCTGCTTCACAGCATTGCTCTACCATATATGATCTATTCACAGACTGAAGAGGAGCCTTGTGGTGTGGTATGAAAAATTCTGAATTTCTCTGATGCACTGTGTCACTAATTGCAATCATCAAGATTATTCTTAAAGCTCTAACTTTATGTGATATGGAAAGTAATCAGTGTTATAACTAATGCTAATGCTAAGTCATTTCAGTCATGTCCAACTCTGCGCGACCCCATAGACGGCAGCCCACTAGGCTCCCCCGTTCCTGGGATTCTCCAGGCAAGAACACTGGAGTAGGTTGCCATTTCCTTCTCCAATGCATGAAAGTGAAAAGTGAAAGTGAAGTCGCTCAGTCGTGTCTGACTCTTAGCGACCCCATGGACTGCAGCCTACCAGGCTCCTCCATCCCTAGGATTTTCCAGGCAAGAGTACTGGAGTGGGGTGTCATTGCCTTCTAATACATTAATAAACATTCTTAGCTGGAAAACTTTTATTAAAAGTGTCTGGGTCTGTATTCTGTCTGTATATTTTTCTGAATAAGCATCATGATTCAGTCATGTCACTTCTGGTCATTTTGGCGCAAATAATAACTGACCCTCACTAACAGAGGGGATTCAGAAAACAAATGAATATGCCCAAATTACTGACAATAGCATTGTAAGTATTTGTTATTTTCTGAAACTGTCCCTAAACCAGAATAGGGGACTTTCTAGCAATTCTGACACCTCAGGCAAAAACCTCAGAAATCCTTAAATGATATACCAGATACATTGCTCATGTTAAAAAAAAAAAGTTGTAAATAGAGTTTTAACTTAGACCAAAGTTTTAAAGTAATATTTTAATTCAATAGGTAAAAGATGAGACCAGATGGAAGTCTTTATGTAGGTATCTGGACTTAAAACTTTTCTTGAACTACAAACAATGATGAATACTGAAGAAAGGATAGCACATTTGACTTTTTTTTGTCTTGGTTATCAGATTGTGTTAAGATGTCAACACTTACAGTTGCAACACTGATCCAAAATAAAAATGAAATGCATTAATATTTCAATGTCTTATGTTACCTTTTACTCTCTCTTCCAATTCCTATCATTTGTGTCTGTAATTACAAAGATCTGAGTAATTGAAATTCTGTGTCTAATATTAAGAATCTTTTATATTTTATTCTGGACTTCCCTGGTGGCTCAGATGGTAAAGCGTCTGTCTATGATGTGGGAGACCCGGATTCAATCCCTGGGTTGGGAAGATCCTTTGGAGAAGGAAATGGCAATCCACTCCAGTACTATTGCCTGGAAAATCCCATGGACAGTCGGACATGACTGAGCAACTTCACATTCATATTTTATTCTATAGTTAAAAATACATGGTTACCATACTTACTTACATTTGTAAGTATTGTCACTAACCTGAAAGCTGCTTATTGCATAAGATCCTGTCATTGCTGTATCTGAGAAAATACTGAAAGAGGAATGAGAAAGTCCAAAATTCAAAGTCAGATCATATCAAGCATTCTTAAAGTTTGACAGTCTTCAGTAGTATAGTTAGGTTATTATTTATTTATTTATTTTTCTTTCTAGCACCAACTTGTGGAATTACAACCCAGAGACAGAGATGACAGAGCACATCAACTACACTGAGTAGAAGTTGCTCTCTCTAGGTTATTATTTAAATAATAAAATAATAGGATCTTGAGGGCTTTAGAACCTTATTAAGAGGAAATATTCCTGAGGATTGAAGAATAAAGTCATCTTTGTGATGGTAATTTTTTTCTCTTCACCCTTTAGAAGCCATGAATGTGTCAGGAGTCAACACGGTGACTGAATTCATACTCCTGAGTTTTCCCTGCTCTAGAGAGGTTCAAGTCCTCCTCTTTGTGCTCTTCTCTGTGTCCTACATCCTGACACTGATGGGGAATGGGGCCATTGTCTTTGCAGTGAAGCTGGATCACAGACTCCACACTCCCATGTACACTCTGTTGGCCAACTTCTCATTCCTGGAGATGTGTTACATCAACACCACTGTTCCCAATATGTTAAGGAACTTCCTGTCTGAGACCAAAACCATCTCTTTCACTGCCTGCTTCCTCCAGTTCTACTTCTTCTTCTCTGTGGGCACCACCGAGACCTTCTTACTGCCCCTCATGGCTTTTGATCGATACTTGGCCATCTGCCGACCTCTCCACTATCCTACCATCATGAGCAGCTGTCTCTGCATGAACTTGGTGGGCCTCTGCTGGGTAACAGCCTTCCTCTGCTATCCAGTCCCTATCTATTTCATCACACAACTCCCCTTTTGTGGCCCCAATACCATTGACCATTTTGTCTGTGACCCTGGTCCCCTTCTGGCCCTGTCCTGCACCTCTGCCCCTGGAATTGAGCTTTCCTGTTCTATATTGAGCTCTCTTATTATCTTTATCACCTTCTTTTTCATTCTTGGGTCTTACACCCTGGTTCTCAGAGCAGTGTTGCGTGTCCCTTCAGCCTCTGGCAGACGTAAGGCCTTCTCCACCTGTGGTTCCCACTTGGTAGTCGTGTCATTGTTTTATGGAACCCTCATGGTCATGTACATCTGCCCAACCTCTGGAAAGCCAGCTGGGATACAGAAGATTGTAACCTTGTTCTACTCCTCCTTGACTCCACTTGTAAATCCACTGATCTACAGTCTCCGGAACAAGGACATGAAGGCTGCATTGAGAAAAATTCAGAAGTGCACAAAAATTAGTCAAAGTGAGTGAGAGACCATGAGTGGATCAAGATCAGAATGATTATTTTTACTCACTTCTACTCCCCATTTAAAAATAGGTCTTTATTCATTTGTACCTAGAGATGCAGACTTAAAATGATCTATTGCTGCCTATTCAGTAATAAAATTAGTACACTAAACTAAATCAGACCTTGTTGCTAACTCAGATTTAGTGGATGGTAATTTGAATTAAATGTCCTGGATGTCTGGACATTAGACTCTTCTAACCTGGTCTCCAGGAAGCACTTGTGCTTTCATTGGTGATGACCTACCTGGTTCCTGACCTCATGCATTTTTGACCTCTATTAAGTGTATCCATTCTTACACTTGAATTTTCTGACCTAAAGATGTCTGTTTCGTCCTACTCCTGATGAAGAGTAGAGCATTCACACCCTTTTATCCAGAAAGGTGGAAATAGAAAAACTGAGCCAAAATTTTTACTTAATTGACATCCAAAAGATTAATAATGGTCTAAAGCATTATCTCCCAAATCTGTTCATTATTACTTCGGGAGCTTTTTAAAAGAATAGATTTGCAAGCCTTTTGCCAAATTTCTTAAATCAGAATCTTTAAAGTGGACCCTGGAAATCCTTATTTTAATGTTACTCAAGAAATTCTGGTACACCTAAATCATCACCAGTTCACAGACTAATCTTATAGAGCCACTATTTAAAATAAATACGTGACAGGGAAATAAAAATCGATGTTGGTTGGGAAAAGTGTAAAAAATTATGGTGCATACTACAGATGACTCAAACACTCATGACAGTAGCAGTAGAAGTTACTTTTCCTGCCTCTTCTTAAACCCTCCATTTAAAAATAAGAAATAGAGTACATTTTCTTACCTTTTCTAACTGTGCAAGATAATTAATATACCTGGAAATAGGCTTACATTTAAAAAAGATTAGTATATATATAGTGGCTATCCAAATTGGGGTAGTTTCACGTGAAGGAAGATGTTGGGTGCACCATCCAAAAAAGGTAAAGGAAGACAGAGAGCAAAAGACAGTGATATTTAAGATGCTGAAACAAGACAGACGAAGAGGAAACTGATGACAGGTCCAGGTACTTTGACCTGACCATTTGGTCAAAAACGACTTGCGTGGCCGAGAAGGCGGCGCGGCGGCCGGCGGCCCGAGAGTAGCGCCCGTATTGTGGCCTGCGGGACCGACGCCGCCGCTTGCGGAGCGAGCTGGAGCTGTGGGACATGTGGATTTGGGATGTGAATTCACTTGAAAAGCCACTTCGGGGTTATGAAAGTGATTTCTGATGAAACTGGATTGGAATAATTTTCATGATCTTTGTATATTTATATACATAATATATTTTAAAATTTTGCCTTTGACTTAAAGTGCCATGAGAAAATATGCATACTACAAGATGGTCCTAGCCACCTTCTGGATTTGGGTACTCTTGGATATGTTCCTGCTGCTTTACTTCAGTGAATGCAACAAATGTGATGGAAAAAAAAAAGAGAGAGAGAACTTCCTGCTGGGGATGTTCAAGAGCCAGTACAAAAGCCTCATGAAGGCCTTGGAGAAATGGGGAAACCAGTCGTCATTCCTAAAGAGGATCAAGAAAAGATGAAGGAGATGTTTAAAGTCAGTCAGTTCAATTTAATGGCAAGTGAGATGATTGAACTCAACAGATCTTTACCAGATGTTAGGTTAGAAGGGTGTAAAACAAAGGTGTATCCAGATAACCTTCCTACAACCAGTGTGGTGATTGTTTTCCATAAATGAGGGTTGGAGTACACTTCTGCAAACTCTTTATAGCATCATTAATCGCTTACCAAGACACATGCTAGAAGAAATTATTCTAGTAGATGATGCCAGTGAAAAAGACATTTTGAAAAGATCTCTAGAGAGTTATGTGGAAAAATTAAAAGTACCTGTTCACGTCATTCGAATGGAGCAACATTCTGGATTGATCAGAGCTAAGTTAAGAGGCGCTGCTGTGTCTCAAGGCAAAGTGATCACCTTTTTAGATGTGCACTGTGAGTGCACAGTGGGGTGTGGAGCCTCCCTTAGCCAGGATCAAACATGGCAGGAAGACAGTGGTCTGTCCTATCACAGATGTGATCAGTGATGATACTTTTGAGTACATGGCAGGTTCTGACATGACCTATGGTGGACTCAACTGGAAGCTCCACTTTTTGCTGGTAGCCCATTCCCCAAAGAGAAATGGACAGAAGGAAAGGTGATCAGACTTCCCGTGAGAACACATACAATAGCAGGGAGTCTTTTTTCTATAGACAGAGATTAGTTTCAGGAAATTGGAACATATGATGCTGGAATGGATATTTGGGGAGGACAAAACCTAGAAAGTTCCTTTAGAATTTGGCAGTGTGGAAGAACTTTGGCGATTGTTACTTGCTCACGTGTTGGACATGTGTTTTGGAAAGCTATACCCTACACATTTCCAGGAAGAAGAGTATCAATAAAAATAAGAGACGACTTGCAGAAGTATGGATGGATGAATTCAAGAATTTCTTCTATATAATTTCTCCAGGTGTTACAAAGGTAGGTTATGGAGCTATATCATCAAGACTTGGTCTAAGGCACAAACTCGAATGCAGACCATTCATTCACTTTGTACCTAGAGAATATTTATCCTGATTCTCAGATTTCACATCACTATTTCTCTTTGGGAGAGATACGAAATGTGGAAACAAATCAGAGCCTAGATAACATGGCTAGAAAAGAGATTGAAAAAGCTGGGATTTAACTGTCATGGTATGGGAGGTAATCAGGTTTTCTCTTACACTGCCAACAAAGAAATTAGAACAGATGACCTTTGCTTGGTTGTGTCCAAACTTAATGACCCAGTCACAATGCTCAAATGCCACCACCTAAAAGGCAACCAGCTTTGGGAGTATGACCCAGTGAAATTGACCCTGTAGCATGTGAATAGTAACCAGTGCCTGGATAAAGCCACAGATGAGGACAGCCTTGTGCCCAGCATCAGAGACTGCAATGGAAGCCGGTTCCAGCAGTGGCTTATTCGAAATGTCACCCTTCCAGAAATATTCTGAGCTCACATTTTCAAAAAAAAGGAAAACATAAGGATTGACTGGGCTACCTCAGCATACATTTCTTCCACATTCTTAAGAAGCAAAAAAAGGAGAAGTGCTTTCCTCCTACAGGATGTAAGGTTTTTCAGCCATTAAAACTTTAGACTGCCCTCACCTTCCCTAGCTCTGAGGGTCTTCCCGTCCAAGGACATGCAACTACATAGTAGCGAGACTGTGCACACTGATGTTTACAAGATTGCAAGAGTGGTTCATAAGAATCATCATAAAGAATACTCAGACTGAAACAGTCTATGCACTGTGCTTTCCAGAGAGCTGCACCTTTTATGGTTTGCTTGCACATCAGTGATCTCTGTTGAATGTGCTGTCCTAATGAAGAGACGTCTAAGAATTTTTTTCTGATTAGAACTGGTAGCTGGTATATTAAATACTGATATAAAAATAAATGAAAAAGAACTGGAGCCAGATTCAGAAGCATGAAAACATTTTTAAGATTTAAGAAACAAACTGTATTAAACAGGATTTAATGGAAATTAAAACAGAACTACGAGAAGTACAATTTGTTATAGTATAGTAACAAATTTCTATATAGATTTCATATCTCAGTGGGGAAAAATAACTGATTCCCTCGACATTCATTCTGTTGTCATTGGAATTGTAGTTTTTAATTGCCTTCAAAAAATGGAGATTTAAAGTTGTGACTGGTCTTACTGAACAAGTTAGATATCTCAGCTGTTCTTGGGTCAACCAGCTTACAGGCTTTCCTCTCACATACACAAATTTCTTATTGGAGTTTCAACTTCCTGACTTGATTCAACTGATTATGCTTTACACCCAAGATTCATACTACTGTATTACAGATTTGTTTTCACAGCAATAAATCTTCTGTTCTTTGTTTATGATTCCACTCAACAAAAGGCCTGCAGAAGTGATCTGTAATTTGGGTATTTGGAGATGGTATGTTTGATGGCTTTTTGGAAAACACTTTTCACTCCATGTGCAGATGTGCTTCATTGTCAAGTGCATATTTAGATTAGGTTCTTGAATTGTAATGCTGATCTGCTGCTTTTTTTTTTTTTTTTTAACAAAATCTGACTCAATATGTAAAAAAAAAAAATCACTTGGCATCTGGGGTTGGTACATTTCATTCATTCATTTAAAGACAATTATTTACCTCCTTATGTGCACTGGGTTTGTATCAGTGTAGAAGATCAGGTCCCTGCCTTTGAGAAGCTTACATTCTTGTCAGAGAGACAGATAATAAGTAATTAAAGCTTAATAAGCACATTTGGATAGACAGAAACTTCTTTGACCTGCAAAAAGCATTTTCAAAAACCTAATAGCTAGCATTATATTAATACTTAGTGGTGAAATTGAAATCTTGTCCCATAAACTCAGAATCAAGGCAAAAATGTCTGTTCTTACCACTTCTATTCAACATTGTATTGGAAGTGTTAGTGCAATCACACAAAGAAAAGAAATAAATGGCATCTACATTGATAGAAGTACATTGTTTTTCATTGGCTATGAAATGATAATCTATATAGAAAATTCAATGAAATCTACAAAAAGGCTACTAGAATTAATAAGTGGGTGTAAACTATAAACTTCAGTGAAACAGAGTTAGGCAACCAGAAAGGAAACTTCCTTGCCCTGCCACTGTAGTAGAGCCCAGCAGTAAGATAACCTCCTCTTCTATCCTGGCAAGCACTCAGCCCATGAAAAACCATGGATTCTGTTTTCTGTAGCCTTCTCCTTCCCTTGACCATGTAGGGAGCTGATGTGGGTCATCATGATTGCAGACACTGAATTGCAATTCTAGGCTGATCCTGAATAAACTCCTTTTTTTCCTGGAGAAATATCTGGCAGTCTATTTGTTTCAAGTCAACATGAATTTTGAAAGATTTTAAGATCAAAGAATCTTATACAAAAATATGTTGTATTCTACATACAGATACTAGTAACAAGCAGAGATTGATATATTAAAGTGCTATTTACAGTAGCTTCAAAAATATTAAATAGAGATAACCTTGATAAAAGATATGAAAAAATAATAGCTATGAGAAATTAAGAATTTTGGAGTAGGAAATTGCAACCCACCCAAGTATTCTTACCTGGAAAATTCCATTGACAAAGGTAAACCTGATAAAAGATATGAAAGACCTATACAATGGAAACCGAAAACACAGCTGTGGGAAATGAAAGGTAAATAAATGTAAAAATATAACTTGTTCATGGGTTGGAAACCAGTATTGATGTGGAGAAAATGGAACCCTCCTACACTGTTGATGGGAATGTAAACTGGTACAACCACTATGGAGAACAGTATGGAGGTTCCTTAAAAAAAACTAAAAATAGTACTACTATATGATTCAGCTTCCTTGGTGGCTCAGTCAGTAAAGAATCTGCCTGCAATGCAGGAGACTGCCTGCAATGCAGGAGATCTGAATTTGATCCTTGGATTGGGAAATCCCTTGGAGAAGGAATTGGCAACTCACTTCAGTTTTCTTGCCTGGGAAATCCCATAGAGAGAGGAGCCTGGTAGGCTCCAGTCCGTGGGGTTGCAAGAGTCAGACACAACTTAGAGACAAAACCACTACCACCATCGCCATATGATTCAGCAGTCTCACTCCTGGGAATATATCCAGAGAAAACCATAAATCAGAAAGATACATGTAACCAATGCTCTATGCAGCACTATTTACAATAACCAAGACAGGGAAGTAACATAAATGTCCATCAAGAGAGGAATAGATAAAGAAGATGTGGTACATATACACAATGGAATGTTATTCAGCCATAAATAAGAACAAAATAATGCCATTTACAGCAACATGGATAGATGTAGAGATTATTATACTAAGTGAAGTAAGTCAGACAGAGACATATCATATGATACCACTTATATATGGAATCTAAAAAATGGTACAAATGAACTCATTTACAAAACAGTAACAGACTTACAGACTTTGAAAACTTATGGTTACCAAAGGAGGAACATGGTAAGGGGGAAGGGATGGATTAGGAATTTTGGATTAGTGTGTACACACTGCTATATATAAAATAGGTAATCAACAAGGACCTACTGTGCAGCACAGGGAACGCTACTCAATATTCTATAATAACCTACATGGGAAACGAATCTGAAAAGAATGGATATATGTATATGTATAACTGAATCACTTTGCTGTATACCTGAAACTAACACAGCATTGTAAATCAGCTATACTACAATATAAAATAAAAAATTTTAAAAATTGAGGTATAGAAATTATTCACAAAATTGTATGTTTCAGGTGTAAAAGAGATTATCCTTCATTTAAAGTTATAAAATGTTGGCTATAATTCCCTGTGCTGTACAATATATCCTTGTAACTTATTTATCTACAGAGAAATTTGTACCCTTTATCTATAGAAATTTGTACCCTACCACTGTCTTGCCCATCCCTTTTTCCCTCACCCCACTGATAACCACTACTGTAGTTTGGTCTATGTATTTATGAGTCTGTTTCTGTTATGTTCATTCATTTTTCTTTTATTTTTAGGCTTCACATATAAATGATAACATATAGTATTTGTCTTTCTCTGTCTTGACTTATTTAACTAAGCTAATATCCTCCAGATCCATACATGATGTTGAAAATGGCAAAATTTCATTTTCTTTATGGCTGGATGGTATTTCATTGTGTGTGTGTATCACATCTTATTTATTCATTCATCTGTTGATGGGTGCTCATGTCTGCTTCCATATATTGGTTATTGTAAATAATGCTGCTTTGAACATTTGGGGTGCATGAATCTTTTAGAATTAGTATTTTTGCTTCCTTTAGATATACCTGGAGTAAAATTTCTGGGAGACAGTTTGACAGCTTCTTACAAAGTTAAGCATGCGTGTCCCATTTGATAAAGCAATTTCACCCTTAGTTTTTTGCCCAAAATAAAAAATGGATATCCCCCCAAAAGACTTGTACACAAATGTTTCTAGAAGTTTACTTCTAATGACCAATAATTGGAAACAAGCCAATGTCCATCAGTAGGTGAATGGATAAATTCCTCTCTGAGTTGAATCTGTCTTGGGACCTATTGGCTTCATGTACCTGGATGACTATATCTTTCCTAGGTTGGGAAGTTTTCAGCTATTATTTCTTGTTTATAAAATTTATTGATTTATTTTATTTTTGGCTGTGCTGAGTCTTCATTGCTGTACATGGGCTTTCTCTAGTTGTGGCAAGTGGGGCTACTCTGTAGTCGTGATGCCTGGGCTTCTCATTGTGATGGCCTCTCTTGTTGTGGAGTGTGGGCGTAGTTGCTCCACGGCATTTGAAATCTTCCCTGCTGCTGCTGTTAACTCACTTCAGTCGTGTCCGACTCTGCGCGACCCCATAGACGGCAACGCACCAGGCTCCCCCGTCCCTGGGACTCTCCAGGCAAGAGTACTGGAGTGGGGTGCCTTTCCCTACTAGGGGTCAAACATTTCCCCTGCACTGCAAGGTGAATTCTTAACCACTAGACCACCATGAAAGCCCTAGTGTGTCTAATATTTGTCTCAATTGATATCCTTTGCCCTGGGCGGCAGTGACTGGTTAATTTGCCTTTTTGTGTTTTTGAGGAATATCCTCCATGTGGCTGTTTCTCTGAAAGAATTCTAAGTTAGGTGAAATGAAGGCAAACCCTCTGTTGAAATGTTTTAGGGAACCCCTAGATAGGTCAAAACAAACAGGAAACTTTTGAGAATGAGGTCCATTCTGTTTCCTCTGGAACCAGGAATCCCTTCTAGGAATATGGCCTGCTATCTTTAAAATGCTTCTGAGCTGAGGCGATCTGGGCAAAGGTGATGTGGAGAAGGTAAGCTAAAATGTCACAGGGTTCTCCTACCATGTTTTGTTTGCCTTTTTTTTTTTTGATGAGTATTCATTTGGTTGTTGCAAATTTTTGAATATTTTCCAAAATTTTAATAAAGCTGTTTCTGATCATTTTTTGCCTGTATTTTCAGTTTCTCTGTAGAGAATGGGTCTTTGGAGTTTCCTGCTCTATCATTTTTACTGAGAGATGAGTGGTAAAGCTTAAGAAAAGCAAGAGAATTAACAGAAAAATTCTCTTTTCCCCTTTGTTGCATAGGGAGATTGATTTTGGTGACAGGTTCACAGGATGCTAATAAAATGTTGATAATATTCCATGTTTTTCTACTGTGAATAAAGAAATTCAAAGATATTTCTGAATTTCATATTCTTTAAACTTATAAAATTCTTTATAAATTACATAGATGTATATGTATGCATGGCATATCATATAATTTAAAAATGAAATTGTGATAGATTTATTATTGTCTCTAACAAGATCCTTCCTAGAACTGTTTTTTTTTTTTTTTTTTAATATCTTGAACCTATGTGAGAACAAGGCAGTTTAAAAATGAATCTAGCAATAGGGGAAAAATTAATGTAACCGTAGCCCACCAGACTCTGCTGTCCATGGAATTCTCCAGGCAAGAATACTGGAGTGGGTTGCCATTTCCTTCTCCAGAGGATCTTCCCTACCCAGGGATCAAACCTGGGTCTCTAACATTGCAGGCAGATTCTTTACCACCTGAGCCACCAGGAAAGCCCTATTGTTTATTCACAAAGAAGACAATATTAAGTTATGAGGCATATATGTTTGTATTCATTTGATTAGAAAGTTATAAAATTTTAAGAGAATTAAAAATATTTATATATTATAATCAGTTTAAAGAAATTAAAACCATTATATGTGTATGCATTTGCATGCTTATGTATGTTAGAAACTGACCAGTATTAAACTTGTTATTTGTAGGAAATGGGATTGTGAGAAAGGATGGGAACATTTACCCTTAATTTTACACTTGTATGTATTGTTTGAAAATTTTATGACAAGTGTACATTGTTTTGTAATAAAAGCGCACATCAAAATGTAGTTTTAAAACCAGATAGTATCTTAAATATTTAAAATGTAAATAACTAGTTAGCTTTGTGACCAAAACATTTAAATCTAGTGAGGACTGATCAAAAACTAGTTCACTCATCCATTTCCAAAAACTGCTTCTTTCACTACCTGCTTACTAGTTAGTTAACATTCTGATGCTTGGGATAAAAATGAAAAATAGTGTCCTTATCTTCAAAGGGCTTATAGTCTAAGGAAAGAGACACAAACACATAATAGACTTACCTCAAAGCATCTGCAAGTACAATGAGGGAATATGACCTGGTGTATTCTAGATGCATTACAGAGGGACACATAGTTGAACCTGGGGATATTAGAAAGGTTTTTCTGGTGGAAGTGATGTGTGAGTTGAATCTTAATGAAAGATATAAATACACATTCAACATCTAGTAAATTGCAACAGCAGGATACTTGTGACCTGTTGAGTTTTATTTATTTATTTATTTTTTCTCCCCGCCGCGCCAGGGGCAGCGTCCGGCTCCGCGGGGCCGACGCGAGGACCAGAGGCCAGTCGGGCTCCCGCCGCCGCGACACGGTCTCGTCACCAGGTCCGGCTTCCGTGGTTTCCGGGTAGAAAAAAACGCCATGGCCAACGCCGCCTTCACCTCCGACACCTGGCGTCCGACGGCGGCGCGGCGGGGACAAGACTCCTCCCTGTTGCGTTTTATACAAAATATTTCTGTTCCTTCTTCAGCTAATAAGTTCAGCTGAGTCATTAAAATATTGGGGCTCAATTAAGGTAGAACTGTGATCGATATTTCAAGCTGTCTTTAGTAGCTTTCCAAGCACATTTTTTGATTCCTTTTCCTATCCTTTTTTAGATCTCTCTACCCACCCTTGAAGCATAGTGCTCTCCAGTTGCCCAGAAGGACTTTCAAAGAGATACTTTTTGGTCTTCAGGTAAGAGTTTTATTCCATTTTGAAACTACAGCATTGTTTAAATATTTGTACTTGTAACTATTTAATCAGATGATTTGGACACTGGAGAGTATAAACATAAAGAAACTAGTTTTTTTGACCATGTCTACTGCAAATTCTTTCTGATGTTCTGTTTGTTTCCACCTGTGGGTATTATCTGGGACAAATATGATAGTTTTTCTGATTACTTTTAGTGTTAATACATGGATTTTTAAAATCCAGGTACAATCTGAAACCAAATTTTAATTTTTTGTACTAATTAAAACGTATTCCTCAAGACAGTCTGACTCAAGCTTCTACTTCTTTTGATCTGCTTCTTTCCCCTCTGCTCTTTCATCTCTCCCTTCCCACAAGTCTATTCTGCCTCTGGTTACTTTAGGTTTGAGAGGGGAGAGAAGTAATGGTAGAAAGGCTTCTCCTTTACTGGTATTGTTGTATTACAGGCGTGACAAAAGTTTGTATGTTAATTTTCATTTCATGGATTTATTTATTTTTTTGGTGAGGAGGGGAGCACCCTAAACTTAAGTTCCCCGATATGGGCAATACTTCATTGACTGACTACTTATTATTTCTTTCATTACTGGATTCTAGTGACCCATTCCATTTAGACTAACTTTGGGGATTGCCGTACTTCTCCAAGTAGTACTTTTGGGAGAGATCTCTTTCAAGACGTTTCAAATTTGTTACCTTCTATGAGTTTCAACAGCCAAAAATTTCTGTATTTGTGATATTATTGGTGAGAATTCAGTTTCCTCCAGTTATAGCCCAGTTCTTTCTACTTTGCTCTCATAGCCAGCTCTTTTATAGTCTTTACATTTTTTTCCCCCAGGTGTGAACTAGGGACAGAACATGTGTCTCTTAAACTCCAGGGGACAAGGCCAAGCCCTCTGAGTGGATCTCTTGATGTAATTTTAATTTTCCTTAGAGGATTGCATACTGACAACTCACCAACAATATTCTTACTCATAGTTTCAACCAAACTTCTAGCCCTCCCCTTGTATACTATTGATGAAGACGATGAACTAAAAATTGTAACACTGCTTAATAATCTTTTAGTGTATTCGACAGTGATGTGTGGGGTTTTGCCAAAAATTCAGGACAATGGACATCTTATGAGTTATGTGTCTTTAAAAAATGTATATGGTATGCCAGGTCTTAGCTGTGGCACATGGGATCTTTGTTGCCTGGTGCTGGATCTTTAGTTGTGCTTTGCAGGATCTAGTTCCCTGACCAGGGATCTCACCTGGGTCCCTTGCATTGGGAGCACAGAGTCTTAACCACAGGACCACCAGGGAAGTCCCTGTGTTATGTGTCCTTTAAACAAAGTGTTAGACAGCCATGTAAGCAAATAACCAATTTGACTTGTATCTTTTAAAGTTGTGTGGCCAGAGATTTCACATTGAAAAAGTTGAAATCTTCCTGGAAGCAAATATTAAGAATTTTTAAGAGTTATTTTTACCATATGGTCAGGTGGCAGTCTCTTCCTATGGAACCACATTTAGGAAACTAAAAGTGCATCAGAATATAATCAAATATGTGATGAATCTTGCTGTTCACAAAAGTACCATGATGACTATGAATAGAACCAAATCGGTTTGGATTGGAAGAAGAGGATTATTTTACCACTTGCAGGAAGAGAGTCATCGAGTTTCACAAAACCTTTTCATGAAGTTTGCATAATTCTCATTGCACAGAGGACCTGACGGAGGGCGAATTTCATGTCCCTATTGCGTAGGCTGTAGATGAGGGGATTTAAGACTGGTGTCACTACAGAGTATATCAGTGTGATGATTTTATGCATAGTAACTGAGTTGCCAGATGTGGGGCTCACGTACATCACCATAATGGTTCCATAGAACAGAGATACAACAACTAAGTGGGATCCACAGGTAGAGAAGGCCTTTCGCCGCCCAGCTGAGGAAGGAACCCGAAACACAGCTCTGAGCACCAAGGTATAGGATCCAAGGATGTACAAAATGGTCAGAATGATGATAAGAGAGCTCACAGAATGGAATACATGCTCTATTATGGGTGAGCTGGCACAGGACAATGCCATCAGAGGGTCCACATCACACAGAAAGTGATCAATGATGTTGGGACCACAATAGGGTAGTTGAGAAATGAAGAGAATAGGAACTGAATATCCTAAGAAACCAGTGAGCCAACAAAGAGACACTAGAATGGCACAGAGCTTCCCAGTCATGATGGTGGGATAGTGCAGTGGACGACAGATGGCAAGGTAGCGATCATAAGCCATGACACAGAGGAAGAAGCATTCAGTTGTGCCCAGGGAAAAGAAGAAGTAGAATTGAGTGAAGCAACCAGAGAAGGATATGGTTTTGGTTTTGGAGAGAAAATTGACCAGCATATTGGGGACTGTGCAGGTCACATACCAGATCTCTAGGAAGGAGAAGTTGGCCAGGAACACGTACATAGGGGTATGGAGTTGGTGGTGCCACCTCACAGCACAAATGATGGCTATGTTCCCAGTTAGAGTCAAGATGTAGATCAACAGAATCATTGAGAAGAAGATGATCTGCATTTTCCAGGGACCAGGAAAGCCCAACAAGACAAACTGTGTCACAGTAGATATCCCTGACTTATTCATGGTCTCCAGACTGTGGAGAGAAGACAGATAGACAACTCACTTTATTGCTAAGGCATTTGAAATTTTTCTTAGGGCAGGCAGTTTGATTCATTCAGGAAAATGTATCAAATATTCTAAAACATGTCTTGGGTAAATCTTGTCCTATTCTGAATAAGCCCTTTGGCCCTGACTCTTTGTAAATGTATAATTCTAGGCTGCTTGAACTTTTCTTTGCCAGTGGACCAAATCTGTTAAATGTCATCTTCTTTTCAAATAAAGAAATCTTGAAATAGAGATAAAAATTATCTGTCTTATGTCTTTCTTTTTTCAGTAAAAGCTTCATATATAAGGGCAATTAATGCCATTTAGTTCAAAATGAGAGGACACATATGCTATCATTTAAAAATAGATTGAATCTGACACTTCCTACAGATTTAAGTGACTTTAGCTCTGGCATTATTATTTCAGATTCTCTCTCTCTTTTTATTGAACTATTTTCATTAGGAGATTTTCTATCATTTTTTCCCTATGATATCAGAAGAAAATAAAAAAGAATATTCAGATAATAAATTATTTATATATTTTGCGATCTCTTATTTAAAGACAGTTATATTGCACCACAGCTCATTTACAACTTGGTATTTAATCTTTTATTTTTTGCACTGAAAGTCATTATTAATCACCCCATTATGATTAATTTCACATAATTTATCACAGGGCTTCCTTGGTTGCTCAGACAGTAAAAAGTCTGCCTGCAATGCAGGAGACCCAGGTTCGTTTCTTGGGTTGGGAAGATCCCCTGGAGAAAGGTATGGCAACCCACTCTAGTATTCTTGCCTGGAAAACCTCATGGACCAAGGAGCTTGGGTGGGCCATAGTCTATGAGGTCGCAAAGAGTTAGACATGACTGAGCCACTAACACTTAATTTATCTGGTTTCATATACACTTAAAATATATGTCATTAAAGATGAATATTCTTTGGAAGGACTGATACTGGAGCTGAAACTCTGATACTCTGGCCACCTGATGTGAAGAACTGACTCATTTGAAAAAACCCTGATGCTGGGAAAGATTGAAGGCAGGAGGAGAAGGGGATGACAGAGAATGAGATGGTTGGATGACATTACCAACTCAATGGACATGAGTTTGAGTAAACTCCAGGAGATGGTGATGGATAGGGAGGCCTGGCATGCTGCAGTCCACGGGGTCGCAAAGAGTCAGACATACTGAATTGAAGGATGAATATAACATATGAGATGTATTGCAAAAAAAAAAAAAAACAAAACACACTAAAATAACCAAGAGACTTCTAAAGCTCTTCTTATTGCTGTCATAAGTTCCCTTAAAATTCACTCTTTGAAAGATTGTATTTTAGTCTGTTTATTTATTTATGTACGTTGGCCACCTCATGCGAAGAGTTGACTCATTGGAAAAGACTCTGATGCTGGGAGGGATTGGGGGCAGGAGGAGAAGGGGACGACAGAGGATGAGATGGCTGGATGGCATCACTGACCCAATGGACGTGAGTTTGAGTGAACTCCGGGAGTTGGTGATGGACAGTGAGGCCTGGCATGCTGCGATGCATGGGGTTGCAAAGAGTCGGACATGACTGAGCAACTGAACTGAACTGAAAGATATTTATTTATTTGGCTGCACTGGGTTTTAGTTTGGCATGCAGGGTCTTTTGTTTGCAGCATAAGAACTCTTAGCTGTGGCATGTGGGGGTCTAGTTCCCTGACCAGGGATTGAACCCAGGCCCCCTGGATTGGTAATTCAGAATCTCAGCCACTGGGCCACCATGGAAGTCCCACTTTATTTAAACAATATCTCTCAATTTTCAAAATAGCAGAAAACAATTGAATCAAAGATGTTTTTAAAAATAATTACTTACCAACATTCCAAAATTTGCCCTTATTTCCTTTAAAATACCATCATCAAAGAAGATATCTTTTTAAGAATCAAACACAACTCAGAATAAAATTCATAATGATGACTTTAACATAATGAAATCTCTAGACATCTTTTAACAAGATATCTTTACCTTTTTTTTGACTAATAGGAAATTTTCCTTAAAAATGATTTTGGTAAAATGGTATATGAAAGTGAAAGTGAGGTGGTATATACAGAATATTTATAGTATTCATTTAACATAATCAAATAGAAAAAAATTCCTTCTATTCAGCGAGGTTATATATTTAATATATATGTCTTATTTAAAGATAAGCATATTTACAATGATATAGATGTTGCAGGCTCATTAAATTAGTAATGCATAAAGTGAACTATAATCCTCATTAGAAGCAAACATAAGCTTCCCATTGAGCTGGTTGTGTCAGAACAGTTTGTAGTCCTGTGAACAAGAAACCAGGAAGAGAAGGAAATTCAAGGATGGAGGTAAATTCTTTTTAATTTTTTAAACTGGGATGATTATGAAGAGCTAAACTAACTTGCATTGATGCCCATTTTGGTGAGACATTTGAAAGGATGGCTCCCCACTACTGGAACCTGGTGCTTTTTAAGCTAGTGTCCACTCTTCTTAACAACACAAGAAAGTGGTGAAACAAAGAGTAGCCACTTACCTCCGAAACAGCAGCAACAGATGACTTGAATTCACAGTCTGAGTCACAGACTATGACTCAAAAGCTTCAAGTATTTGGGCTACAGACCATGTTTTTGACATTAAACAAAACAAAACAAAACAAAACACCTTACAGAAAACTATCACTCAACTGTAGTGAAAGCATTGTAAATTAATTTCACAGATAATTTCCAACATAATTATGAGAAGCAATACTTAATATATTCACCATTAAACCCTAGGTGAATCTCAGTCTTCATGTACACTGATTTGATTTTATTATTAGAAGAATTTCTTAATGCTACTTTTCCTGAAGTTGCAGATGGGTGGACAAAGGTGGAGAAGCTAAGAGAGGACACCAAGAAAAGCCCTCCACTTCTATTTTCTCTTGGGTTCAGCCCCAGTGGTTGGAGCCACTTTCATACTATTTTGTTCAAAGTATCTATTGAAGTGATACCATTGCTGATGACCCAGCCACTTCCTAAAAAGGGAAAGACACGTGGATGACTTTGGTACCATTTAGTGAGCTTATTTTGGAGACCGTGAGTTCCATGGTGATCTAAAGTCTCTGAGTTTTTTTTTTTTTTGGTTCTTAAGCTGAAAGAGAAACCAATATTCTTTGATACTCAATCTCTTGAGTATATCATATGTATAGATGTATAGGAAAATAGGCCTACCTGTGGTGTGTAATAGCAGCAGTACCCAGCAGGGAAGATGTCTCCTAAATAGAATGACGCTTTCCTAGGTCATCCTGGGGAGTCCATAGGCTCTCCTTCACTGGTCTTAATGTGGAAGCCCTGGGTGAGACCCTCATGCGTATCTTATTTCACTTCTCTTGCACCATGAGATTCTGGTGGTCTGCTTCCTACAGAGTATGTTGTAACTATGTGCTGGTCTTCATGTGTGCATCATTTTGGCTGCTGTTGGGAATTCTCAGTTCTTTCTTTCTTAAATGTGATCCTATAACTTTTCATGTTTCCCCTATGGACCTTCTTACTTCTTTCCTGGAGGTTTGATTAATATTTCTGATAGGTTGGCTCATAGGGATTATTAGAAATAAGGTGCTACATTGACTCTGGGGGGACACTGTAGTCTTCTTAAGTCCGTGTTTTTCAAGCAAGTATATGTGATTTTGTGCTGTGGGATACAAAAAGTGCCTCAATAATACCATCTAAGGAAGGGACAGTTTTACTCAGAGGAGATAATTTTGTATTATGCCAAATATATGTATATGCCATGAAACAAAAAGTATAATTTTTAAGATGAAAATTTTAATTTAAAAGAAATATTGTCTCTATATGCCCCATGTTTTCTGACCACTGGTGCCAAACATGCTTTGGTGGTGGAAAGGTTTGATAAAAACTGCATTAGCATATTTCATCGTCTAGCATCAATAGGCCTATCTCCTTATTCTCCCTATGAACACCTAATTTCATTCCCAGTGTGGCCATAACTAAGGAGGTGTTCTCTCATTTTAAGTAGGTTAGCCTCTTAGTGTCTGACTTTCCTGTCACAGCATGGGGTTTGGGCACAAAAATGGAATTTGTTATCGGTATCAGTTCAGTTCAGTTCAGTTCAGTCTCTCAGTCGTGTCCGACTCTTTGCGACCCCATGAATCGCAGCACGCCAGGCCTCCCTGTCCATCACCAACTCCCGGAGTCCACTCAAACTCATGTCCACTGAGTCAGTGATGCCATCCAGCCATCTCATCCTCTGTCGTCCCCTTCTCCTCCTGCCCCCAATCCCTCCCAGCATCAAAGTCTTTTCCAATGAGTCAACTCTTCACATCAGGTGGCCAAAGTACTGTAGTTTCAGCTTCAGCGTCATTCCCTCCAAAGAAATCCCAGGGCTGATCTCCTTCAGAATGGACTGGTTGGATGTCCTTGCAGTCCAAGGGACTCTCAAGAGTCTTCTCCAACACCACAGTTCAAAAGCATCAATTCTTCAGTGCTCAGCTTTCTTCACAGTCCAACTCTCACATCCGTACATGACCACAGGAAAAACTATAGCCTTGATTAGACGGACCTTTGTTGGCAAAGTAATGTCTCTGCTTTTGAATATGCTATCTAGGTTGGTCATAAATTTCCTTCCAAGGAGTAAGCGTCTTTTAATTTCATGGCTGCAGTCACCATCTGCAGTGATTTTGGAGCCCAGAAAATAAAGTCTGACACTGTTTCCACTGTTTCCCCATCTATTTCCCATGAAGTGATGGGAACAGATGCCATGATCTTCGTTTTCTGAATGTTGAGCTTTAAGCGAACTTTTTCACTCTCCACTTTCACTTTCATCAAGAGGCTTTTGAGTTCCTCTTCACTTTCTGCCATAAGGGTGGTGTCATCTGCATATCTGAGGTTATTGATATTTCTCCCGGCAATCTTGATTTACAGCTTGTGTTTCTTCCAGTCCAGCGTTTCTCATGATGTACTCTGCATAGAAGTTAAATAAGCAGGGTGAGAATATACAGCCTTGACTTACTCCTTTTCCTATTTGGAACCAGTCTGTTGTTCCATGTCCAGTTCTACCTGTTACTTCCTGACCTGCATATAGGTTTCTCAAGAGGCAGGTCAGGTGGTCTAGTATTCCCATCTCTTTCAGAATGTTCCACAGTTTATTGTGATCCACACAGACAAAGGCTTTGGCATAGTCAATAAAGCAGAAATAGATGTTTTTCTGGAACTCTCTTGCTTTTTTGATGATCGAGTGGATGTTGGCAATTTGGTCTCTGGTTCCTCTGCCTTTTCTAAATCCAGCTTGAACATCTGGAAGTTCACGGTTCATATATTGCTGAAGCCTGGCTTGGAGAATTTTGAGCATTACTTTACTAGCGTGTGAGATGAGTGCAATTGTGCAGTAGTTTGAGCATTCTTTGGCATTGCCTTTCTTTGGGATTGGAATGAAACTGACCTTTTCCAGTCCTGTGGCCACTGCTGAGTTTTCCAAATTTGCTGGCATATTGAGTGCAGCACTTTCACAGCATCATCTTTCAGGATTTGAAATAGCTCAACTGGAATTCCATCACCTCCACTAGCTTTGTTGGTAGTGATGCTTTCTAAGGCCCACTTGACTTCACATTCCAGGATGTCTGGCTCTAGGTCAGTGATCACACCATCGCGTTTATCTTGGTTGTGAAGGTCCTTTTTGTACAGTTCTTCTGTGTATTCTTGCCACCTCTTCTTAATATCTTCTGCTTCTTTTAGGTCCATACCATTTCTGTCCTTTATCGAGCCCATCTTTGCATGAAGTGTGCCCTTAGTATCTCTAATTTTCTTGAAGAGATCTCATCTTTCCCATTCTGTTGTTTTCCTCTAATTCTTTGCATTGATCGCTGAGGAAGGCTTTCTTACCTCTTCTTGCTATTCTTTGGAACTCTGCATTCAGATGCTTATATCTTTCCTTTTCTCCTTTGCTTTTCGCTTTAATTTCCTCTAAATATTTTTCTTAGACTTTGTCTGATAGCCTTCTGAGAAGCACAAAAATATGTTTAAGGCATTGTTACTCCATACAATATGTGGTTATGGGATTGTCACAATGGATTTAGGAGGAAGCACTGTGAGTAAAAAGGCACAATTGGGAGAAAGATTATTCAAGGCAAAATAAGATTGATCATTGTGAAGTGCAGGGCCTTTGTGGATAAGCAGGAGAGAAGACTGAATGGACTATCTATTGAGTGAGCACTTGGAAGGCAGGAAGAAGAGTTTGTACTTTATCTGTAAGTGATAGAGGTATGAAGTATACTCTGTTTTTGGTGTGACGACAACCTCAAACAATGGATAATATCCATCACTATGTAGTTTATTTGGTGGCCTGTTGACCCATTTTCTTTAAGAATACTTATTTTCTGAATTTAGAGGATTGCACCCATTCTTGAAAGGCTCCCAGTAGGCATTCATTTGATTCTTTCACCAGATAAGGTTAAACCAGCAAAGATACATCACACTTACATAAAAAAATATCTATATAATAACACCATATAATTACTCAGTGATTTTGTACATGTTTAAAATGTTTATTCAGCATTTATCATTGAAGAGCTGAACTTGAACTGCTAAGGAACTGTGAAAAACAAGACTTTCCCTTTCTTGTGAGCCAAAATATGACTTATTGTAGCCATTCTCTATCATTGTTACTATAAATAGTTAAGGTCAGAAATGACTAATTCTGCTTCTTTTTTAAAGATGTCTCAGTTTTGATTAATTCTTAATCCCAGGACTTTCTTTAGGGCATCTTTCATGTCTTTGTTTCGGAGACTGTAGATAAGTGGATTTAAGAGCGGAGTCACTGCTGAGTATACCAAAGTGATGATTTTTTGCATTCCTGCTGGGTTTCCTGATGTTGGGCTCACATACATCACCATAAGGGTTCCATAGAACAAAGACACCACCATCAGGTGGGACCCGCATGTGGAGAAAGCTTTAGTTCTACCAGCATGAGAGGGAAAACGAAGCACAGCTCTGAGTACCAGGGTATAAGATCCCAAGATGGAAAGGAAGGGGCCAAAAATAATCACTGAGTTGAAGGTGTAGCAAATAAGCTCAGTGGAAGGAGCAGGGATGCAGGCCAGTGCAAACAATGGGCCTGGGTCACACACAAAGTGGTCGATGATGTTGGGTCCACAGAAGGGAAGTTGGGAGATAAGGACAATGGGGACTGGATAGCAGAGAAATCCACTCACCCAACAAACACAGACTAGGACCACACAGAACTTCCCAGTCATGATGGAGGGGTAATGCAGTGGGCAACAGATGGCCAGGTACCGATCATAGGCCATAACTGATAGGAAGAAACACTCTGTTGTACCAAGTGAAAAAAAGAAATAGAATTGGATGAAGCAGCCAGTGAAGGAGATGGTCTTGGTGTCAGAGAGGATGTTGATCAGCATGCTTGGGACAGTGGAGGAAACATACCAGATCTCTAGGAAGGCAAAGTTTCCCAAGAAGATGTACATGGGCGTGTGAAGCCGCCTGTCCCATTTCACTGCACAGACAACAGCCCCATTCCCCAGCAGCGTCAGGAGATAGACCACCAGGATTAATGAGAAGAAGAACATCTGCATCTCCCTTTCACCAGGGAAACCCAGAAGGACAAACTCAGTCACAAAATGCATTGTTGTGTTCTGGGATCCCAAAGCTGTTAGAGAAACTGAAGTTAACAGAGCAGTGAATAATCACGAACATTTGTAGATTTTGCTAACAAATAGCTTGGAAAGGTACAAAGGTTGGGGTTGCAAAGAGTTGGACACAACTGAGCAACTAACACTTTCATTTTTCACTTTCACTTTCAATATCCCTTTGAGCAGCAGGGAGGAGAATGCTTTATCCTTTTTTGTTTGTTTGTTTTAATAGATAAGAAAATGGAATACCAGAGATTTAACGAGTTTACGTGAATGTGCAAAACCAGTAACTTCTAGATACACTGGCCTATTTGGAGACTGGTTTGAAACAAATCCCACTTCATTTCAAATATTGCTATAACCCTGAGTCTTAGTAATGTTTCATCTTTTATGTTTAAATCATCATCCCTTGGATAGCCTACATACAAATATAAACTTTAGACAATCTTTTTTGCTTTGAAATAAAGTTGAGTATAGATCTGAAGCAAATAGCTGTAGAAGTCCAGTTAAAAAGCAGGTAAGAGTGGAAATGCAGGGTGGGAGTCTTAAGCCTGCTTGCTTTTGCTGTTCTCAGGGAGGTGCTGCAGATGCCCAGGATTCTACAAAATGGTTTGAAAACCATCTATCCATTTTTCTCTAGGTCACATTCTATTATGTGGCTTCTGGATTTGTTGAACAGTTCAGCCCAATCCCCTCCTAAGGAGCTGGTTCTCTCAAAGCACTATTTTTTGTTGGGGAAAAAAAAATCTCCTTTATTACTTGGGATTCCCCTTGTTGAAGCTACACAAAATAAGTCTAATCCCTCTTCCATTATGATGATGGTAGGGATGTAAATAACTGATGGCAGCTATCATGTCCTCTATACATGATTTCTTTTGGAAGCCATCATTTTCCTGGTATGTGTCCCTCAAGCTGCACTATTTCACATCATAACTGAGCTCTTGAGGTAACTTGCAGCTGAACATATCAATTTCTCTAGAATATAAACCACATGACTTCATTTTTGCTAGGAATTAAGCCCTAATTTGGAGAAGGCAATGGCACCCCACTCCAGTACTCTTGCCTGGAAAATCCTATGGACGGAGGAGCCTGGTAGGCTGCAGTCCATGGGGTCGCTAGGAGTCGGACACGACTGAGCGACTTCACTTTCACTTTTCACTTTCATGCATTGGAGAAGGAAATGGCAACCCACTCCAGTGTTCTTGCCTGGAGAATCCCAGGGACAGGGGAGCCTGGTGGGCTGCCATCTCTGGGGTCGCACAGAGTTGGACATGACTGAAGCGACTTAGCAGCAAGCCCTAAATACCATAACTTGTCTGCTCATTATCTTGCTTTTACCTAATTTAACTTAATAATGAATAGAGAGGTTACTTTAGGTTGTGCTAAGACCAGAAAGATGTTTCTCATATTGGCTGATTTAGGATTTGGGACAGGAATATAAACTTGGATAATTTGCTAAAAACCTTCCTAAAACTATTGGTATAGGTTCATTTCTATGTCCTAGAGTTTCCTGGTTAAAGATCAAATATTTGACTGGGTAAGCCACTATCAGTATTTTAAAATCCATAGTATATTAACTACAAAATAGGATAATTGGTTATATTATTAATGTCGTTGTTAAGATACTCACAAAGTTTCATCTTTTTGCAGTTTATACAATCTTCAGAGTGCAAAAGGCTTGACTCTCAGTAGTTCAGCAAACCTGGAGCAAACTCAGAGGATAAATGTTTTATTGCCAAGGTAGCTTTGGATACTTGTATTGATTAACAGTATTTTTAGAATGATTACAAAATTTGCCTCTATAAGCATGACTCATAAACATGAACATTTAATTTTTGTCCAAGCAGTTTAGTTCAATGGACTACAATTGTAATGACCATATGTATTAAAACTTATAGGAGAGTTATAATTTCCAATATGCTTTCCATAACTATACCTGTATTTGCTAGGCCACATGCTGTCATTTTGCTTGGAAAATACAGTTACTAGGCTTTCAGCAAAAAATGTTGAATAATGAATTTAAATTGTAACATGTTATTCATTTTACTTATTCATTTGTACATTTAATAAATGTTTATTTACTTTTTATTTTATTTCTAGCAGTGTGCAAATTCTGGAATAATGGTAAACATAGGAAATAAAACTCATCCCTTTCTGGAATTTATGGTTTATAAAAACTATCCATATTGTCACTTACATCTGTATAGTCACACTGTATGTGACTGGAACTTCCTTCAACTGTGTGTTTCACCATATACCCAACTATGTGCCGTGCACCTAAAAAAGACATCTATTCCAGTTAGAACTAAACTTAGATAAATCTACATAGTGAATGCAGTAGCATGATAAATTTTATTTGACATAGTGAGATATTTTTGGCTTTTTAAGACAGAAGGCAGTGACATGAGACATGAATTGATTAACTGTATTCATCTTCTGGAAAGTTCTTGGCACCAAGATGAGAAATATAATTTCAATTCATGGTTTTTGACCTGGAACCAAGCCTCATAAATCTTAACTCCCACTTGGTCATTTGACTTTATAATCTTTATGACCTTTTGATGTTTGTGCTGTAGTGAAATTTTAGTTACTGTGGAATATAGGATCAGAGAAACATGTATAAATGAGCTTCACAGGTCTCTGCATCCATTTCTACTGCCTCCACCTCCAAAGTATAACTATTATAAGCTCAAATGATGAATTTGTTTATTTATTTTGGCTGCCCTGTGTGGCATGTGGGACTTTAGTTCCCCTGACTAGGGATTGAACTTGTGCTCCCTGCAGTGGAAGTGCAGAGTCTTAACCACTGGACCGTCAGGGGGGTCTCTCAAATGATAAATGTAAGTCCACCTCGTACTACTCACCTCAAGTGATAAAACAGATGAACAGTCAGAGAGAAGAGGAGGAAAAAGGAACCTGGGCAGTTCTTTCTGTACGAACTAATAAGGAAGCCAGGTCCTCCTCTTTAACTCCAACCACTTGCTTAGGATTTAAGCTACCTTGCTCAGAGGAGAACACTTTAAAAATTATAATTGCAAGATTCTTCTTTCTTTAAATATTTATATTTTAAGGTTAACCTATAGATAAATCCAAAGGACAGAAGAGTCTGCTGGCCTACTTTTTTTTCAGTTTCTACTCATCACTTGTCACTGGCTGACAACTCTGAAAGAATAATAACAACCTGCTTTAATTGCTGTAGCTGGAGGTATTTGTCAATCAAAACTTCACTGACCAATATTAGAAAGAAAGTGATTCAAGACTCAGGCTGCATTCTAACTGAAGGATAGTTAATTCTCCCTCCAGAATATCCAAGACATTTGAGCACTATTTTCCTTAAGTGAGTTATATAGCGGGAATTCTGTGATACCAGAGTGAGCCCTTAATGTGAATATTTCACCCAAGACCTCCTTAGGAGTGTGTTGAGAGAAGAGAACTGCAGGCCTTAACACATTGTTCCTATAAAGAAAAAAGAGCTAACAGATTTACAGAAGAATAGTGTGCTCTTACAGCAGTGGGTGTACAGGAGGATGCAGGCAGACTTTCCTTACATACCTGATGATGTTTCTGTCTCCAAGAGGAGGATGTGAGAGAATTTAGAGCCACAAGATTGTCCTCATTACCCCATCTAAAAGCTCATTCATGGATGGATAAGAGCATTTGCGGCTCCAGAGACTTGTTTCCTTTAGTATTCTGAACAAGATGAAGTGTATTTTTCATGCCAGTGATTATTAAGTTTGCAAGTCTCTCTTGAATAGGATCCATAGTTCCCTAGTGTGCTCCTTGGTAGGCACCTGGTTGCTTATGCATGTGTCTCTGTGCATCCATCTAATCCTCCCTATATTTGTTTGTATTTCCCCAGTGGTTTAACTAGTGAGATACAGAGGTCTGGATAAATATCCAAGAGAAGCCAGGAAAATTTTCTTCTTTGTGGCGATAACCTTCCTCTAAAGAACTGATCTGAGTATAGGAAGGGAGGTAGAGAGTGGGACAGGTTAATGAGAGAGGAGATAAAAAAAAGAGAAAGAGAAAGAAAGAATGTGTGTGCATTTAAGAGTGTGTGTATGTATGTTTGTGTCTGTGATCTTTTCTCCAAAGTACATCCATTTCATTCTTGGTATTTAACCTGTAAGGACTTAAGTTAAAAAAATTCTTTGTCTATACAAAGATACTTAAATTTGTTATATTTGACATACAAGAAAGAATCTCCCTTTTAAATTTTAAGGATAATTTGAACACATTTGTTTGAAAAAATCGAGTTTTTTGTAAAAGTGGATGTGCAATGCTATTCACTGAGATAATACAATATTAGTGAAAATGAAAATTTAGCACTGTAAATGGTTCAGAGACAGGAAGTATGATTTCTTTCATTGATACCAGGTTAAGGAGAACAAACAAGCAGAGGCAGAGAACCTGAGGGGAAGAATTCAATCATAGCAAGAACTCAAGTAGAGAACACTACTGAGTTTACGAGTGAGGATGTATAAGGCCAGAACAATGTCTAAAAATGTCCCTGTCCCAACAGTGTTAACATCAATCGAGAGCCTGTTAAAATACAAATTCTCAGGTCCCACCCCTGCCTAGTGAATCAGAAACTCTCAGTGTGGGGCCCAGAAACCCCCTTTTTGGACAAACCTTTATGTGATTCTGCTGCATGCTGAAGTTTGACAACCACTGTATAGATCATTAAAGGCTGGGTTCAGGATGGGTATGTTTGAAGGAGCTTCTAAGTTTGGGAAGGATTTCAGTAGGATCAGGAATTAGTTGAGTGTGGTTTGGAGAAAGGATTAAGAATGATATTTGTAGGGATAATTGACATCTGAAGCTGAGTTTTAGATAATGTTGTATGTAGAAAACCAGGCTTAGAATTTTAGGCATCTAGGAGATTTTTGAAAGAGACCTGGGATAAGCAGGGAAATGGTGTAAAAAAGATTATTCAGGCATCATGTGCAAGGGAGTGACCTGGGATTAAAAAGGGGCACTGGGTTTGAATAGAGTTGAACCTAAAGAGGAGGTGGTGGGCTAAGAGATAGAAAACTAGGACACAGAAAATCTAGGTCCTGGCCTGAGTGCTTTTACTTACTAGCTGTAAGAGCCTGTTGAGTTCATTTCTTCAAATATTAGATACATATCTTCTTTGTGTTCTCCATAGGGCTGACGTGAGAATGAAATAATAAGAAAATATTTTGCAAATATCTATATAATCATAATATGATTGTGATTGAAGAGCCTCAGGAGTGGATTCTTAACTCCATTATCTCTCCAGTTTGTTATGGAAATATCATTCCAGAATTAGAATTTCCTTTCTGAGGGTCTAGGAGGACTTTCCATTCTTCTTGGGCAAACCAGTTCCTTGACTTTTACTCCTCCCCAAATATATATCCCCAAGATCAGTTTGCAGATACAAGTTCCTTTTAAAAGAAATACAAAGTTTTATTTGACAACTAGAAATAAAGAATTTTAAAAATGCCCATGCCTCTATTTAGTCTGTTGTCAATGAAACAACCATGGTGATGACCCTTTTAAAATATAATGGGATTCTACTACTCCTCTGCTCAAAACTCTGCTCAGAAAGGCTTTCCATCTCATTCAGAATTTAAAATTCTTACTATGGCTCACAAGGGCCTGTACAACTTGGCCCTCTGTATGCTCTCTTTGACTTCTCTGATATTTCCCTCTTAATCTCTCTATTCCAATCAAAACAATTTGTTGCTGCTGCTGCTGCTGCTGCTAAGTCGCTGGAACACAATCCTGCCTCAGGGTCTTATGGAGAACTTGCCTCCCTCTGCACGGAATGCTCTTCCCTCAGCTATGCACACAGCTCATTCCCTCATCTCCTTCAAGCTTTTGTTTAAATGGTACCTTCTCCCCCTGGCCTTCCCTGATGGTCCTATTTAAAATTTCAGCCTTTTCTCCCTCATTTCCTGTCTCCCTTTCCCTTTCTCCATATTGTTTATCACTTTCCAAAATAACTATATTTTTGCTTATTTTTTTATTGTCTGTCCCTCACTAGAAAATAAACTCCACACATAGAGTGTTTTGACCATTTTGGTCATAGTGTATTTCTAATGCCTCTGAGAGTATCTAGAATAAAGTAGATGCTCAATAAATTTTTGTTGAATTGTAAAAATTACTATTTTAAATGATGTTAAAACATAACTTATATAAGCATGAAACTTTTGGTCTGTCCCTAATCTAGAAGATTCTGGACCATGAGGAGCTAAGAGGACAGAAACTTTTTCTATTACTAAATCTTTTGGTTATGTATCCATTAGACATTTAAATTAGATTATTTATTCACTTTAAAGGATCTTGTACTGTCTTAAGAAATGCCTTCAGTACACTGATGATGATTCACCTAGGATAACTTTTCTTAGTCTAGCTTTACCTCCTTCCCCTAATAATCAAAACTAAAACAGTGTGTGGAATAGGACAAATATAATGCCCTCATATTACTATCTAAGAAGTTATTCATGTTGAAAATATTGTTACTATACTTAGGATGCCGTCTGAATCAGCTGTGGTTTAGCTCTGCCAGGTTAGTTGAGGAATGAAACATGGATGGAATCCACTAAAAACGTCTTCTTTACTGTGTGCACTGGAAAATTAACAGCAGTATATGAAATCTTTTTTAATTAATCTTTTATGCCTGGACAATGGTTTGCTTGTTCTCATGTAGATTAGTTTATGTTCATTCTATTTTCAGGACTTTCTTCAGTGCAGCCTTCATCTCCTTGTTTCTTAAGCTGTAAATCAGGGGGTTTAAGAAGGGAGTCACCACGGAATAGAACAAAGTTATAATCTTCTGACTTTCAGCTGGGTTATCAGCTGTAGGGCTCACATACATGGCCAAAAGAGCCCCGAAGAATAAGCACACCACTGTCAGATGTGATCCACAAGTAGAAAAGGCCTTCTGTCGGCCTGCTGCTGAAGGGACTTTAAACACAGTAATCAATAAAAGGGTATAGGAGCCAAGGATGTACAGAAGAGTTAGCACGATAATGAGGGAGCTGAGGACATACAAGACAATCTCAGTGACAGGAGCTGGGACACAGGACAGAGCCATCAGTGGGTCCATGTCACACACAAAGTGATCGATGGTATTGGGCCCACAGAAAGGCAACTGAGAGAGCTGCACGGTGGAGACAGAGTAACTAAGGAACCCAAATACCCAGCAAAGAGACAACAAAACAGAGCAGAGCTGTTGGGTCATGATGGTTGTGTAGTGCAATGGGCGGCAGATAGCAAGATACCGATCATATGCCATGATACAGAGCAAATATACCTCAGTTGTACCAAGGGAAGTAAAAAAATATAACTGGAGGAAACAGTCAACAAAAGAGATGGTTTTTGTTTCTGAGACGAAATGGATTAGCATACTGGGCACGGTGGAAGTAATGTACCAGATTTCAAGGAAAGCGAAATTCCCTAGGAGAATATACATTGGAGTGTGGAGCCTTTGGTCCCACCTCACAGCGCAAACAATGGTCCCATTTCCCACCACGGTAAATATATAGATTCCAAAGAACAGTGAAAAGAGGAAATACTGTAACTCTTGACAACCAGGGAAGCCTAGGAGGATAAACTCCGTCACGGTGCTTGCTGCTGAATTGTTCACGAATCCCAGGACTGCACAGAAGACAGAAAATACCAATATATAAGTTGCTTAGTTTCTTGAAAAACTTATAGGAAATCTATGCAAGGTATATATGTTGGCTGTTTTGCAATTAGTTTGGAATAACCCATGTATTAACTCCTATCTTATTTAAAAGCCACCAACAAACAAATTTCAATAAAATTGGGTTCATAACAATAGAATCGTTATATTACTTGGATTTTGTTTATCAAAGGATTAGGTTAAAAAAATCCTCTTTTCCCTTTGAAAATTTTGAAAACTCAGAAGCACTACCTTCTGTGAAAAGAAAAAGGTTATCAGTTTGTATTAGATTCATTTGTATTATTTTTTAGGGCCCAACATATGATATCATATAGTATTTGTCTTCCCTGTCTGGCTTATTTTACTAGGCATAATATTCTCTAGGTGCATTAACATTGGTGCAAGTGGCAATATTTCATTCTTTTTTTTTATGGCTGAGTTATATTCCATTCCATGTATGTATACAGGTAATATATGGGCTTCTCTGGTGGCTCAGGTAGTAAAGAATCTGCCTGAAATGCAGGAGACCTGGTTTCAATCCCTGGGTTGGGAAGATCTCCTGGAAAAGGGAATGGCTACACACTCCAGTATTCTTGCCTAGAGAATCCCATGGGTAGAGGAGTCTGGCAGGCTACAATCCATAGGATTGCAAAAGAGTTGAACATGACTGAGCAACTAACACACATGCACACATAGGTAACACACACACACATATCACATATATCACATATAGCTGTTGGTGGGTACTTGTATAAACTGTTTTTTTTAACTTCATATATTTTGTATTTTTTCCATGTCCAAATTATAACTCTGCAACATTAGTTCAGTGGCTGCCTTGTTTTCTGTAGATTTTATCAACTCCTTAGTGATAGATTTTGAGTTTTAGTGTTTTATATTATAATAAATGCCCTAATTAATATTCTTGAGCATATTATCTTAGTATACTTGATCCATAAAGTGAGTTTATAATGATTCAACATTTAATGATTAAACTAATCAATGTATTGTGTCCTAGTTTTTGATGATGAAGATTTTTAGATATCCTTTGATGCTCACCATTTACTGAAGTCAACAAAGCAAAACCCTTTTACATATAAGAAAAATTCCTGCTTAATAGTTCCATAGCACGTTATTCACATCCATACTAGAGCATATGCCATAATGACTGAATAATGTGTTGTGTTTCCTCTAGACTGAAAACTTTTATAATTCATGCTATGCTATGCTATGCTAAGTCATTTCAGTCGTGTCCGACTCTGTTCGACCCCATAGACGGCAGCCCACCAGGCTCCCCCGTCCCTGGGATTCTCCAGGCAAGAACACTGGAGTGGGCTGCCATTTCCTTCTCCAATGCATGAAAGTGAAAAGTGAAAGTGAAGTCGCTCAGTCGTGTCCGACTCTTAGTGATCCCATGGACTGCAGCCTACTAGGCTCCTCCGTCCATGGGATTTTCCAAGCAAGAGTACTGGAGTGGGGTGCCGTTACCTTCTCCGTTATAATTCATAAATGATGTTAAATTTATCTTTCTATTCTCAGTTGACTGAGTTTCTGGTGCTAGGTAGGCACTTGCTCAATGAATTAATGGTTGAATGAATTTTGAACTTGTCAATTCTGTCACTGAAAAGCTAACCTACTGAATTTATGAACATCACCATCACTGAGCCTCTAATCTGAACTCATTGGGCAGAGACTGTGACTGACCAAACCTAAGATCTAATCCCCACTGGCGTCATGTCCCTGTCATATGTGAGTGTCCATTCTAAATACAAGCCTCCCTAGTTACTTACCCTTTTCATACTGTTCATGGGGGTCTCAAGGCAAGAATACTGAAGTGGTTTGCCATTCTCCAGTGGACCACATTTTGTCATGTATGGATGTAGTATGGATGTAGATGTAGTATGGACGTAGTATGTAGTAGTCATGTATGGATGTGAGAGTTGGACTATAGAGAAAACTGAGCGACGAAGAATTGATGCTTTTGAACTGTGGTGTTGGAGAAGACTCTTGAGAGTCCCTCGGACTGCAAGGAGATCCAACCAGTCCATCCTAAAGGAAATCAGTCCTGAATATTCATTAGAAGGACTGATGCTGAAGCTGAAACTCCAATACTTTGGCCACTTGATGTGTAGAACTGACTCATTTGAAAAGACCCTGAATCTGGGAAAGATTGAAGGCAGGAGGAGAAGGGGATGACAGAGGATGAGATGGTTGGATGGCATCACCAACACAATGGACATGAGTTTGAGTGAACTCTGAGAGTTGGTGATGAACAGGGAAGCCTGACATGCAGCAGTCCATGGGGTCACAAAGAGTCAGACACAACTGAGTGACTGAACTGAACTGAACTGAGTTACTTACCCTCTTTTATATTTTCAGGCCTATTATAAACATTCTGTTCAGCACTTCTTCTTTTTTAACTAATTTTTCTTATTGAAGTCTAGTTGATCACTACTTCTACTTATTCCATCTTTTCCTTTTCCCTTTAGTATTCAAATCTTGTGAATGGAACTACTTACTCTCCATTCACTAATCCATTTAGCATTTGCTAAAGTCAGAAACTTGTCATTCAAACCACTTTCTAATTCTGTCAGTTCCTATATGCAATCAATCACCAACTCCTGTTGATTTTCCCTCCCAAATGTTTTTTAAATCTGTTCTTGGTATACAGGAGGTCAATGAGAAAGCAAAAAATGCTTTCTCTGTTTGGATGGACAAGTAGCAGAATGAACAGCTACATATATAACCAAAAAGAAAAATGAGCCTCCTTAGGAAGGGCTAAGTATGACATTTTTGGAAAAAAATGGATCCTCACATGGGATGGTGAGGAAAAAAGAGAACATTTACTCTGCAGCCTATGTGGTGACATACCACAACTGGATCAAGTTCACAACTGATTGACTGATTGACTAAATCCAATAATACTTAACTCAGTAGCCCTGTTGTATCACCATCAGTTCAGTTCAATCTCTCAGTCGTGTCCAACTCTTTGCGACCCCATGGACTGCAGCATGCCAGGCCTCCCTATCCATCATCAACTTCCAGAGTTTACTCAAATGCATATCCATTGAGTTGGTGATGCCATCCAACCACTGCATCCTCTGTCATCCCTTTCTCCTCCCACCTTCAATCTTTCCCAGCATCAGGGTCTTTTCAAATGAGTCATTTCTTCGCATCAGGTGGCCAAAATATTGGAGTTTCAGCTTCAACATCAGTCCTTCCAATCACTCAGGACTGATTTCCTTTAGGATGGACTGGTTGCATCCTAAGGGATGCAGTCCTTTGCAGTCCAAGGGACTCTCAAGAGTCTTCTCCAACACCACAAAAGCATCAATTCTTTGGCACTCAGCTTTCTTTGTAGTCCAACTCTCACATCCGTACATGACTACTGGAAAAACAATAGTCTTGACTAGACAGACCTTTGTTGGCAAAGTAATGTCTCTGCTTTTTAATATGCTATCTAGGTTGGTCATAACATTCCTTCTTTAAGGAAAATAAATAAAGTAATCTTGATTTGTGTTCAAATAGCATAACATACTGTGTGTTCTTGGGCAAGTTAATACCTTTTTTTCAGAGCTCCTGTGAAAATGCTGCTGATTATATTCAATATATGCTAAGTACAGTTCCTGGAATATAATTGGACCTAAAAAAATTCATAGCCATTGTTGTTAATAATATAGTACTGTCAACAAACATGATTACAAAGTATAAACTTTTTAGCATAATTATTTAAAAACCTAATCACTAAATCTTAATCACTAAGATTAAAAAGTTACTCAGTTCCAACATATCACACAACAAAGCTATGGGCAACTCTCTTTGGTCACTCAGATTGATTTTACTGAGCTCCTTGTATATTCTGGCACTTAAAAACATACAGTTTGGTATGATATAAAGGAAGAAGACATTGAAACATTGTGATTCAAGAAACAGAAAATAAATAAAGGGAGTGTGTTACATTATTTGCAATGTGTATGCGAGTAAGTGGGAATGTTACATTTAATTGGGGGCACTGTAGAAAATGAGTTACTGTGTGCTAAGTTGCTCAGTCATGTCCAACTCTTTGCAACCCCATGAACTGTCACCTGCCAGGCTTCTAGGTCCATGGGGTTCTCCAGGCAAGAATACTGGAGTGGGTTGCCACGTCCTCCTTTAGGGGATCTTCCTGACCCAAGAATTTAACCCACATCTCTTATGTCTCCTGCATTTGCAGGCAGGTTCTCCACCACTGCGTCACCTGGAAAGCCCATGAATTGCTTAGTACAACTCTAAATAGTCTTCTCAAACCAAATTAAAGCTGACTAAATTTCTGAATAATGAAACATTTTTTATGAATCACTAAACAAAAAAGTTTCAGGGGAAAAAAAGTTTCAGGGATTGTTAAACTGAGGGAGATGAGTAGCTGGACACTAGAGTCAACATTTCATATAACAAGCTTATTATGTTACTAGTGACTGAAACTTCATATCCAGAAACATAAAGCCACAAAAGTTTGCAAAAGTACATTAATATTCAAATGTAATTCCACTGTAGTAGGATCAATTTGTAGGTGTCTTAGAAAAAATACAGTGATGCCAAGACAGGAAGAAAAGTTACTTACCCTTCATGATAAGACTAATTATGGACAAAGCTGGGAATAAATACTGAGTCTATATCTTCTCACTGATGCTTTTTCCTTTACATGGAATCAAAACCCAGAGGCCTGATCCTGAGCATCCTACAATATACAAAGTTAAATGCTGAAACTCCCTTCCTGAATTACTCAAAAGAAACGGTTATAGCACAGGGCACTTCTGTTGGGCAATGTGATAGCCAATGAAAAGAATTACAGCCCTATAATCGGTCATGGAGACGTGGGCCTTAGGTGACATACTGATATTTTCATCAAGAGCTGCATAAGAGACCTCAGTCTACCCAAGGCAGCCAGATCTTTCACTTGCCTCACCCAGAAGAGACAATTCAACAGAGCTTTATATTTTGGTTACTTTTGCTATAGAGTGATTGAAAGAATGGGGTATAAACCTCATGAGGAGATTTCAATAAGGGAGGGTGCAGGTGAACGAAGGGAGGGGGAGTGTTGCTGAGACTCCCCAGTGAGCAATTAAAGTTTCTTTTTAGAGATTATTGTGAAGTCTTCAGAGTCCTCTTGGGCTGGTTTATGACTCCCCCGAGACTCCTTGGTGTAACATCCTTTTCTTATCCAAAGTTTTCATATAGTTTAGGTTAATTTGGCTTCCAGAGTGAAGACAGGGATAATGTCTTAAAGGCAATGCTGAGCTGTCTGTGAAGATTTATAGAGAATTTCTTTTTGTTTTCAGGAAGCATTTGTTTCTCTATGAAATATAAAGAATATTCACAATGTATATTGTTTATATTCTATGAGAGTGTATTTTCTTCACACACTTTACAATTATAAATTTTTGTTTCCAGTCCTCAATTACCGACAGATGACTACTTTTCCATTTGTTCTGTCTGTTCTTTGTTCCTTTATTTCTCCTTTTTTGTTTCTTTTGGATTATTCAAGTACTTTTGTTATTTTATTCTACATTTTTTATGATTTTAAACTATTTTTATTGTTGTAAAATATATATAACATAAAAATAATCATCTTAACCACTTTAAGTGTACAGTTCTGGACATTAATTACATTCATATTGTTATGCATCTATCACCAGCATTCATCTTCAGAACTTTTTCATTATCCCAAACTGAAATTCCAATGCCCATTAAATAATAACTTCCCATTCCACTTTCCCCTAGCCCCTGGCAACCGACTATTAGAATTTTTATCTTTGAATTTTATTACTCTAGGAAACATGTAAGTAGAATCACACAAAATTTGTGCTCTGTGATTGGCTTATTTCACCTATCATATTGTCTTCAAGGTTTATTCATGTTTTAGAACATGTCAGAATTTCCTTCCAAAGGTTGCATTGTTTGTGTATATAAAATTTTATTTATCTATTCATATCTGAAGAATACTTCGGTTGCTTTCACCATTTCACTATTGTGAATATTGCTGCTGTGAATATGAGTGTAAATTATCTGCTTGATTTCTTGCATTCAGTTCTTTTGTATATATACCCAGAAGTGGAATTGCTGAATCATTGGTAATCCATGGCTTTTAGGAACTGCTGTACTATTTTCCACAGACTGAAACATTTAATATTCCCACCAGCAATGTACATGTACTCCAATTTCTCCAGATTCTTGACAGTTTTTGCTGTTTGCTTCTATAATAACCCAGAGATAAAATTGCCAACATCCACTGGATAAAAGAGATGGCAAGAATACACAGAAGAACTGTGCATAAAAGATCTTCATGACCCGGATAATCACAATTGTGTGATCACTGACCTAGAGCCAGACATCCTGGAATGTGAAGTCAAGTGGGCCTTAGAAAGCATCACTATGAACAAAGATAGTGGAGGTGATAGAATTCCAGTTGAGCTATTCCAAATCCTGAAAGATGATGCTGTGAAAGTGCTGCACTCAATATGCCAGCAAATTTGGAAAACTCACCAGTGGTCACAGGACTGGAAAAGGTCAGTTTTCATTCCAATCTCAAAGAAAGGCAATGCCAAAGAATTCTCAAACTACCGCACAATTGCACTCATCTCACATTCTAGTAAAGTAATGCTTAAAATTCTCCAAGCCAGGCTTTAGCAATATGTGAACTGTGAACTTCCTGATGTTCAAGCTGCTTTTAGAAAAGGCAGAGGAACCAGAGATCAAATTGCCAACATCTGCTGGATCATCAAAAAAGCAAGAGAGTTCCAGAAAAGCATCTATTTCTGCTTTATTGACTATGCCAAAGCCTTGGACTGTGTGGATCACAATAAACTGTGGAACATTCTGAAAGAGATGGGAATACCAGACCACCTGATCTGCCTCTTGAGAAATTTGTATGCAGGTCAGGAAGCAACAGTTAGAACTGGACATGGAACAACAGACTGGTTCCAAATAGGAAAAGGAGTATGTCAAGGCTGTATATTGTCACCCTGCTTATTTAACTTATATGCAGAGTACATCATGAGAAATGCTGGACTGGAAGAAACACAAGCTGGAATCAAGATTGCCGGGAGAAATATCAATAACCTCAGATATGCAGATGACACCACCCTTATGGCAGAAAGTGAAGAGGAACTAAAAAGCCTCTTGATGAAAGTGAAAATGGAGAGTGAAAAAGTTGGCTTAATGCTCAACATTCAGAAAACTAAGATCATGGTATCGGGTCCCATCACTTCATGGGAAATAGATGGGGAAACAGTGGAAACAGTGTCAGACTTTATTTTTTGGGCTCCAAAATCACTGCAGATGGTGACTGCAGCCATTAAATTAAAAGACACTTACTCCTTGGAAGGAAAGTTATAACCAACCTAGATAGCATATTCAAAAGCAGACACATTACTTTGCCAACAAAGGTCCGTCTAGTCAAGGCTATGGTTTTTCCCGTGGTCATGTATGGATGTGAGAGTTGGACTGTGAAGAAGGCTGAGCGCCGAAGAATTGATGCTTTTGAACTGTGGTGTTGGAGAAGACTCTTGAGAGTCCCTTGGACTGCAAGGAGATCCAACCAGTCCATTCTGAAGGAGATCAGCCCTGGGATTTCTTTGGAAGGAATGATGCTAAAGCTGAAACTCCAGTACTTTGGCCACCTCATGCTAAGAGTTGACTCATTGGAAAAGACTCTGATGCTGTGAGGGATTGGGGGCAAGAGGAGAAGGGGACAACAGAGGATGAGACGGCTGGATGGCATCACTGACTCAATGGATGCGAGTCTGGGTGAACTCCGGGAGTTGGTGATGGACAGGGAGGCCTGGCGTGCTGCAATTCATGGGGTTGCAAAGAGTCAGACACGACTGAGTGACTGATCTGATCTGATTGGATAAAAAGCAAGAGAATTCCAGAAAAACATCTACTTCTGCTTCATTGATTATGCTAAAACTTTTGTGTGGATCACAACAAACTGTGGAAAATTCTTCAAGAGATGGGAATACCAGACCACCTTACCTGCCTCCTGGGAAACCTGTATGCAGGTCAAGAAGCAACAGTTAGAACCAGCCATGGAACAATGGACTGGTTCCAAATTGGGAAAGGTGTACCTCAAGGCTGTATATTGTCACTCTGCTTATTTAACTTATATGCAGTACATTATGGAAAATGCCAAGCTGGATGAAGTACAAGCTGGAATGAAGATTGCCAGGAGGACTATCAATAACCCCAGATATGCAGATGACACCACTCTTCTGAAAGAAAGTGAAGAACTCAAAAGTCTCTTGATGAAAGTGAAAGAGGAGACTGAAAAAGTTGGATTAAAACTCAACATTCAAAAAAATGAAGATCGTGGCATCTGGTCACATCATGTCATGGCAAATAGATGGGGAAACAATGGAAGCAGTGAAAGACTTTATTTTCTTGAGCTCTGAAATCAATGTGGATGGTGACTGCAGCCATGAAATTAAAAGACACTTGCTCCTGGGAAGAAAAGCGATAACAAATCTAGACAGCATATTAAAAACCAGAGACACTACTGTGTTGACAAAGGTCCGTATAGTCAAGGCTATGGTTTTTCCAGTAGTTATGTATGGATGTGAGAGTTGGACCATAACAAGGCTGAATATTAATGAATTGATGCTTTCAAGCTCAATTCTCAAGAAGACTCTTGAGAGTCCCTTGGACAGCAAGGAGATCCAACCAGTTAATCCTAAAGGAAATAAATCCTGAATATTCACTGGAAGGACTGATGCTGAAGCTGAAGCTCCAATACTTTGGCTACCTGATGAGAAATGTAGACTCATTGGAAAAGACCCTGATGCTGGGAAAGATTGAAGGCAAGAGAAGAAGGGGATGACAGAGGATGAGATGGTTGGATGGCATCACTGACTCAATGGCCATCAGTTTGAACAAACTGCGAGATGGTGAAGGACAGAGAAGCCTGGCATGCTGCAGTGCATGGGGTCACAAAGAGTTGGACATGACTGATCGACTGAACAACAGCAAAGAATATTCCTCTAGAGAGTGAAGACTGCCATCATATCTTGCCCACATAATGGGGTGTCACTCCTGGATCTTGCTTCAGACATGTAAGCTGCCCCAGCCATCAATCATTGATGTCTCTGTTGCTAAAAAAATATATCCTTCGTTTAAAGACAACTGTATTATTTTTTATTTAAAAAGTAAATCATGCAGTCATGTGGAAAAGAATTTAAAACATTCAGAATAAATCTTTTTTTCTGTCTTCCTCAGACACCAAATTCTCTTTATTGAAGCAAGCCCTGTAACCAGTCTGGATCTCCTTCAGAAGATGGTCTATACATTTATATTACAGGTATTTACACCCTGCAGCTCACTTTTTAAAAAATATTTATTTATTTTTAATTGATTGATGATTGGTTTACAATATTGGTTTGATTTGGCATACATTAGCATGAATTAATCATAGGTGTACATATGTCTCCTCCCTCTTGAATCTCCCTCCCTCAGCTCACTTTTTTTTTTACTCAATAATGTATCTTGAAGTAATTATGCAACATTACTTATAGAGCTACTTCATATTTTATGAAATTGAAGATATAGTATTCCATGGTATGACTAAACTACAGCTTATTTAATTCAGTTCAGTTCAGTCACTCAGTTGTGTCTGACTCTTTGCGACCCCATGAATCGCAGCACACCAGGCCTCCCTGTATATCACCAACTCCCAGAGTTCACTCAAACTCATGTGCATCGAGTTGATAATGCCATCCAGCCATCTCATCCTCTGTCGTCCCCTTCTCTTCCTGTCCCTAATCCCTCCCAGCATCAGAGTCTTTTCCAATGAGTCAACTTTTCGCATAAGGTGGCCAAAGTATTGGAGTTTCAGCTTCAACATCAGTCCTTCCAATGAACACCCAGGACTGATCTCCTTTAGGATGGACTAGTTGGATCCCCTTGCAGTCCAAGGGACTCTCAAGAGTCTTCTCCAACACCACAGTTCAAAAGCATCAATTCTTCGGCGCTCAGCTTTCTTCCCAGTCCAACTCTCACATCCATACATGATCACTGGAAAAACCATAGCCTTGAGTAGATGAACCTTTGTTGGCAAAGTAATGTCTCTGCTTTTTAATATGCTATCTTGGTTGGTCATAACTTTCCTTCCAAGGAGTAAGCATCTTTTAAGTTCATGGCTGCAGTCACCATCTGCAGTGATTTTGGAGCTCCCAAAAATAAAGTCTGACACTGTTTCCCTAGGGATCTATTTCCCATGAAGTGATGGGACCAGATACCATGATCTTAATTTTCTAAATGTTGAGCTTTAAGCCAACTTTTCCACTCTCCACTTTCACTTTCATCAAGAGGCTTTTGAGTTCCTCTTCACTTTCTGCCATAAGGGTGGTGTCATCTGCATATCTGAGGTTATTGATATTTCTCCCGGCAATCTTGATTCCAGCTTCCAGCCCAGTGTTTCTCATGATGTACCCTGCATATAAGTTAAATAAGTAGGATGACAATATACAGCCTTGACGTACTCCTTTTCCTATTTGGAACCAGTCTGTTATTCCATGTCCAGTTTTAACTGTTGCTTCCTGAGCTGTATACAGGTTTCTCAAGAGGCAGATCAGGTGGTCTGGTATTCCCATCTTTTTCAGAATGTTCCACAGTTTATTGTGATCCACACTGTCAAAGGCTTTGGCATGGTCAATAAAGCAGAAATAGATGTTTTTTTGAAACTCTCTTGCTTTTTTGATGATCCAGCAGATGTTGGCAATTTGATTTCTGATTCCTCTGCCTTTTCTAAAAGCAGCTTGAACATCTGGAAGTTCGTGCTTCATGTATTGCTGAAGCCTGGCTTGGAGAATTTTGAGCATTACTTTACTAGCGTGGGAGATGAGTACAATTGTGTGGTAGTCAGAGCATTCTTTGGCATTGCCTTTCTTTGGGATTTGAATGAAAAGTTATGTAATTAGTTTTCCATTAATGGCAATTGACATTTTACTCAACATTTTGCTATTACAACAATGATACAATGAACATTTTTACACTTTCATAATTTCCTATGTGTGTGAAAAAAGCCATAGGCTAAGCACCTTAGAAGCTGCATTGCTGGGCTCCAGGGCATAGGCTTTTTAAATTTTGACTGTCCTAAATACAGTGTAAAACTTATACTCCCACCAACTAAGTGTGAGAGAACTCATTTCACATTCTCAACCATATAGTGTGTTATCAAACTTCCTGATCTTTGTCACTCCCCAGGTTAAACATGAGATACTATCTAATGATATTCTCTCTTTATCTTTTTATGAATGACTTAGTGATATTTCTATATGTTTAAGAATCTTTTCTATATGTTACTTGTTTGTATCTTTTTTCTTATTTTCCTATTACAATGTTGTTCTGTTCTCTTACTGTTTATAGAGCTTTATATATATTAAGGAAACAATATATAAGTGGCAAATCATTGAGATTATTGAAGGGGAAATAATTGAGAAGTTCTAAAGTTAAAAATATAGGATTGTTTACTGAACAGAAAAGGCAGATGAACAGCGTGGTGGATAGGACATTTTTATTTTTTCACCATTAAAATATTATCCTTAGAAAATCACTCCTGAAACCCAGTTCTCATTTTCTTCATCTGCAGAATCAGGTAGCTGAATTGATAAATATATACAGTAATAGGATAACTTTTCTTTCAGGATCTAGGAGGTACTTCAAGGAGAGCTAGTCCAAGTTACTAATAAAAATCCTGAGTAAACAATTTTACTGATCTATAATTCTTTTTCATTATAGGGGACTGGAATGCAAAAGTAGGATGAAGAAATACCTGGAGTAACAGGCAAATTTGGCCTTGGAGTACAGAGTGAAGCAGGGCAAAGTTTAATAAAGTCTTGCCAGGAGAACGTACTGGTCATAGCAAACACCGTTTTCCAACAACATAAGAGAAGACTCTACACATGGACATCACCAGATGGTCAACACCAAAATCAGATTGATTATATTCTTTGCACCCAATAATGGAGAAGCTCTATACAGTCAGCAAAAACAAGACTGGGAGCTGACTGTGGCTCAGATCATGAACTCCTTATTGCCAAATTCAGACTGAAGTTGAATAAGGTAGGGAAAATCACTAGAGCATTCAGGTATGACCTAAATCAAATCCCTTATGACTATACAGTGGAACTGACAAATAGATTCAAGGGATTAGATCTTATAGACAGAGTGCCTGATGAACTATGGATGGACATTGTACAGGAGACAGGGATCAAGACCATCCCCATGGAAAAGAAATTGAAAAAAGCAAAATGGCTGTCTGAGGAGGCCTTACAAAGAGCTGTGAAAAGAAGAGAAGCAAAAGGCAGAGGAGAAAAGGAAAGATATACTCATTTGAATGTAGAGTTCAAAGAATAGCAAGGAGAGATAAGAAAGCCTTCCTCAGTGATCAAGGCAAAGAATAGAGGAAAACAACAGAATGGGAAAGACTAGAGATCTCTTCAACAAAATTAGAGATCCAAGGGAACATTTCATGCAAAGATGGGCACAATAAAGGACAGATACAGTATGCATCTAACAGAAGCAGAAGATATTAAGAAGAGGTGGTAAGAATACACAGAAGAACTGTACAAAAAAGATCTTCATGACCAAGATAATCACGATGGTGTGATCATTGACCTAGAGCCAGACATCTTGGAATGCAAAGTCAAGTGGGCCTTAGGAAGCATCACTACGAACAAAGCTAGTGGAGGTGATGGAATTCCAGTTGAGCTATTTCAAATCCTGAAAGATGATGCTGTGAAAGTGCTGCACTCAATATGCCAGCAAATTTGGAAAACTCAGCAGTGGACACGGAACTGGAAAAGGTCAGTTTTCATTCCAATCCCAAAGAAAGGTAATGCCAAAGAATGCTCAAACTACTGCACAATTGCACTCATCTCACATGCTAGCAAAGTAATGCTCAAAATTCTCCAAGCCAGGCTTCAACAGTACATGAACCATGAACTTCTAGATGTTCAAGCTGGATTTAGAAAAGGCAGAGGAACCAGAGACCAAATTTCCAACATCCACTGGATCATTGAAAAAAACAGGAGAGTTCCAGAAAAACATCTATTTCTGCTTCATTGACTATGCCAAAGCCTTTGATATTCTTTAATATTTCAACTCTTTGATATTCTTTAATAATTCATTTCTTCAATATTCTTTATTGACTATGCCAAAGCCTTTAATATTCAAAGTCTGATATTCAGGGAATATCAGACCACCTGACCTGCCTCCTGAGAAATCTGTATGCAGGTCAGGAAGCAACATTTCAAAATGGACATGGAACAACAGACTGGTTCCAAATTGGGAAAGAAGTACGTCAAGGTTGTATAATGTCACCCTGCTTATTTAACTTCTATGCAGAGTACATCATGAGAAACGCTGGGCTGGATGAAGCACAAGCTGGAATCAAGATCACCAGGAGATATATCAATAACCTCATATATTCAGATAACACTACCCTTATGGCAAAAAGCAAAGAAGAACTAAAGAGTCTCTTGATGAAAGTTAAAGAGGAGAATGAAAAAGTTGGCTTAAAACTCAACATTCAAAAAATGAAGATCATGGCATCTGGTCCCATCACTTCATGGAAAACAGATGGGGAAACAGTGCAAACAGTAGCAGACTTTATTTTTTTGGGCTCCAAAATCACTGCAGATGGTGACTGCAGCCATGAAATTACAAGACGCTTGCTCCTTGGAAGGAAAGTTATGACCAAGCTAGACAGCATATTAAAAAGCAGAGACATTACTTTGCCAACAAAGGTCTGTCTAGTCAAAGGTATGGTTTTTCCAGTAGTCATGTATGAATGTGAGTGTTGGACTATAAAGAAGCTGAGAGCTGAAGAATTGATGCTTTTGAACTGTGGTGTTGGAGAAGACTCTTGAGAATCCCTTGGACTGCAAGGAGATCCAACCAGTCCATCCTAAAGGAAATCAGTCCTGAATATTCATTAGAAGGAACTGACATTAGAAGGAACTGCAAAGAACTGACTCATTTGAAAAGATCCTGATACTGGGAAAGATTGAAGGCAGGAGGAGAAGGAGACGACAGAGGATGAGATGGTTGGATCGCATCAATGACTCAATGGACATGAGTTTGAGTAAGCTCTGAGAGTTGGTGATGGACAGGGAGGCCTGGTGTGCTGCAGTCCATGGGGTTGCAAAGTGTTGGACTCGACTGAGTGACTGAACTGAACTGACCTGAACAATTCCTGAGCACCTCTCCCTTAAAACAGTTAGGCCTAAATTTGTCTCTGGGTTACTGGTTTTCCTTATTTTATTGAAATCAACCCTTCTCCTTGCCCACCTTGTTTGCAGGGTAGAACACTCAGGAATCTGGAGGTGCTTGCAGTGAAAAGAAAATCAGGCCTTTGCATGTTTATGCCAGTCCCTGTATTCACTTGTCTCTGATTTGTGGGTTTTTGCATGATTATGCTACAAGATCATCTTCTGAAAGTGAGGGGAGAAGTGAGAAAGTATGGAACTTAGATGTAATAGAAAACAACTTTTGGTTATAGTCATGACTAATCAGCTTGGATTAAACTTACCCTTCTACTAAAAGTAACTACAAAATCTGGGGAAATTACATAAAACAAGCCTTTGAAGGCACTAGAGAGAAGTCCACAGACATGACTTCAAGGGCTTTAATTCCAGGGGAGGGAGGAATAAGAAGAGGAGCTCCACATTTACCTTGAGTGTTTCTCCCCTAGGATGATAATCACTGCATTGGGGAGTAAGGGGACATGGAGGTATCTGAGAAAGAACAGCGAGAAGGAAGAATAAAGTCTCAGCAGAAAGCAGTTGTTTCTTTGAACTAAGAATATAAGGGATTTGGTGTTTGTGGCTGTCAGAGAAACTGGTGTTTGAGAAAAATACTGGAGACAGGAGGACCACGGAGAAGTGAGGGTCAAAATGTGATGTAGTTTCCTTTCTAGGCATTTTTTGATTTCTCAGTCATTCATGTGCAAGATGAGATTTCAAGAAGTCTAGCAGACAGAAGAAACTGGGAGTTTAAAGAGCTCAGCAGAGGTCTTAGGAGTCATGGGTTTCAGAATATAGGAATAGAAAGTCAGGGCTCTCTAAGGTGGAGGTGTCCTGAAAACAGTTCAGGTGTGCGATTGAAATCTCAGAATGGTCATGTTCCTGACTAAGGATCACGTCCCAGAAATAAGAGCAAAGCTGTTTTAGACTGTTTTTATTACACCTCAAAATAAATACTCCTTAAATGAGATCAAAGTGATCTGCTTTACTCTATCTTTTGGTAAAAGAAACCTTTCTTTACTACATTATTTTAAAAAATTTTAAAAATATAATGTTCAGCATTTGGTAAAAAATGAGGTATATAAGAAACAGGACAAAAAAAAAAAAAAAGAAACAGGACAAATGAGCAAGAACCAAGAGAATAAATAAGCAACAGATACGTGTTCACAGGTGACTGAAATTTTAGTCAGTATTAGGATGAACGATTATCTGAAAAAAAAATTTTTTTTTTAAACCTGAAAATGAGGTAAACACAATTTAAGTCTCTAATTGCTCAAGAACTCTTTTGATTAACATTTTTTATAGTCTAAGAAATTTCTGCAGGGCCTTTTTCATATCTTTGTTTCTAAGACTATATATTACGGGGTTAAGAAGTGGTGTCACAACAGAATAAAACAGAGTCACAATCTTCTGGATTCCACCTTCATGCTCAGATGTTGGACTCCCATACATTACAAGGACTGAGCCATAAAACAGTGAAACCACAGCCAGATGAGACCCACAGGTGGAGAAAGCCTTTTTTCGCCCAGCTGCTGAAGGGACTTTCAATACAGCTCTCAGGACCAGAGCATAAGACCCCATGATGAAGAGAAAAGGAATGATGAGGGGCACAGGACTTAAAGTGGAGAAGACAAGCTCTATCACAGGAGGTTTTTCGCAAGTGAGTGCTAGAAGAGGACCTGGGTCACACAGGAAGTGGTCAATGATTGCAGATCCACAGAACGACATTTGGGAGATGATGATGATGGGAATCAAGAACCAGAGGAAACCAAGTACCCAGCAGCTGATTATAAGATTGGCACAGAGACGTCCAGTCATGAGAGTAGGGTAGTGTAGAGGCCAGCAGATGGCAAGGTATCGATCAAATGCCATAATAGCCAAGAAAAAGCATTCTGTAGAACCCAAGGAGAAGAAAAAGTAGAACTGGAGAAAGCACCCAGAGAAGGAGATGAGCTTGTTGTCAGAGAGGAAGTTGGCCAACATGTTGGGGACAGTGGAGGTGACATACCAGATCTCCAGGAAGGAGAAGTTTGCGAGCAGGATGTACATGGGGGTGTGGAGTCTCTGATCCCAGGACACAGCACAGATGATAGAACCGTTGCCCATGAGGGTCAGGAGGTAGAGAGCAGAGAAGAGCACAAAGAGGAGAATCTGCCCCTCCTTGGGGCAAGGGAAGCCCAGGAGGATGAAGCCAGTGATGGTGCTGGAGGTGTTGGGGGTGTTGGAGATTTTCATGGATCTGGGAGCTGTGAAAGGACCAGCAAATATCAAATGAGTTTGTATAGAGATATCAGGACCCAAATTTATATTTAAATCATCTTGGAAAAGTAAATAAGGATTTATATATTAATAGCTATTTTTTCCCTTGTAAACTGGGTTAACTATTCTCGTTCACATTTTCATCATGGATTCAAGAAAATATTTGATCAGAATTGGTAAACTCTTGAAGGAAAGTGTGGTAGAGGTATTTGAACATTAGACTTTGTTCTTAATAGAGAATCTGTCTGACTATCTATCTATCTACCTACTACCTAGCTACCTACCATCCTACCGCCTATCTAGTTTCTCAGAAAAATAGGGACAGAAAAGAATAATTCTGCTGTGAATAAAGGTCCTTTATGGTTTCTAAAAATGATTGTAAGTCCAGTACTAATTCAGAGGAAGGTAGCTTTTTTGATGTTCAATTAAAAACAATTGTTACTTATAATGCTTAGGTATTTTTGACCAGGGTTGTTCTGCTGGGGTTCCTGAAATTTCATTTAGGGGTAAGCATCTGTTTAATCTAATAAATGACCTTTCAGATTAAATATTTAAGAACTGTTTTTATTTATTTATTTGTGATGAAACATTTCAGTATAGTATTTCTTCCCTTTCCTTTACCCTCACACCTAATTCATCAGCAATTTCTGTTAGTCTGTCTCTAAAATAAGTCTCATGTCCATTCACCTCTCTCTAATTCAAGCCATCATCTTCTTTTCTTCACTGGACCACTGTGATACTGTCCTAACTGGGTTTCTTGTTTCTCATCCTTGTCTCTCTACAATTTGTGATCCATACCATGGCCAGAATGACTCAAAAAAAAAAAAAAAAAGAAAATCAGATCACACAAATTTCAAATAGCTTCCCAATGTACTTAGGATCAAACAAATTTTCAAACTAGGGTCTTTGAATTGACCCTTATTCATATCTCCAACAGAGAAGGCAATGACACCCCACTCCAGTACTCTTGCCTGGAAAATCCCATGGACGGAGGAGCCTGGTAGGCTGCAGTCCATGGGGTCGCTAAGAGTCGGACACGACTTCACTTTCACTTTTCACTTTCATGCATTGGAGAAGAAAATGGCAACCCACTCCAGTATTCTTGCCTGGAGAATCCCAGGGACGGGGGAGCCTGGTGGGCTGCCGTCTATGGGGTCGCACAGAGTCGGACACGACTGAATCGACTTAGCAGCAGCAGCAGCAGCATATCTCCAAACTCTCCTCATGATTCTGTTAGTCAAATATACTTTTCCTGTGTCTCTCATGCACACGCATACACACAGAAACACACACTATGTAAGGGAGATATACACACCCTATACTAACATAAACATTGCAAATATAAAACAGGTTTCAATAAACAGTGGGGTAGCAGGATGTATTCCATACCATGTGCTCTACTGATCCTACTGCAAACTGCATGTGTTTGGATTATAATACCTACGCTAGGCAGCATAACAGTAGAGAGGGACTCACTTTGTAATACTCTGCACCAGGGGTCAGCAAATATACATTAGTCTTCTATGGATTTTTATTATTATTATTTTTTTTATTTTCCACATAAACTTTATTTTTTATTTTTTTTTTACAATTTTTAAAGACTATTTTACTTTCTTATAGATAGGAATCTTTAAATTCCCATATGATTTTGGATTTTTTGTTTGTTTGTTTTTCCCAGTGTGCTAATTTTATCTTTTGTTTTTTAAAATTTTATTTTATTTTTATGGGGAGGGAGGAGGGAGGAGGGTTCAGGAGGGGGAGCACATGTATACCTGTGATGGATTCATTTTGATGTTTGGCAAAACTAATACAATTACGTAAAGTTTAAAAATAAAATAAAATTAAAAAAATTTTTTTATTTTATTTTTAAACTTTACAATATTGTATTAGTTTTGCCAAACATCGAAATGAATCCGCCACAGGTATACTTGTGCTCCCCATCCTGAACCCCCCTCCCTCCTCCCTCCCCACACCCTCCCTCTGGGTTGTCCCAGTGCACCAGCCCCAAGCATCCAGTATCGTGCATCGAACCTGGACTGGCGACTCATTTCATACATGATATTATACATGTTTCAATGCCATTCTCCCAAATCTCCCCACCCTCTCCCTCTCCCACAGAGTCCATAAGACTGATCTATACATCAGTGTCTCTTTTGCTGTCTCGTACACAGGGTTATTGTTACCATCTTTCTAAATTCCATGTATATGCGTTAGTATACTGTATTGGTGTTTTTCTTTCTGGCTTACTTCACTCTGTATAATAGGCTCCATTTAAATTAAAAAGTAAAAATTCTTAGCTCACTGGCTATACAAAAGCAGGCCATATTTGACCTGTTGCCATAATTTGCTGAGCCCTGGTCAATACATTTATAGAGACAGGAAAGCAAAGACATTCATTTTACTGTAGAACAATGGAAACTCTTTGGTCCATGGTGTGACCTTATCAGAAATGGAGGAGACCTCTAGAGGGCAGCTGGAATCAGCCTGTTCTACTCTCACAGATTTTTTTGGACCAGTTTAAGTATAAAAATTCAGTTTCCAAAGTCATCAGGATTGTCTTTCTCTTTCTGTTTCTTTACACACACACACACACACACACACACACACACACACACGCATGCACTGCTTCCTTCCTCCACACAATACTTCAGTGATATAACATTGGCCTTCTTTCAGTTTCTAGAAGCAGCAGTACTTTCCTGACTAAGTGTCTTTCTTGTTGGCCTTCATGGTTACTCTTGATTCCTACTGCTCAGCACACTATGAGGAAGAGGGTATGTACTTTGTAAACGTTTTTTTAAAGAAATGAACAATTGTGAACAATGTAGAGAATATAAACAGATACTGTAGAAATATTTACCAATTACTTCATTTGAGCTTCAGATAGCTTGTGAGATGAAATCTTAGGAAATGAATTATACAAGAACAGGCTCCAAGTGATCTGGGTAATGAGAGTGCTGGCCCAGACTTGAGATGAATCCTTTCAAAGAAGTAATGGAAGCTAATGTTCTGTGTGGAAGACCATGTCCCACCACAAGTGGCTTACTCTCTGTTTCTGGAGATAATTATGGTGCCCCAGGTGTGGCTGTTAAAATAGGAGAGGAGGAAGATGGGAGGAAATTCTAGGGTTCAGCCTCATAACAAAGTAGCTTGTTGGCTCTAGTGGAGTCTTCTATTGTCTATAAACTTTGTTTTCTTAATTTTTAAAATTTTTATTCTCTATTTTTAATTGAAGTATAGTTGATTTACAGTGTTGTGCTAATTTCTGCTGTACAGCAAAGTCACTCAGTTATACACATATATACGTTCTCTTTAATATTCTTTTCCATTATGGTTTATCATAAACCACAATGGATATAGTTCCCTGTGCTACACAATAGGACCTTATTGTTTTTCCGTTGCTTGAAAAATTTGTTCCATTTTGTTTACCCATTCTAAATGTAATAGTTTGTATCTACTAACCCCAAACATCCTGCCCATGCCTCTCTCTCCCTCTTCCCCCTTGGCAACCACAACTCTGTTCTTTGTAGCTTTCTTTTCTTTATATGAGAAAGGAATAGTACTGTATGATTTTTAATTACTTTCATTATAGCATGCTTACTCCTATTCCAAGTATACTGCAAGGACACATGATATCAAGGCTGTGAGATCTATAAGATCTAGAAGTGATATTGTAGTTACATCTATCTCTTACATGAGAAAATCAGTTGGATAGATCCAGGCCAGTTCCCTCTCAGGGCAGTTTTACTTTGAGAGTCTGACAATATGCCCTAGAAAATAAGAAAGATGTGAAAAATGATTCTGTGTGTGCCATTATCATTTCATGCTCAACTTAACCAAATTGACTATGGATGAAAAAAATATTTCTAACAAGATTGTATTGTTTGTTAATTACCCTTAATTAATTTCCTCCTCTGTACAGAGTAGCTGTGGTTTCACCTAGCACAAAGGGGATTCTGGAGCTGTCCAGAGAGGCAGGAAGTGTCCCCTGAATTGGTTGTAGAAAGTGCTGTGGCAGAAAGAGTGGGGATATGCAAATAGTGGTGTCAGAGCTGTGTGATGTACACAGGATATTTGGACTGAGTCATTAACAAAGCCAAACAAGAAAAACTACATACTCACCTGCGTTATATCTTGGAAAGGTTGGGTTAAACTCAATCTTGAATAGTCAGGTCATCAGCTATACTATATAAAATGAAGGAAAGATGTTTCTCTGATATTTTACTTTTTCCTCAGGGCTAGTTTAAGAAGGCACAATGGGGTGGAAGCATTATTGGCCTGCTATTGCAATAGCACATCCATCTATTTCATTTAGTTTGGTCAGGAGATAGCACACCTGTCCCATGCAGTGCAGGAGACCTGAGTTTAATCCCTGGGTTGGGAAGATACCCTGGAGAAAGGAGTGTGAGCCCACTCCAGTATTCTTGTCTGGAGAATCTCATGGACAGAGGAGCCTGACAGGGTACAATCCATAGGGTCGCAAAGAGTTAGATACAACTGAGTGTGCATGTGCACACGCACACACACACACACACACACACACACACACGATATACAAGACCTGGATGAACTTTTTGGCCAATCTGCTTCCCTAGTGGCTCAGAGGTTAAAGCATCTGACCGCGATGCGGGATACCTGGATTCGATCCCTGGGTCAGGAAGATCCCCTGGAGAAGGAAATGGCAACCCACTCCAGTATTCTTGCCTGGAGAATCCCATGGACAGAGGAGCTTGGTGGGCTACAGTCCACGGGGTCGCAGAGTCGGACATGACTGAGCGACTTCACTTTCACCTTCACTTTTTTTCAATATCATATATAACTAAAGCAAAGTAAAGGAACTCATATTTAGAGGGTAGTAGGATGGCGGAGCCTGGTGGGCTACAGTCCATGGGGTCGCGAAGAGTCGGACACGACTGAGCCACTTCACTTTCACTTTTCACTTTCATGCATTGGAGAAGAAAATGGCAACCCACTCCAGTGTTCTTGCCTGGAGAATCCCAGGGACGGCGGAGCCTGGTGGGCTGCCGTCTATGGGGTCACACAGAGTCGGACACAACTGAAGCGACTTAGCAGCAGCAGTAGCAGCAGTTTCTCTTTTTAATATTTACTTTCCCCTCTAAGAAAATGGACAAAGAGGGCAATCCAGACCTGAAGTTTCTCTGAATGTCTGGTCTTTCTGGAGAGAAAGGTTGGTCTTCTCTACAGAAACCACCAAGCAGTGAAGCAGTAGAAATAAGGTGACAATCTTTTTGTGTTTGCTGGAGGATGGAGAGATTCTAAGCAGAGGCTCCAGGGAGTGAGGATCCATGAGGATCAATTTACCACTTCCAGAAGAAGGCCTGTGTTAGGAGAATGTTCTTTACTAGTTATTCCCTTCCTCTGGGGCCTGCCTTCTCTGGAGACTCTGATCCTTCTATTTTACCTTTGACTCCTAATAGAGTGGAAAATGTTACTTTTTAAAGCCTCCCAATTCTCAGGGATGGCAAGAGATTTCATCAATGTGTAAGACAACTCGGATTGCCTGTTGGGTGTTAAAGGAAAGTCTATAAAAATAACACAGTGTGGTGGCCATGATGTAAGAAACTGTTCCTGGGCCTCTAGTGAATGCTATCAATTATGAGTTTTGGAAACAGAGCCGCCTTTGATTTTCTAGAAAGAAGAGATAGGTGGGCTGAAGGTATGATGTGACCTCAGCCATAGAGGGCTGTGCAGCTAGTTGCCCCAGGAATCCGTCCCCTTCCAAGGCCTCCCTGGTTGTTTTATAGAGCTTTCCTTTCTCACTTGTGCTTGAGCCCTGTGAGTGTCAAGCAGATGTTTTGAGGTCCACTTGTCAGGTCTGAGAGAGGCCAGAGCAGAACATTCCTTAGCTCTACTCAGGGATTGCATCAGGGAGTTGGATCTAAGCTTCCTCATCTTGATGGAGGTACAGATGTCTTAGCATAATCCACTTCTTGTCCCTTTCTCTCCAATTTGTGAAAGATTTTCATGTCAAAGACTTATCAGGTCATTTCACTTCCTTGTTTGAACAGCTTTGTTGTTTTCCTCTGTCCACAACATGAGATTCAAAATTGCCAAATAAAAACTTTTGCACTGGAGCCTTAACCTATTGCTATTGTTACCTATTGCTATTGTTTAACTGTTGTTAAATTTTTATATTTTTACCTTTTCTCCACTATTTCCTGTAGAAGTCCTTGTGTCAACAGTTACATCAAATTGCTTAGACACACAGTGGAAGCCCATATATTTTTGTTGAATGAATAATCTTACCCTCTGAAAAGCAGGCAAAATCCCTCGGCATTGATGACTACTAGTGTGAGAATTAAGCCCTGTGAAGTGAGGATCCCAGGAGATTATTTATTCATGCAGAAGTAAAGAGCTAACTCACTAAATGTTCTCTTTGCCTTATTTTTTAAAATCTTTCCTGTCATTTTCCCCCTCAGCTCAGACAGTTTATCACAAAATTATTTTTTTAATTTTTATTTTATATTGAAACATAGTTGGTTAATGATGTTATGTTAGTTCAGGTATACAGCAAAGTGATTCAGTTATACATATACATGTATCTGTTCTTTTAAAAATTCTTTTCCCATATAGGTTATTACAGAATATTGAGAGTTTCCTGTGCTATACAGTAGGTCCTTGCTGGTTATCTATTTTAAATATAGCAGTGTGTACATGTTAATCCCAAACTCCCCGTCTATCCCTGCCTGCCACCCTTCTGCCCTGGTAATCATAAGTTCATTCTCTAAGTCTGTGAATCTGTTTCTGTTTTGTAAATAAGTTCATTTGTATAATTAAAAAAAATTTTCACATATAAGCAATATCATGTGATATTTATCTTTCTCTGTAAGACTTACTTCACTTACTACTATAATCTTCAGATTTATTCATGTTGCTTCAGATGGCATTGGTTCCTTCTTTTTAATGGCTGAGTAATATTCCATTGTATATGCATATCATATCTACTTTATCCATTCATCTGTTGATAGACATTTAGGTTGCTTCCATGTCTTGGTTATTGTAAGCAGCATTTTAATGAACATTGGTGTACATGTACCTTTTGAGCCATATTTTTCTCAGGATATATGCCCAGAAGTGGAATTACTAGATCATATCAAGATTGCCGGGAGAAATATCAATAACCTCAGATATACAGATGATGCCACCCTTATGGCAGAAAGTGAAGAGGAACTAAAAAGCCTCTTGATGAAAGTGAAAGAGGAGAGTGAAAAAATTGGCTTAAAGCTCAACATTCAGAAAACGAAGATCATGGCATCTGGTCCCATCACTTCGTGGGAAATAGATGGGGAAACAGTGGAAACAGTGTCAGACTTTATTTTTCTGGGCTCCAAAATCACTACAGATGGTGACTGCAGCCATGAAATTAAAAGACGCTTACTCCTTGGAAGGAAAGTTATGACCACCCTAGATAGCATATTCAAAAGCAGAGACATTACTTTGCCAACAAGATCTGTCTAGTCAAGGCTATGGTTTTTCCAGTGGTCATGTATGGATGTGAGAGTTGGACTGTGAAGAAAGCTGAGCACCAAATAATAGATGCTTTTGAACTGTGGTGTCGGAGAAGACTCTTGAGAGTCCCTTGGACTGCAAGGAGATCCAATCACTCCACCCTAAAGGAGATCAGTCCTGGGTGTTCATTGGAAGGACTGATGTTGAAGCTGAAACTCCAATACTTTGGCCACCTCATGCAAAGAGTTGACTCATAGGAAAAGACCCTGATGTGAGGAGGGATTGGGGGCAGGAGGAGAAGGGGATGACAGAGGATGAGATGGCTGGATGGCATCACTGACTCGATGGACATGAGTTTGGGTAAACTTCAGGAGTTGGTGTTGGACAGAGAGGCTGGGGTTGGAAAGAGTTGGACACAACTGAGCGAATGAACTGAACTGATGGTAGTTCTATTTTTAATTTTTAAGGAACCTCCGTATTGTTCTCCATAATGGCTGTACCAATTTACATTCCACCAACAGTGTAGGAGGGTTCGGTTTCCTCCGCACCTCCTTCAGCATATTTTGTTTTTGGATTTTTGGTGGTGATGGCCTACTGACTGATATGAGGTAACATCTCATCATAGTTTTGAGTTAAATTCTCTAATAGCTAGCAATGTTGAGCATCTTTTCATGTGCTTCTTGGCCTTTTGTGTGTCTTTTTTGTATAGATATCTATGCATTTATGTCTTCTGCCCATTTTTTTTAATTGTTTTTTTTTTTTCATGATATTGAGCTGCATGAGCTGTTTTTAAATTTTGATGACTAATCCTTTGTTGTTGGCATCATTTGCAAATATTTTCTCCTATTCTGTGGAATTTTTTTTTTTAGTTTATTTATGGTTTCTGTTGCTGTGCAAAAGCTTTTGAGTTTAATTGGGTCCCATTAGTTTTTTTTTTTTTTCATTCTCATTACTCTAGGAGATGGTGTGAAAAAGATATTCTGCATTTTATGTCAGAGTTCTGCCTATGTTTTCCTGTAAGAGTTTTATAGTATTTGGTCTTACATTTAGGTCTTTAATCCATTTGAATTTATTTTTCTGTATGTTGTTAAAGAATGTTCTAATTGCATTTTTTTTACATGTAGCTGTCCAGTTTCCTCAGCACCATTTATTGACGAGAATGTCTTTCCTTCACTATATAGTCATTTGTCCTTTGTCTTAGATTAATGACCATAGGTGTGTGGATTTATTTCTGAGCTTTCTATCCTGTTCCATTGATCTATATTTCTATTTTTGTACCAGCACCATACTGTCTCAGTTACTGTAGCTTTGTACTCCGGTCTGAGGTCAAAAAGTCGGATTCCTCCAGCTCTGTTATCCTTTCTCAAGATTGCTTTGGCTACGCATAGTCTTTTGTGTTTCCATATAAATTTCAAGAATTTTCTTCCTGTATTAAATGTGAAAAAACAGGATGGTTTATCAGTACAACATGGTTATTTACCCTTGTGATTACGTGCCTGACTGGGAGCTGTGATGTGCTGCTGATGCCCAGCATCACAACAGAGTATCTTACCATGTATCACTAGCCTGGGAAAAGATTATAATTAAAAATTCAAAGTATGGTTTCTACCAAATGAATATTTCTTTCATGCAGTTGTAAAGTTGAAAAATCACAGGTCAAACTACCATTAAGTCATGGGCAGTCAATACTTAATATTGCAGCATTTGACAATAAAGCATAAAATTGGGGAAAAAAAACCAAAATAGAAAAAGACCTCCACATTACTGCTCAAACATCGCCATTTAAAGTATTTTTATACTTTTTTGTATTGTTTTCTGAAGACTGGATTTAACTTTTCTGCACGTGTTGTATTTACAATATTATACTATACTAATTCACTAAGTTCTTATCAGCCATTTCCCATAAATACTTCCTAATTGTGGCTCAGCAGGAAAGAATCAGCCTGCCAATGCAGGAAAATTCCTTGTAGAAGGAAATGGCAACCCACTCCAGTATTCTTGCCTGGGAAATCCCATGGACAAGGAGCCTGGAGGGCTACAGCCTACGGGGTTGCAAAGAGTTGGACACAACTTAGCGACTAAACAACAACTATACTTATTCACTAAGTTATCAGCCTTTTCCCATAAGCTCATCCTAATAGCTGAATATTATTCAGCTGTAGAGGCACAAGGGGAATTTCCCCCACTTTCACTCAATAGCATATATATGTATATATATAAAATTCTGTTACAACAAATTAATAATGATGAAGAATGTAAGTTTTGGACTTAGAGAGACTTGGTTGAATCTCTGCTTTCTGAGTTGTTATTAGACTGCATTACTGGTAAATTGTTATCTGTTCTCTCCAGGCCTTAGTTTTCTATTCTGTAAAACAGATGAAATAGTAATGGCTCATATAATGTTATAATGAAGACTAAAAAAGAAAGTGTATATAAAATGCTTAACTTGGAAGCTTACATATGATAACCTAACATCAGGAGACACCATGGCATAACAATTTATAGTATGGTTTCTGGAGTCATAGTTCTTTAATTCAACCTGGTTCCAACACTCTTAACTGTTTGGTAAACTTACTTACTCAATCAAGGCTTAGTCACCTCATTTATAAAAAGATACTGATGGTGTACTTGAGGCTGTACAATTCTTTTTTTTTTTTTTGGAGTTTTAATTAAAAAAATTTTTTTTATTTTGATAAAGGATGTACACAGGTGTACACGTGTGTGGGGGAGCACATGTACACCCAAGGCTGTACAATTCTTGAATGGCTAAAGTGGAAGTTAATTTCAGGCACATTGCAAGTTAGCTGAATTTAGTAGAAATGCAGACAATAATTTACTTGATTATCATGATACCTATATAAAGACTTTAATCTTAAATTTCCTCAATGAAAACCTTCTCAGTAAGTATATGAAACTTGTTCTCAGTCATGTCTTTTATGAAATTAGTATTAACCAAAACTCATGAATAGTTCTTCCTATAGAAGCGTCCTGTGGAAGACTGGTTTTATTAATTATATATCTCTAGTCTACTATAGAAAATGAACATATGCAGTATGCTTAATGCTGTTGTTTAGTCACTAAGTCATGTCTGACTACTTTGTGAGCCCATGGACTGTAGCTCACTAGACTCTTTTCTCCTTGGGATTTCCCAGGTAAGATAATTGGAGTAGGTTGCCATTTCCTTCCCTAGGGAATCTTTCTGACCCAGGTATCAAACTTGGAGATAATTGCATACTATTAGGCTAAAAATAAAAGCACTTTGTATGGAAACTTATATAATAATGATTTGATTTTTGAAAGATAATGAAAAAATCCTTATATATAATTAAATATGTGTATATAATTAGGATCTTGGAGAATAGTATGAAGCACGCACACTAGGTCGTTATTACTGTTGATCTAGTAGAGATGGGATGTGTGAAAACTAGATTGTGGGTGAAGTGATGGTAGTAGGGAGTGGGAAGGAAAAAATTAAGGAGTCTGTCATAAAAACAGCATGTACAATATCTGATTGTATAAAACTTATATGAGTGTGTGTATGTGTATAAAATAATACATGAAAGATTGTTCACTTAAATATTAATGGTGTTTACCTGAGGGTGATGGGTTTAGATAACTTTTAATTTTAAATATTTTAATACTTTTTCTCTTGCTTGATAACTATAATAATAAGCATTTATTATATATTGAGAAAAGATCCAGCTACTTTTTTTCTGGTTCTGGCTATGAGAGCCAAGTCATTTTCTGGTTTTTTCCCTTCCCATCTCATTTTTAAAAGTTGACGTACTGTTGATTTATAATATCAGTTTCAGGTGTACAACATCATGATTGGGTATTTTTAATATAATATACTCCATGTAAAATTGTTATAAAATATTGGCTATACTCCTTGTGCTGTACAATGTATTCTTGTCGCTTATTTTATACATAGTAGTTTGTACCTATTAATACCCTACCCCTTCCCTCTCTTCACTGGTAACCACTAGTTTGTTCTCCAAATGCATGAATGTGTTTCTGTTTTTTTGCATTCATTCAAAATATTCATTCATTTGTTTTAGTTTTGGGATTCCAGATATATATGATAATACTCAGTATTTGTCTTTCTCTGAGTTATTATGCATAATATCCTCCAGGTCCATCTATGTTGTTATAAATGACAAAATTTCATTCTATTTTTAGCTGAATAGTATTCTATTCTATACACACACACACACACACACCTTCTATCTTCTTTATTCATTCATCTGTACATCATAAACACTTAGGCTACTACCATATCATGGCTCATGTAAATATTGCTGCCAAGAACATTTGGGTGAATTTATGTTTTTGAATTAGTGTTTTCATTTTCTTCAGATAAACACCCAGGAGTAGAATCGCAAGATCATATGGTAGTTCAATTTTTTAGTTTTTGAGACTCCCTCCATACTGTTTTCTATAGTGGCTGCACCAGTTTATACTCCTACCAACAGTGTACAAATGTCCCCATGTCCTGGCCACCATTGATTATTTATCTTTTGGATATTTATCTTTTGGAACCAGTTCATTACATATCCAGTACTAACTGTTGCTTCTGGACCTGCATACGGGTTTTGCAGGAGGCAGGCCAGGTGGTCTGGTATTCCCATCTCTTTAAGAATTTTCCAGAGTTTGTTGCGATCCACACAGTCAAAGGCTTTGGCATAGTCAATGAAGCAGAAGTAGGTGTTCTTCTGGAATTCTCTTGCTTTTTCTATGATCCAGTGTATGTTGTCAATTTGATCTCTAGTTCCTCTGCCTTTTCTAAGTCCAGCTTGAACATCTGAAAGTTCTTGATTCATGAACCTGTTGAAGCCTGGCTTGAAGAATTTTGAGCATTACTCTGCTAGCATGTGAAGTGAGTGCAGTTGTGCAGTAGTTTGAACAATGAGTGAAATGTGCAGTAGTTTTACAGTGTAATCTGTAAAAATACTGGATTTCTATGCTGTACACCTGAAACTGATATAAGATTGCAAATCAACTATATACCAATGAAAAAATGGCCTAAATCTGTTCTCTGTGGTTTTGCTTTTTCATATCTTACTGTAAGTAAACTCCCCTTCCCCTCCCCCCAACCCTCGCCTCTGCCCCAAGAATCTGGAGCTGCCTGCATTGAAAAAAAGCGGATCTACTTCCTAGATTTGCATTTGTACCAGTCCCTGTGTTCACTGTTCTTTGTTTTGTAGGTTTTTGCATATTTATGGTATAAGATCATCTTCTGAAACTGAGAATAGTAATGAGAATGTCTGGAATTTAACTATAAAAGACAAGAATCTCTGACTGTGGTCATGACTAAACAGCTTGCATTAAACTAATCATTCTACAAAAAATAACTATAAAACCTTGACAAAATACATAAGAAGAACATTCTAAGGCACTAGAAAGCAGTTAACACAGAAAAGACTTCATGGGATACAATTCCAAGAAGGGAGCAACAAGGAGATGAGTTCCACATTCATCTTGGGGGTTTTCCCCTGAGAAATAGCAATCAGTAGGGCAGGAAAATGTAGATAGGAAGGCATATGGGAAAGATTGGGGTGAAGGAAGAATACTGTCTCAGCAAAAAGCAGTAGATTCTCCTCAGACTGAACTGAGGAAATAAAGGTTTGGTGCTATGGCCAGTAAGGCACTTGGGGTTTGAGAAACAAATTCTGGAAAAGGAGGACCACAGAGAAGGAAGATCAAAGGGTACTATAATCTCCTTTCAAGGCATTTTTTATTTCTCAGCTAGCCATTTAGATACAAGATGAGATTTTTAAAAAATCTAGCAGAAAGCAGAAATTGGGAGTCTAAAGAGCTGAGCAGATGTTTTAGGAGTCATGATTTTTCAGAGTACAAAAATAGGAATTCAGGGATTGCTAAGGTGGAGGTATCCTAAAAACAGTCCAGGTTTGCAGCTGAGATCTCAGAAAGGTCATATTCCCGAGTAAGAGTCACATCCCAGAAATAAGAGCAAAAGTGGGTTAGGTTATTTTTACAACATGAATCCTTAAATGGGATCAAACTGATCTGTTTTTACTCTATCTGCTACTTGAGGAAAATTTAACCTTTGTTGCATTACTATATCCATTGTCTTTACAATGTCAAAAATATAATGTGCAGCATTCAATGAAAAATATGGAAGCATATGAAGAAACAGGACAAATGATCAGGAACCAAGAGAAGAAAAAATCAACAGACAACATGCTCACAAGATACTGAAATTTTGGTCAATACTCTAATGAAAAATTTTCTGAAAATGTTTTTAAGCTGAAAATAAGTTAAATAGAATATTTATAAAAGTTTGCAAATTAGTAAATAAAAATTTGGGCTCTACTTGCTAAAGAGTCTTTTTGGTTAATAGTTTTATAGTCTCAGAAATTTCTTCAGGGCCTTTTTCATATCTTTGTTCCTAAGACTATAGATTATTGGATTAAGAAGTGGGGTGACAACAGAATAAAACAGAGTCACAGTCATCTGCATTCTAGCACCATGCTCAGATGCTGGGCTCCCATACATGACCACTACTGAACCATAGAACAGTGAAACCACAGTCAGATGAGACCCACACGTGGAGAAAGCCTTCCTTCGTCCAGCTGTTGAAGGAACTTTCAATACAGCTTTTATGACCAAAGCATAAGACCCCATGATGAAGAGAAAAAGAATGATGAGGGGAATAGGACATAGAGTGGAGAAGACAAGCTCCATCACAGGAGCTTTTTTGCAGGTGAGTGCTAGAAGAGGACCTGGGTCACACAGGAAATGGTCAATGATCCCAGATCCACAGAAAGACATTTGGGAGATGATAATGATGGGAATCAAAAACCAGAGAAAACCAAGTACCCAGCAGCTGATCACAAAATTGGTGCAGAGACATCCAGTCATGATGGTGGGGTACTGTAGAGGTCGGCAGATGGCAAGGTATCGATCAAATGCCATAATAGCTAAGAAAAAGCATTCTGTAGAACCCAAGGAGAAGAAAAAGTAGAACTGGAGAAAGCACCCAGAGAAGGAGATGAGCTTGTCATCAGAGAGGAAGTTTGCCAACATGTTGGGGACAGTGGAGGTGACATACCAGATCTCCAGGAAGGAGAAGTTGGTGAGCAGGATGTACATGGGGGTGTGGAGTCTCTGATCCCAGCGCACAGCACAGATGATAGAACCGTTGCCCATGAGGGTCAGGAGGTAGAGAGCAGAGAAGAGCATAAAGAGGAGAATCTGCCCCTCCCTGGGGCAAGGGAAGCCCAGGAGGATGAAGCCAGTGATGGTGCTGGAGGTGTTGGGGGTGTTGGAGATTTTCATGGATCTGGGAGCTGTGAAAGGACCAGCAAATATCAAATGAGTTTGTATAGACATGAGGACTCAGATTTATACTTAAATCATCTTGGGAAAGATATAAGGACTTGCATGCCTGAGTGCTAAGTCACTTTAGTCATGTCCAACTCTTTACAACCCTAGGAACTGTAGCCCACCAGGTTCCTCTGTCCACAGAATTCTCTAGGCAAGAATACTAGGATGGGTTGCCATGCTGTCCTCCAGGCGATCTTCCCAACCCAGGGATCGAACCCACATCTTTTATGTCTCCTGCATTGACCGGCAGGTTCTTTACCACTAATGCCACTTGGGAAGCCCATAAGGACTTATGTATCAATAATTTTTTTCTTGAAAGATGAAATATTGACCTGGGTTTCCTCTTTATTCTCATTTATATTTTCATCCTGGATTCCAGAAAATTTCTGGTCAGAATAGATAAACCCTTCTAGCAAAGTGTTGTAGTGGTATTTGAAGATTATATAGACTTGATAGAGAATATACATATAAGTGTATTACCTTTAGGGCTTCCCAGGTGGCGCTAGTGGTAAAGAACCCATCTGCCCATGCAGGAGACATAAGAGACAAAGGCTCAATCCTAGGGTCAGGAAGATCCCCTGGTGGAGGGCATGGCAATCCACTCCAGTATTCTTGCCTGGAGAATCTTCATGGATAGAGAAGCCTGGTAGGCTACAGTCCATAGGGTCACAAAGAGTCAGACACGACTGAAGTGACTTAGCATGCATGCATATAACTATTACATTTAATAGAGTCTATCTATCAATCTATCTACCAACCAACCTACTGGTCTATTGTCACAAAAGTGGAATGAATTTATTCCACTTTTCAAAGAGGTGACATCATTGCATTTGTGCCCATGAACAGTATGAAAAGGCAAAATGATAGGATACTGAAAGAGAAACTCCCCAGGTCAGTAGGTGCCCAATATGCTACTGGAGATCAGTGGAGAAATAACTCCAGAAAGAATGGAGGGATGGAGCCAAAGCAAAAAGAATACCCAGCTGTGGATGTGACTGGTGATAGAAGCAAGGTTCAATGCAATAAAGAGCAATATGCATAGGAATCTGGTATGTCAGGTCCATGAATCAAGGCAAATTGGAAGTGGTCAAACAAGAGATGGCAAGAATGAATGTCGACATTCTAGGAATCAGCGAACTGAAATGGACTGGAATGGGTGAATTTAACTCAGATGACCATTATATCTACTACTGCGGGCAGGAATCCCTCAGAAGAAATGGAGTAGCCATCATAGTCAACAAAAGAGTCCGAAATGCAGTACTTGGATGCAATCTCAAAAATGACAGAATGATCTCTGTTCGTTTCCAAGGCAAACCATTCAATATCACAGTAATCCAAGTCTATGCCCCAACCAGTAACACGGAAGAAGCTGAAGTTGAACGGTTCTATGAAGACCTACAAGACCTTTTAGAACCAACACACAAAAAAGATGTCCTTTTCATTATAGGAGACTGGAACGCAAAAGTAGGAAGTCAAGAAACACCTGAAGTAATGGGCAAATTTGGCCTTGGAATACGGAATGAAGCAGGGCAAAGACTAAGAGAGTTTTGCCAAGAAAATGCACTGGTCATAACAAACACCCTCTTCCAACAACACAAGAGAAGACTCTATACATGGACATCACCAGATGGTCAACACCAAAATCAGATTGATTATATTCTTTGCAGCCAAAGATGGAGAAGCTCTATACAGTCAGCAAAAACAAGACCAGGAGCTGACTGTGGCTCAGACCATGAACTCCTTATTGCCAAATTCAGACTGAAATTGAAGAAAGTAGGAAAAACCACTAAACCATTCAGGTATGACCTAAATCAAATCCCTTATGATTATACAGTGGAAGTGAGAAATAGATTTAAGGGCCTAGATCTGATAGACAGAGTGCCTGATGAGCTATGGAATGAGGTTCGTGACATTATACAGGAGACAGGGATCAAGACCATCCCCATGGAAAAGAAATGCAAAAAAGCAAAATGGCTGTCTTGGGAGGCCTTACAAATAGCTGTGAAGAGAAGCGAAAAGCAAAGGAGAAAAGGAAAGATATAAGCATCTGAATGCAGAGTTCCAAAGAATAGCAAGAAGAGATAAGAAAGCCTTCTTCAGCGATCAATGCAAAGAAATAGAGGAGAACAACAGAATGGGAAAGACTAGAGATCTCTTCAAGAAAATCAGAGATACCAAAGGAGCATTTCATGCAAAGATAGGCTCGATAACGGACAGAAATGTTATGGACCTAACAGAAGCAGAAAATATTAAGAAGAGATGGCACAAATACACAGAAGAACTGTACAAAAAAGGTCTTCACAACCCAGATAATCATGATGGTGTGATCACTGACCTAGAGCCAGACATCCTGGAATGTGAAGTCAAGTGGGCCTTACAAAGCATCACTACGAACAAAGCTAGTGGAGGTGATGGAATTCCAGTTGAGCTATTCCAAATCCTGAAAGATGATGCTGTGAAAGTGCTGAACTCAATATGCCAGCAAATTTGGAAAACTCAGCAGTGGCCACAGGACTGGAAAAGGTCAGTTTCATTCCAATCCCAAAGAAAGGCAATGCCAAAGAATGCCCAAACTACCGCACAATTGCACTCATCTCACACGCTAGTAAAGTAATGCTTAAAATTCTCCAAGCCAGGCTTCAGCAATATGTGAACCATGAACTTCCTGATGTTCAAACTGGTTTTAGAAAAGGCAGAGGAACCAGAGATCAAATTGCCAACATCTGCTGGATCATGGAAAAAGCAAGAGAGTTCCAGAAAAACATCTATTTCTGCTTTATTGACTATGCCAAAGCCTTTGACTGTGTGGATCACAATAAACTGTGGAAAATTCTGAAAGAGATGGGAATACCAGACCACCTGACCTGCTTCTTGAGAAATTTGTATGCGGGTCAGGAAGCAACAGTTAGAACTGGACATGGAACAACAGACTGGTTCCAAATAGGAAAAGGAGTACGTCAAGGCTGTATATTCTCACCCTGCTTATTTAATTTATATGCAGAGTACATCATGAGAAACGCTGGACTGGAAGAAACACAAGCTGGAATCAAGATTGCTGGGAGAAATATCAATAACCTCAGATATGCAGATGACACCACCCTTATGGCAGAAAGTGAAGAGGAACTCAAAAGCCTCTTGATGAAGGTGAAAGTGGAGAGTGAAAAAGTTGGCTTAAAGCTCAACATTCAGAAAACGAAGATCATGGCATCCGGTCCCATCACTTCATGGGAAATAGATGGGGAAACAGTGGAAACAGTGTCAGACTTTATTTTTTGGGGCTCCAAAATCACTGCAGATGGTGATTGCAGCCATGAAATTAAAAGACGCTTACTCCTTGGAAGGAAAGTTAGGACCAACCTAGATAGCATATTGAAAAGCAGAGACATTACTTTTCCAACAAAGGTTCATCTAGTCAAGGCTATGGTTTTTCCTGTGGTCATATATGGATGTGAGTGTTGGACTGTGAAGAAAGCTGAGTGCCGAAGAATTGATGCTTTTGAACTGTGGTGTTGGAGAAGACTCTTGAGAGTCCCTTGGACTGCAAGGAGATCCAACCAGTCCATTCTGAAGGAGACCAGCCCTGGGATTTCTTTGGAAGGACTGATGCTAAAGCTGAAACTCCAGTACTTGGCCACCTCATGTGAAGAGTTGACTCATTGGAAAAGACTCTGATGCTGGGAGGGATTGGGGGCAAGAGGAGAAGAGGATGACAGAGGATGAGATGGCTGGATGGCATCACTGACTCGATGGACGTGAGTCTGAGTGAACTCTGGGAGTTGGTGATGGACAGGGAGGCCTGGCATGCTGCGATTCATGGGGTCGCAAAGAGTCAGACACGACTGAGCGACTGATCTGATCTGATCTGATGTTGCACATTTATACATTATCTTACAGGGTTCTGATTGATATCAAGATCAATGTGCAAGATTATTTAACAAAAGTATTCTCATTTAGAACAACAGAAAAAGACATGTTGCAGATATGCAAACTTCAAAAGGTACTCTGCCTTGAGATGCTCCAAGTAGTTACTGGACAGACCTATGTTGCCATGTAACATAAATTAATGGAACTTTTTTTTTTTAATGGAACTTTTTGAGTTACTTTTTCATGTGACTTTTGAAGCAGCCTTTATTTCAAACTAAATGATTTAAATTATTAATTTCATAATGTTTTACACTAATCATCTGTAATCATCAGATAACAACCATCAGATCAACTAGGGGAAATTAGCCTTGATTTCTATTGTGTTAAAAAGGCAATCCTAGTCATTCACAGTGGACAAGTGTGTAAGAATTATTAACAGAGCATGTAAAACAGGTCTATACTTACCTGGAACAGAGATATGAAAATTTCCAAGCTACAGTTATTGATATATTTCTATCCCAATGATATGAGCTATGAATATTACTGATAACAGGGAATTCTAAATATTTAAAGAGCAGTGGATTTGTAAGGATTCAAAACTAAAATTTTGCTTATCCTCCAGTAACTACTTGGAGCATCTCAAGGCAGAGTAGCTTTTAAAGTTTGCATATCTGCAACATGTCTTTTTCTCTTGTTCTAAGTGAGAATACTTTTGTTAAATAATCTTGCACATTGATCTTGAAATCAATCAGAACCCTGTAAGATAATGTATAAATGTGCAATATAAAGAAAATCTATGTTCCCTACCCCTTGTTCTATTGTAAATCCATATTTTGCATTTTGAAGTTTGACACAGGGACTCAGGAAGTCTAATAATTTCCTACCAGAAATATTCAATTTCTGAGAAACCTCCAGGATCAGGAGCAAAAGGTGGTGGCAGCAAGGTGTCATCCCTTCTCATGTAAAGGTGTGGCTGCTTACATGATGTGTTGGAGGAGGAATACAATTGTGTTGGTTGGAGGCAGGGGAACAAGGCTGTGACAGAGATTCTAATACAATACATATTCTTTAAAAACCCTTTCTGGGTCATTTTAAACAGGATTCCCTGATTCCTATCGTATGAGGGATGCTTGAGGCCAATAAAATTCTTGCAGATCTGCCAGATTGTCTTTTAGAGCATATAACTGGACTGGAATAAGATTTAATGGACTCTATTTGGTGAAGGGGAGAGTGTGTAGGTTCTGGTACCTATACCATGCAATTCCATTTACTATCTTTTTCTCTTTGGCTTTTAAAATCATTTTTCTAGGGGTCCAGTAAATTTCTGAGACCACACATTTATTTTTTTATAAAGGAGATTGAAGGAAGACAGCAGAAAAGTATAATAGCTGAGTGACTTTTAAGTCACTCTGTACCAGTTTCACTCATGATCAATGACAGTAATCATTTACCCTTCTTTTTTTTGCTTCTTACCCTGGCTTTTGTAGTGTATTTACAAAGTTATATTAGTCGCATGAGCCCATTGATTAGTATAGAATAAAATTAGGGACACAAAAGAATAATTCTGCTATGTGAAAAGGTTCTTACTGAGTTCTAAGTATTTTAGAATCTAAAGATAAATCTAGATTTGCCAGCCGGGATTAACCCTAACTTTGCCAGAATCCTTTGCTCCACATTAACACTGCAGGCTGATGCTCATTATGAAATGTCCTAACAAAGTCTGTGTCTGTGCAAAAAAAAGCATGTCTATAATTCTTGTACCGATTCAGAGGAAAGTATTATGATCAATTAAAAACAATTGTTAAGTATTTTTGACCGAGTTTGTTTTGCTGGTGTTCCTGAAATTTCATTTTAGGAGTAAGCATCTGCTCAACAATCATATAATTGACCTCTTCAATTGAATGCTGAATAACTTTTTTGGTGACATTTATGTCAGTGTAGTTTTTCTCCATTATGTAACCCTCACATTGATTCCATCAGAAATTATTGTTAGTTTTTCTCGTGTCTAACACTCTCTTATTTAAGCTATCATCTTTCCTTCCCTGGATCACTGTGATACTGTTCTCACTGGCTCCTGCCTCTAGATAGTGTGTTATCCCTGTCATGGCCAGAGTGCTCTTTAAAAAAGAAAGTCAGATCAGTCCCTTTGCTTGTGCACATACTTCAGTTAGCTTCCCAAAGCACTGAAAATAAAATCTTCAAACCACACTATTAGATGACCCCTTGTAACATTTCCAACCTCATCTCATGACTGTATTAATCAATCATATACATACTGTATCTCTCAAACACATACATACACACACACAAAACATTCTGTTTTGCAAAGGACTCTGAAGTTTGAATTTAATATAACTCTGATGTGTTATATTAGCACAGTTTCTGACTAAGAGAAAGTTAGTCTTCTATTGATTTTTTAATTTAAATTCAAAATATAAGAATTCTTTTTTTTATTTTATTTTATTTTTAAACTTTACAATATTGTATTGGTTTTGCCAAAATATCGAAATGAATCCGCCACAGGTATACACGTGTTCCCCATCCTGAACCCCCCTTCCTCCTCCCTCCCCATACCATCCCTCTGGGTCGTCCCAGTGCACCAGCCCCAAGCATCCAGTATCGTGCATCGAACCTGGACTGGCGACTCGTTTCATACATGATATTATACATGTTTCAATGCCATTCTCCCAAATCTTCCTCTTAGCTCACTGTCTATACAAGAATGGGCAGCAGGCCAGACCTGGACCACTGGCCATCATTTGCTGACTCCTGTTCCATGCATTTTTAAGGATAGGAAAGCAACGGTCATCACTAAACTGTGGAGCAATAGAAGCTCCTTGGTCCAGCAAGAATCTTACTAGATAGAAAGGGAGGAGACCACTAGAGGCAGCTAGAATCAGCCTAGTCTTCTCAGGGAGCACCTTTGGGCCAGCTTTAGCTTAATTAAAAAGATGAGCTTCCAAAGCCATTTGCCTCTTTCTCTCTCTGTCTCTACACACACACACACACACACACATACACACACACACACATACACTCATGCATGCACAGCTTCCCTCTTCCCCACAGTACTTCAGTAATATAACACTGGCCTTCTTTCAGTTTCTAGAAATAGCCAAGTACTTTTCTGACCCAGGGTCTTTGTTCTTGTTGTCCTCCATGGTCATTCGTAATTAGTTCTCAGCACAGTATGAAGAAGATAGTATACATTTGTAATTTTTTTTGAAAGAAATGATTGTCCTTACTGTTACCAACATAGAGAATATAAATAGATAATATGGAGATATCTACCAATTACTTTCTTTGAGCTTCAAAGAGCCAGTGAGATGAAGTTTTCGGAAATAAATTATATAAGAAACGGCTCCAAATGATCTGAGACTATGAGAGTATTGGCCCAGACATGAGAGGACTCCATTCAAAGGAAGTAATGGGAGCTAAGGTTCTGTGTGGAACAACATGTCCCACCCTAGTTGGCAAACTCTGTATTGCTAGAGATAATAATGGTCTCCAGCTGTAGATGTCAAAATAGGAGATAGGGAGGGTAGGATGGAAATTCCAGGTTTAGCATCATGACAGAGTTGCTTAGTGGCTCTAGTGGAGTCCTACTGTCTATAAACTTTGGTTTCTTTATGTGAAAAGGGAGTAGGGTTATATAATTTTTAATGACCTTTCATTATAACATGCTTACTCCTACTCCAAGTATACTACAAGTACACATGATATGAAGGTTTTATAGATCTTTTTTTTAAATTTTATTTTATTCTTAAACTTTAAAATATTGTATTAGTTTTGCCAAATATCGAAATGAATCTGCCACAGGTATACCCGCGTTCCCCATCCTGAACCCTCCTCCCTCCTCCCTCCCCTACCCTCCCTCTGGGTCGTCCCAGTGCACCAGCCCCAAGCATCCAGTACCGTGCATCGAACCTGGACTGGTGACTCGTTTCATACATGATATTATACATGTTTCAATGCTATTCTCCCAAATCTCCCCACCCTCTCCCTTTCCCACAGAGTCCATAAGACTGATCTATACATCGGTGTCTCTTTTGCTGTCTCGTACACAGGGTACTAGAGGTGATACTTTATTTACATTTATGTCTCAGATGAGAAAATCCATTAGTTTGTCACGTTTACACGAGGCAAAAATATCCAGGTGATTCCCTCTAGGGCAATTCTACCTTGAGAGTCTGACAAAGCTGCCTTAGAAAATAAGAAAAGTGTGAAAAAATGATTCTTTGTGTTTCCTCACCATTTCATGCTCAACATAACTATAAATTGTCACTGGGTGAAAAAAGATATTTTGAATAAAACATATCATTTGTTACTCACCTTTTATTACTTCACTCCTTTGTACAGAAGAGCTGTGGTGTTCATCTGACACAAGGGGAAGCTGGAGCTGTCCAGAGAGGCAGGACAGTTCCCCTGAATTAGCTGCAGAAAGCTCTGTGGCAGAGGGAGTGGGAATATGCATACAGTGGTGTCAAAGTTGTGTTGTGTATGCAGGATGTTTCGACTGAGTTTATTAACAAAGCCAAGCAAGATAAACTACTCCCTGACCTCCATGCTATCTTGGAAAGGTTGGGTTAAACCCAATCTAGATTCGCCAGATTCTCAGATGTAATATATAAGATGAAGGAAAGATATTTCTCTGAAATTTTGCTTTTCCCCCAGGGCTAGGCCACAAAGGCACAATGGGGTAGAGGCATCATGTCCTGCTCTCACAATAGCACAGCCATCTGCTTCATTTGGTTTGGTCAGGAGATGTCACAGCTGTCCCATTTCTGCAGTGCTTTTGAAAACAAGAAAAACTCTCATTTCTGAGAAGTGGTAGGCAGCTACAGCATAATAGAAGAGCAAAGGATTTGGAGTAAGGAGTTGAGGGTATGATATACAACATACAAACTATTTCTAGTTCTTCCAACTGTAAAATGGGTACAGCAGCTCTTTCACCAAAGTACTGAGGACTCTGGATGATAAAACATGTGGAACCTTGGCTAGGGCCTGACACACTGCAATGCGTAGGAATTTTAGCTGTGTAATGTACAGGTGAAGCGAAGTAAAAGGAAGCCTTACTTAGAGGATAGTAGTTTTCTCATTCTTTTATATTTATTTCTCCTTTCTTGAACAAGAGGACTATCCAGACCTGAAGTTTCTCCTAGTGTCTGGTCTTCCTGGAGAGGAGAGTTGGTCTTCTCTACAGAAACCATCAAGGGGTGAAGGAGTAGAAATTGGGTGAAGATCTTTCTGTGGCTTGCTGAAGGATGCGAAAATTATAAGCAGAGACTCCAAGAGTGAGAATTCATGAGGATCTATTTGCCATTTCCAGAAGGATCTCTGTGTTAGGAGACTGTTCTTACTAGTTATTCCCTTCCTCTGGGACCTGTCTTCTCAGGAGACTGTGGTCCTTCTACCTATGTCTCCCAGTAGAGTAGAAAACATTACTTTTTCCAGCCCCAAACTTGTCAGTGATGGCATGAGAATTCATCAGTCTTTTGCCAATATGAGCCAACTCAGAGTGCCGTTCAAGGGGAAGTCTATTAAAAAAACAGTGTGGTGGCTGTTACGTGGAAGATGTTCCTGGGCCTCTAGTGAGTGCTGTCAATTATGGGTTTGGGGAACAAAGTCTTCTCTGATTCTCCTGAAGGAAGAGATGGGTTGGAGGTATGATGTGACCTCAGCCATAGAGGGCTGTGCAGTTACTCCAGGAATCAATCCCCTTCCAGGACCTCCCTGTTTGTTTTATAGATCTACCCTTTCTCATTTGTGGTTGAGCCCTGTGAGTCTCAAGCAGGTGTCTCAAGCAGGTGTCTTGATGGTTAGCTCAGGTCCAAGAGAAGCCAGAACAGAACATTCCTTAGCTCTAGGGTTGCATCAGGGAGTTGGATCTAAAGCTTCCTCATCTTGACAGAGGTACAGGTGTTTTAGCACAACCCATTTCTTGTCCCTCTGTCCCATTTGTGAAGGAGTTTCAGGTCAATGACTTATCAGGTCGTTTAACTTCCTTGTTTGAACTGCTTTGATGTTTCCCTCTGTTTACAACATGAGATTTGAAATTGGCAAACAAGGACCATTGCAATTCAGCTGTAACTATTGTTACTCTTGTTGTTAAAGTTAATATATATATATATATATTTATAACTTTTTATTATATTGAAGTATAACCGATTAAAAGTGTTGTGATAGTTTCAGACGCGTAGCAAGGGAATCAAGCTATACATATACCTGTATCCATTCTTCCCCAAAGTCCCTTCCTATCCAGGCTGCCACATAATATTGAGCAGAGTTCCCTGTGCTAAACAGTAGGCCCATATTTTATATTTTTCATTTTTTCCCCACTATTTCTTGCAGAAGTCCTTGTGTCACAGTTGGATTAGATTGCTTAGACACACAGTGGAATATCATATATTTCGGTGGGGTGAATAATTTTACCCTCTGAAAAGCAGACAAGAACACTGTGAATTGATGACTACCAATGGGAGAGTTAAGCCCTGTGGAGTGAGGATCCCAGGAGATTAACTTAATCATGCAGAAGGGAGATAACTTATGAAGTGTTCTCTTTGCTTGCTTTCTTTCTTTTTCTCTTTTTTGGTAGCCTCTCCTGTCATGTTTCCCCCAGCTCAAAATATTTTCTCATAGCATTTCTGAAGGTGGTATTAGTACAGTAACAGAGCTCATTGGTTGCTGGTCCCTATTCCCTTTGTATTTTTTCCTCCTTTCCACTTCAGTGCAACTGCAAGCTTCTACATTTGTTTTCCTGAGAGTTTTTTCATAACTGGGAAACCTGCTTTGGCTGCTCATTTTTCATTCTTTCAGGCTGGAAGTTAATGACCTCCACACTTTCTGAAAGACAAATTGGAATTGGAGTATCAGTATCCCAGCTCCTTTGGCAAAATATTGGGATAAGTCTGGAATGTCTAATTGCCTACCTTGGGATCCTCCAGAGGGATTAACTGCATTTACGTCCAATGGGAGTTGGTTTGACTATTTACCCTTTGTCCGAAGACTTCTCTTCCTTATTTGACTTTTCTCTATCAGTCTTCCCTTCATTACCTTAATGAACTCTGCATTGGAATCTTTGTCTCAGGATTTATTTTGGGGACACCAATAAAGACATAGGGGCTGGTATATTTGGTCTAGTCACCATTTGTGACACTTTTTAGATAATCAAGTTTGTATCCAGTTTTAAACAAATTTAAATATTCTTCCATTAAGCTTTCTAACAACTTAAATATTGGTATTGTCAGGTGGGTGCTGTTTGTTATAATGGTTCCTTTAAGAGTACTATCATCAAACAGATTAATTATAAAAAATGTTTAACTCAGTCACAAAAAGGAATGATGTACCAAAATATGCTACAACTTGGGCTACTTTGGGAACTTTATGCTTAGTAAAAGAAGGCAGTCACAAGAAGTCACATATTGTATAATTCCTTCATATGGGCTGTCCAGACTAGGCAAACCCATAGAGACAGGGAGCAGGTTAGTGGCTGCCAGGTTATGTGGGGGGGGTTGAGGAGGCGGGAGTGACTTACTGTAATGGATATGAGGTGTTATTCTGGGGTGATGAACAAGCTTTGAAATTACAGAAGAGTGGTGGCTGCACCACACTGTGAATGCACTAAATACCACTAAATTGTATACATTAAGATGGCTGATTGTATGCTATATGAATTTTGCCTCAATTAAAAAAATTAAATCCTTAAATTTAATCTAAAAAAAAAAAAAGTACTATCATCAAAACACCACCTATCTGCAGTCAGGCCTTTTTACTGTGGAAGATGGAGCATGATTGTAGATTTTCCAGGTAAAGGAATAATGGATTCATGTTACAGGTCACTGATTTTTTTCTCTTAATTGGTTATTAGTAATAAGCTTTCTTATAAGAGAAGTTTCAAAAGATAATATTCCACTGAGGACACCGCTTGATTAACATGCCACTTGTGAGCATAATGCTGTTGCCTCTTCTCTTAGAGAGCCCAGAAGATTGCTGTATGACTCAGTGGCGGATGTCTGAAGTATAGATCCATTTTCTTGTAGAGCATGTGCAGTAGAGACTACTTCATTCTGTAGCCAAGCCAACTGGTTTCTGATAAGCTTTCAAGTCACGTTGTTACAGACCATTTACTAGAACGTCTGTACCACTGGTTAATTCAGTACTATAAACAATTACAGAATGATACCACTACTTTTTTTCATACTCCTGTCTGGTGTCAGGTTACCCGTCATCATTTTCTGGTTTTAAATCGCATATGGTAGGACAGAGGAGCCTGGCGGGCTATAGTCCATGGGGTTGCAAAGAGTTGGACACTACTGAGCACACACACATGGTTGGTTTGAGTAAATCTTTTCCTCGTTTTCTTCATTTTCTTTCCTCCTTTCTCCTTCCCTTTCCCTTTCTCCTTCCCTTTCCCTTTCTCTGTTTCTCTCCTTCCCCTGTCTTGTTCTCTTCCTCCCTCCCTGTCCTTCTTTCTCTTTGTCCTCACTGCCTCACTTTCTCCCCTCTTTTCGTGCCTTCTTCCATGCTCCGTGGGCTTCCCTTGTGGCTCAACTGGTAAGGAATCTGCCTGCAATGTGGGAGACCTGGGTTCAATCCCTGGGTTGGGAAGATCCCCTGGAGAAGGGAAAGGCTACCCACTCCAGTATTCTGGCCTGGAGAATTTCATGAACTGTATGGTCCATGATGTGGCAAAGAGTTGGACACGACTGAGAGACTTTCACTTTCCATGCTGTGTGCTTAGTTGTTCCGTGCCCTAATCTTTGTGACCCCATAGGCTGAGGCCCCCAGGATCCTCTGTCCATGGGGATTCTCCAAGCCACAATACTGGGGTGGGTTGCCATGCCCTCCTCCAGGGGATCCTCCCAATCCAGAGATCGAACCCAGGTCTCCCTCATTGCAGGCAGGTTCTTTACTGTCTGAGCCACCAGGGAAGCCCAAGAATACTGAAGTGGGTAGCTTATCCCTTCTGCAGGGGATCTTCCTGATCCAGGAATGGAAGCGGGGTCTTCTGCATTGCAGGTGGATTCTTTACCAGCTGAGCTACCAGGGAAGCCCTTCTTCTTCCAGACCTACATACATGATATATATTTATACATATTTTCTTCATGCATACATCTGTTGATGGACATTTAAGTTGTTTTCATATCTTAGCTATTGAGAATAGAGCTGCAATGAACATGGTAGTGCAGATGTCTCTTCAAGGTGTGATTTCAGTTTCTTTGGATAAGTAGTCAGAAGAGGGGTTCTTGGGTCATATGGTACTTGTAGTTTTAATTCTTTCAGGAAGCTTTGGATTGTCTGTTGATAGCCCTATCTTTCGTTTATCACTTTATCTCCATCCAATGATTAAAAGAAAGTTAATTTATAAATAAACTTAATAAGTAAATAAGCTTAATGAGTAAATGCACTTAATAAATAAAACACTTCCTCTTTAGATTTGTTGAACTGTGAGTTAAAGACTGCCCATAAACCCCTCTGGTGTAACTTCTCCATTCCCTGCCTAAGCAAAAATATAGAATAATCTTGATAAAAATAAATGCAAATTGGTTAGGATTTAACAGTAATTAGAACAGCTTGTGGATTTTAGAAATGTTAGATTCAATTTTACCTTTTACATAGAGGAGACTGAGGCTCAGAGCATTTTAATCATTTTTTGCAGTGCACAGCTAGTAAATGACAAAACTAGAATTCAAACCTAGGTCATGGGTGTTTGGGTCCATTGCTCTTTGAGCCTATGTCAATGAGTTGTTGGGGCAATGATTGCATTCTTGTGTGTTGCCTGCACAGTTCACAACATATTTATCAATATTCAATCCAACACTCTGTCCTTCTCTGGCTTCTTTTCTCACTTCTGCTTCATTTTCCTACACACAACTGAATGGTACTGGCTCTCTCTTTCTCTGCTAATGACTCGTACCTGAACGTCTGCTGCACTATCCCAGCATGGGTGGCTCTGTGTATTCCAGTGTTCTTGTGTTTGCTCATTCATGTCCTTATGTGCTTAATTCTCAGTTCTCCCTAACAGTATTTATCACTTTCTTTGTGACGTGGACCCACTGATGCCCTGTCCTGTACCCTCATTCCAGTCATAAATTACATATTTCATTCCTTGAGTTCTACATCTAGGAGTTCATTTAAAATGCAGACAATAATCACATCATGATATTGGTTTATTCTGTAGTGAAATCAATCTCAAACCCTGTAATCTCTAACCTACTCAACAATAATCTGGATCTTACAGATCTTTGTGGAATGAGAATTAATCAGAGCTCATGAATTGCCTTTGGATAGCCCTGTAGTTAACACCACCTTTTTCTGGTGTATGGGATTATAAGCTCTTTTGACAATCCAAATTGATTAATTTTTATTCTTTATAAATCTCTAGCTATTAGTACAAGGAAAAAATGTTCAGTATGTGTAATAAAATTTTAGTAAAGATACTATGAGCACAAAATGAAATAGTAGAGAAAAATATTTGCAACACAATTGACAGATAAATTGTTAATATCTAAAATAAATTAAAAAAATTTTCTTGAGCAAAATATGAAAAATTAAAAATGGATAAGGATGCTAACAAGCAAAAAGTAGAGAAAATCCACTGGCCAACGTCATAAGGAAAAAAATGCTCAATTATCACTAGTAAAAGAAGTGGACTGTCTCTTTTAACCCACCAAACTGGCAAAATTTAAAGTAATTGTGTTAGCTCCTAAGGGTGAATGGGTACTTATACTAATAGTGGAAACGTGATTGTGCATAGCCTTGAGTGAAAGCAATCTAACAATATCTAAATATTAAGTGTACTGATCTTTGATCCAAAAATATCAATACATTCCTAGAACTCTATCTTATAAAAATAAAGGTATAAGTAGTTTAGAATAAGGGCTTCCCTGGTGGCTCAGATGGTAAAGAACCTGCGTGCAATGTGGCAGATCTGGGTTGGATCCCTGGATTGGGAAAATCGTCTGGAGGAGGGCCTGGAGACCCACTCCAGTTTTCTTGCCTGGAGAATCCCCATGGACAGAGGAGCCTGGGAGACTACAGTCCATGGGGCCACAAAGAGTTGTGTGAATGTGTGTATAAGCATACAATTACATGTGCACTAAGATTAATGTGGAAGGATACACATTAGATTATTCATACTGATTATTTAACTAGAGTGTGAGGTAATTGTGGAGAGAAGTGGGGAAAGAATAAAGGTAACAAGAGAGGAAAAGAACAAGTACATGTACGCCCACGTACGCCCATGGCTGATCCGTGTCAATACACAGCAAAAACCTCTACAGCTTTGTAAAGTAATTAGCCTCCAATTAAAATAAATAAATAAATTTTTAAAAATTAAAAAAAAATGAAGATGCTGCACAGAGAGACAACTTGTCTGTTACGACCATATATGTAAAATTATATGTGTGTATGTGTATAATCATATGTATATAAATCATATGCATTAATGTAAATTATATACTCTCTCTATACTATACATATGCACATAACACATCTAAAGAGATGAATAACTAAAATTTAATGATATGGAACTCTGGACAGTGGAATTTAGGTGACTGAAATATATTTATACTTCACTATTTAAAAAGAGTTTAAAATGCCATAAATGCTGGAGAGGATGTGGAGAAAAGGGAATGCTCTTGCACTGTTGGTGGGAATTTAAATTGATACAGCCACTATGGAAGACAGTATGGAGATTCCTTTAAAAACTAGAAATAAAACCACCATATGACCCAGCAATCCTACTCCTAGGTATATATCCTAAGGAAACCAAAATTGAAAAAGACACATGTATCCCATGTGCAGTAAACAGTGCTGCTCATTGCAGCACTATTAACAATAGCTAGAACATGGAAGCAACCTAGATGTCCACTGACGGATGAATGGATGAAGAAGTTGTGGTACATACACACAATGGAATATTACTCAGCCATAAAAAGGAACACATTTGAGTCAGTTCTGATGAGGTGGATGAACTTAGAACCTATTATGCAGAGTGAAGTGAGTCAGAAAGAGAAAGATAAACACCGTATTCTAACACATATATACAGAATCTAGAAAAATGGTACTGAAGAATTTATTTACAGGAGAGTAGTGGAGAAATAGACATAGGGAATAGACTTATGAACATGGGGAGAGGGGAGGAGAGGGTGAGATGCATGGAAAAAGTTAACATGGAAACTTACATTACCATAAGTAAAATAGATAGCCAATGGGAATTTGCCGTATGGCTCAGGAAACTCAAACAGGGGCTCTGTATTAACCTAGAGGGGTGAGATGGGGCAGGAGGTGGGAGGGAGGTTCAAAAGGGAGAGGATATATGTATACCTATGGCTGATTCATGTTGAGGTTTGACAGAAAACAACAAAATTCCATAAAGAAATTATTCAATTAAAAAAATAAATGTTTAAAATAAACAAGTATTATGTAAATAAGAAAGAAAATCGGGATTCTATTATCAAACAATTACTATGTTACAAATGCATTTGAGATAAAATGCTGAATGTAAGCTGCTGTGCAAAGAGCTGAAGCAATTTTCAGCTTTCCTGCTTCCTACCCTCAGGGAAATCATATAATACACTATTATTATATCATATTTATATGATAAAATAATTATTTTGTCATATAATACAGTTAGAAATCTTTTGCTTGTAGTAGCAATAAACTGTAAACCATGAGACAGGTTTTCTTTAAGAGGCTCAGAGACCCTTTCTATGAATGTCTATCAGGGACACACCTGATCTTTACCTTTCCCCTGTAGTCCATGAGCCATAGTTACCTGTGTGAAATACTTCATTCTCCTGCTCTCTCACCACTTACCTCTCCACTGTTTGCATAGACTGTTCCCTAGTTGACCCTGTAACAACAAATCTTTTTCTTGGTCATAGCACATTTCACAGTTTAATTTTTTCTCATCCTAGACTGTCCATGAGGGACTGTCCATGAGGGACTGAAATGTGATTTACTGACTTATCTGATTCATTTCCTAGATATATACTTGATGTATTACAAGTATTCACTAAATGCTTTTAATGAACTAGTGAATAATAAGGAATGTAAATATAATAGCCCTGACACTAGACCAATTAACACTTTACATGCATGCTAAGTCGTTTCAGTTGTGTCCGACTCTGCGACCCTGTGAACTGTACCCAGCCCAGTGTTTCTCATGATGTTCTCTGCATATAAGTTAAATAAGCAGGGTGACAATACACAGCCTTGATGTACTCCTTTTCCTATTTGGAACCAGTCTGTTGTTCCGTGGCCAGTTCTAACTGTTGCTTCCTGACCTGCATATAGGTTTCTCAAGAGGCGGGTCAGGTCGTCTGGTATTCCCATCTCTTTCAGAATTTTCCACAGTTTATTGTGACCCACACAGTCAAAGGCTTTGGCATAGTCAGTAAAGCAGAAATAGATGTTTTTCTGGAACTCTCTTGCTTTTTCCATGATCCAGCGGATGTTGGCAATTTGATCTCTGTTTCCTCTGCCTTTTCTAAAAGCAGCTTGAACATCTGGAAGTTCACAGTTCATATATTGCTGAAGCCTGGCTTGGAGAATTTTGAGCATTACTTTACTAGCGTGTGAGAAGAGTGCAATTGTGCGGTAGTTTGAGCATTCTTTGGCATTCATCATGAGAAATGCTGGGCTGCAAAAAGCACGAGCTGGAATCAAGATTGCCAGGAGAAATATCAATAACCTCAGATATGCAGATGACACCACCCTTATGGCAGAAAGTGAAGAGGAACTCAAAAGCCTCTTGATGAAAGTGAAAGAGGAGAGTGAAAAAGTTGGCTTAAAGCTCAACATTCAGAAAACTAAGATCACGGCATCCGGTCCCATCACTTTATGGGAAAGAGATGAGGAAACAGTGGAAACAGTGTCAGACTTTATTTTTTGGGTGGCTGTTTTTTGTAGTTTGGCTACCTCATGCGAAGAGTTGACTCATTGGAAAAGACTCTGATGCTGGGAGGGATTGGAGGCGGGAGGAGAAGGGGACGAGAGAGGATGAGATGGCTGGATGGCATCACTGACTCGATGGACGTGAGTCTGAGTGAACTCTGGGAGTTGGTGATGGACAGAGAGGCCTGGCGTGCTGCAATTCATGGGGTCGCAAAGAGTCAGACTCGACTGAGCAACTGAACTGAACTGAACTGAACTGTAGCCACCAGGGACAGATTCCTCTGTCAATGGGATTCTCCAGGCAAGAATACTGGAGTGAGTTGTCATGCCCTCCTCCAGAGGATCTTCCACACCCAGGGACTGAATGCAAGTCTCCCAGGTCTCCTACATTGGCAGGTGGGTTCTTTACCGTTAGTGCCACCTGGTGGAACTAGGTGAACACTTTAAAAAACACTTAAAGTTTATTTCCTCCCACACATCTTCAGTTGTTGTTCAGTTGCTCAGTTGTGTCCGACTCTGCGACCCCATGGACTGCAGCACGCCCGGCTTTCCTGTCCATCACCATGTCCCGGAGCTTGCTCAGGCTCATGTCCATTGAGTCAGTGATGCCATCCAACCATCTCATCCTCTGTCATCCCCTTGTCCTCCCGCCTTCAATCCTTCCCAGCATCAGGGTCTTTTCCAATGAGTCAGTTCTTTGCATCAGGTGGCCAAAGTATTGGAGCTTCAGCTGCAGCATCAGTCCTTCCAATGAATATTCAGGATTTATTTCCTTTTGAATTGAATGGTTTGATCTCCGTGCAGTCCAAGGGACTCTCAAGAATCTTCTCCAACACCACAGTTCAAAAGAATAAATTCTTTTTCTCTCAGCCTTCCTTATGGTCCAACTCTCACTTCCATACATGACAACTAGGAAAACCGTAGCCTTGACTAGATGGATCTTTGTTGGTGAAGTAATGTCTCTGCTTTATAATATGCAGCTATGTTTGTCATAGCTTTTCTTCCAAGGAGAAAGTTTCTTTTAATTTCATGGGCTGCAGTCACCATCTGCAGTGATTTTGGAGCCCAAAAAATAAAGTCTGTCACTATTTCCTTTGTTTCCCTATCTATTTGCCATAAAGTGATGGGACCAGATGCCATGATCTTCTTTTTCTGAATGTTGAGTTTTAAGTAATCTATTTCACTGCTGTCTTTCACTTTCATCAAGAGGCTCTTTAGCTCTTCTTTGCTTTCTGCCATAAGGGTGGTGTTATCTGCCTATCTGAGGTTATTGATATTTCTCCGGGCAATCTTGATTCCAGCTTGTGCTTCATCCAGCCTGGCATTTTGCATGATGTACTCTGCGCATAAGTTATATAAGCAGGGTGACGATAAACAGCCTTGATGTACTCCTTTCCCAATTTTGAAATTGAAAAACATCTTCAGAGAACAAAATAATTTCCCATATTTTCCTTCCAGAACCTAGAAGGCTGAATGAAATGATGTTTGTGGGGTTTTGGGTCCTGGCTCCTTTGTTTGCATTGGAGACAGCCTGTGCCTTGCCATAGATTCCCCAAAAACCCAGGAATTGTGGGAGACTGTTTCTTAGGCTCCAGTTCTCAGAAAACTTACCAGTAGAGCTATCATTATTACCTATAAAATTTTGTTTCAAAGATACCAAAGAGTGAAAATAAGTCTTTTTTCCTTCTCTTGAATTTAAGACATCCTCTTGCCAAATGAAACCATGGTTAGGTTTCTTATTTATCTTATGAAAGATATTCCTTTTTTTTAAACCGTGAGGAAAAATTTATAATCTCATCAGTAAATGACAACTTACATGCTATGCATCATTTATTCACTTAATAACAAATATAAGTTGGAGGTATTTCCATATCTGTATATCTAAAATTCTCTCATTTAAGAAATGCTACATCGTATTCCATTGCATGAATGTCATACATATTGATGCTAAGTCACTTCAGTCGTGTCCGACTCTGTGCGACCCCATAGACAGCAGCCCATTAGGCTCCTCTCTCCCTGGGATTCTCCAGGCAAGAACATTGGAGTGGGTTGCCATTTCCTTCTCCAATGCATGAAAATAAAAAGTGAAAGTGAAGTCGCTCAGTCGTGTCCGACTCTTAGCAACCCCATGGACTGCAGCCTACCAGGCTCCTCCGTCCATGGATTTTCCAGGCAAGAGTACTGGAGTAGGGTGCCATTGCCTTCTCCGATACATATTGAAATATGCCTCAATAAATAGGCATTTGAGTGGTTTATAAAAATGCATTTTTCACATATGTATGATTATATCTGTAGATTGAGTATCTAGGAGTGATTGCAATTGCTGGGAATGGGTATGTGAATTTTTAATTTTCTGAAATTGTTTGCAATGTCCTAAGTAGAAGTTGTACCAGTTTAGACTTTTATGTTTTCCCTTCTTAGATGAAAGAATATTTGATGGCTGTACATCATTGGCCAAACCCTCCAATACTCTCTTATAGTTTATTATGTATTTCTCTCTTTATGAGTAGAATAAGAAGTACAAAGATTTTTCTAAGCATTTTAATGTTATTACCAGAGCAAATCACTCAAATTTTCCATTCTTCAGCTTTTTAATCTGCAGAATGAGGAGGTTGGATAAAGTCTCTGAGTCCTTTCTCCTAAAAATTTTGGGAAAAGTACGAATAGCCATGATGAATAGGTTCAATAATAGGATGAACAATTCTCGAAGTGTTCAGTTCAGTTCAGTCACTCAGTCATGTCTGACTCTTTGCAACCCTATGGACTGCAGCACTCCAGGCCTCCCTATCTATCACCAACTCCCAGAGTTTACTCAGACTCATGTACATGGAGTTGGTACTAGCTATTTACTTAAGACTTTTTAACCTGGAAAAGTATAAAGACAGCCCAGTTGCCCAGAGATTTCCCCTTTTGTTTTTTGATCACGTTTCTTATTTCTGTATTTCCAGAAATTTCTGCAGGGCGTATTTTATATCTTTGTTCCTCAGACTGTAGATCACAGGATTAATGAGTGGGGTTCCCACAGAATAAAACAGAGTCACAAGCTTCTGTATTCCAGCATCATGCTCAGATGTTGGGCTCAAATACATGACCATCACTGAACCATAGAAGAGTGAGACCACAGCCAGATGATACCCACAGGTGGAGAAAGCTTTCCTTTGTCCAGCTGCTGAAGGGACTTTCAATACAGCTCTCAAGACCAGAGCATAGGACCCCATGATGCAGAGAAAAGGAATAAATAAGAGGAGAGAACTTATGATTGCCCAAAAAAATTCCATTACTGAGGTTCTAGCACAGGTGAGTGCTAGAAGAGGACCTGGGTCACACAGGAAATGGTCAATAATCCTGGATCCACAGAAGGACATTTGGGAAATGATGATGATTGGGACTGGGAACCAGAGGAAACCAAGTACCCAACAGCTGATCACAAGATTGGTGCAGAGACGTCCAGTCATGAGAGTGGAGTAGTGTAGAGGCCAGCAGATGGCAAGGTATCGATCAAATGCCATAATAGCCAAGAAAAAGCATTCTGTAGAACCCAGGGAGAAGAAAAAGTAGAACTGGAGAAAGCACCCAGAGAAGGAGATGAGCTTGTTGTCAGAGAGGAAGTTTGCCAACATGTTGGGGACAGTGGAGGTGACATACCAGATCTCCAGGAAGGAGAAGTTTGCGAGCAGGATGTACATGGGAGTGTGGAGTCTCTGATCCCAGCACACAGCACAGATGATAGAACCGTTGCCCATGAGGGTCAGGAGGTAGACAGCAGAGAAGAGCACAAAGAGGAGAATCTGCCCCTCCCTGGGGCAAGGGAAGCCCAGGAGGATGAAGCCAGTGATGGTGCTGGAATTGTTGAAGGTGTTGGAGATTTTCATGGGTCTGTGAGCTGTGAAAGGTCATAATTACTGAATATCCCTGGAATAGCAGAGGAGCTTCATTTTCTTTGTCCCAACATGAAACTGAGATTTATTTACTTGTTATTAATTCATTATAATTGAGTGTTTACTTTTAGATACTGGGGATACAGCAATGAACACAAGAGATTAAAACCCATACCTCATGTAGCTTATCCCAGTAGGAGAATGCAATGTGTAATATATCAAGTTATTGTTCTTCTTGGCAAACACCTTCTTAAGGGCAGGCTGAAGTTATTGGTATGTCAAACAGTAGTGTCACGGTGATGACTGGGGACGTACATGATCTTGCATTTAGAAGGGTTTCTGTAATTTCCTTATGAGTGGAAAACTGCATTTCCTATGTACTCCTTGAGTTGTCACCTAATGCAGCTGCTTGTAGGCAGGTACTTTGTTGGATCATGTGATTTTGAAGCAGGAAAACATGTGTGACTTTTGATGTCATTTAAAAATTGACATTCAGCTATCTTCCAACCTAACTTGTTGATTCCTTCTCTCTAGTACCATTATCTGACAATTTCATAAGTAAATTAACCCACTTTCATGGGGAAAATTTCCTGAAAAAATAGCACCAAGAAAGAGGCCATCTAAACAGATTTCTTGAATGATAAAATTAATATATCAATAATATGACCATGTTGAAATAGTTCTGTCTATTCTCTGTGATAAGAATGCAGTGCTGTGCTGGGAAACACAGCACTTTGGAACCCGTTCTTCTGGGTCAGAATCAGTATTACTTGCTTCTCAGGTCAAGGGGTACTCATGTGTTCAATAAGAACTCCCATGATTCTGTCCATTTCTATCTTACTGTGCATTACCACAGTGCCTTGCTGGCTTCAGCTAGAGTGAGATTGGGAGGGGGAGAAGATGACTGCATTATGAGTTCCAGATTCTATATGCTTTTGCTCAGCTTGTAAATTTATCTGTCAGCTCATGCAGCTCAATTTCAAAAAACATACAACCCAATCAAAACATGGGGAGAAGACTTAAACATAAATTTCCAAAGAGGACATGCATATGGCCAACCAACACATGAAAAATGCTCAACATTGCTCACTACTACAGAAATGCAATTCAAAATTATAATGAGGTATCCCCTTACACCAGTCAGAATGATCATCATCAAAAAAAATCTACAAACAATAAATTCTGGAGAAGGTGTGGAGAAAAGGGAACCCTCTTACACTGTTGGTGGGAATGTAAATTGATACAGTCACTATCAAGAACAGTATGGAAATTCCTTAAAAACTAAAATTAGAGCTACCGTATGCAAAGATGAGCACGATAAAGGACAGAAATGGTATGGACCTAACAGAAGCAGAAGATATTAAGAAGAGATGGCAAGAATACACAGAAGAACTGTACAAAAAAGATCTTCACGACCCAGATAATCACGATGGTGTGGTCACTGACTTAGAGCCAGATGTCCTGGAATGTGAAGTCAAGTGGGACTTAGAAAGCATCACTATGAACAAAGCTAGTGGAGGTGATGGAATTCCAGTTGAGCTATTCCAAATCCAGAAAGATGATGCTGTGAAAGTGCCACACTCAATATGCCAGCAAATTTGGAAAACTCAGCAGTGGCCACATGACTGGAAAAGGTCAGTTTTCATTCCAATCCCAAAGAAAGGCAATGCCAAAGAATGCTCAAACTACCGCACAATTGCACTCATCTCACACGCTAGTAAAGTAATGCTCAAAATTCTCCAAGCCAGGCTTCAGCAATACATGAAGCGTGAACTTCCAGATGTTCAAGCTGGTTTTAGAAAAGGCAGAGGAACCAGAGATCAAATTGCCAACATCCACTGGATCATAGAAAAAGCAAGAGAGTGCCAGAAAAACATCTATTTCTGCTTTACTGACTATGCCAAAGCCTTTGACTGTGTGGATCACAATAAACTGTGGAAAATTCTGAAAGAGATGGGAATACCAGACCACCTGATCTGCCTCTTGAGAAATTTGTATGCAGGTCAGGAAGCAACAGTTAGAACTGGACATGGAACAACAGACTGGTTCCAAATAGGAAAAGGAGTACGTCAAGGCTGTATATTGTCACCCTGTTTATTTAACTTATATGCAGAGTACATCATGAGAAACGCTGGACTGGAAGAAACACAAGCTGAAATCAAGATTGCCGGGAGAAATATCAATAACCTCAGATATGCAGATGACACCACCCTTATGGCAGAAAGTGAAGAGGAACTAAAAAACCTCTTGATGAAAGTGAAAGAGAAGAGTGAAAAAGTTGGCTTAAAGCTCAACATTCAGAAAACGAAGATCATGGTATCCGGTCCCATCACTTCATGGGAAATAGATGGGGAAACAGTGGAAACAGTCTCAGACTTTATTTTTTGGGCTCCAAAATCACTGCAGATGGTGACTGCAGCCATGAAATTAAAAGATGCTTACTCCTTGGAAGGAAAGTTATGACCAACCTAGATAGCATATTGAAAAGCAGACACATTACTTTGCCAACAAAGGTTCATCTAGTCAAGGCTATGGTTTTTCCTGTGGTCATGTATGGATGTGAGAGTTGGACTGTGAAGAAGGCTGAGAGCTGAAGAATTGATGCTTTTGAACTGTGGTGTTGGAGAAGACTCTTGAGAGTCCCTTGGACTGCAAGGAGATCCAACCAGTCCATTCTGAAGGAGATCAGCCCTGGGATTTCTTTGGAAGGAATGATGCTAAAGCTGAAACTCCAGTACTTTGGCCACCTCATGCGAAGAGTTGACTCATTGGAAAAGACTCTGATGCTGGGAGGGATTGGGGGCAGGAGGAGAAGGGGACGACAGAGGATGAGATGGCTGGATGGCATCACCGACTCGAAGGATGTGAGTCTGAGTGAACTCTGGGAGTTGGTGATGGACAGAGAGGCCAGGCGTGCTGCGATTCATGGGGTCGCAAAGAGTCGGACATGACTGAGCGACTGATCTGATCTGATCTGATCTGATGACCCAGCAATCCCTCTCTTGGGCATATACTAGGAGAAAACCATAATTCAGAAAGATACATTGCACCTCAATGCTCATTGCTGCACTATTTACAATAGCCAGGACATGGAAGCCATCTAAATGTCCATTGATGGGTGAATGGATAAAGATGTGGTACAATGGAATAGTACTCAGTCATAAAAAGGAACAAAATTGTAGCATTTGCAGACACATGGATGGATCTAAAGACTGTCGCACAGAGTGAAGTAAATCAGAAAGAGAAAAACAAATATTATATCAATTTTATGTGAAATCTAGAAAAATGATACCAACGAACTTATTTGCAAAGCAGAAATAGAGATACAGACATAGAAAACAAATGTATGTATACCAAGGGGGGGAAGGAGGAGTTGGGATGAACTGAGAGATTAAGATTGATATATATACACTAATATGTATAAGAACCTACCGTATAGCACAAGGGACTCTACTCAGTGCTCTGTGGTGACCTAAATGGGAAGGAGATCCAAAAAAGGGGATATATGTATATGTATAGCCGATTCACTTTGCTGAATTAAATCTTCCATTATGTTTTAATAGCACATCTCTCTTTCTACTATCCTTTGTACACATTTCAGCTGTAGTTCTCTTTATTTCTAAAATATGCCTTGAGCCCTGGTGCATCTGCTTCTCTCTCTTTCCCCTGCACCATCCTAGTTCATGTTACCCACATCATTTCTCTAAATTACTGCAAAGGTCTCCCAAATGATTTCTCTGCTTCCTGCCTTTGCTTCTACACAATCAATTCTCTACACATCAGACAGACTGACCTTTTAAAAGTGTAAATAAGATCATGCAATTTCCTTATGCAAAAACATTCCATAACTCAACCTAGAATAAAATCCAAGCTCCCTTTTATGATACATGGGCCCCTGAATGATCTGGCTTCCACCTATTTTACCATTTTCTTCCCTTCTCCCTTTTCCGATCTGTCTTTTCCTATTCCCCCTTCTTCATTTACATGGGCCTCCTTTGTATCCTGGAATATGCAACTTCTTTACTGACTGGGTTCTTTGCTTTAAATGTTCTCTTCGCCTGGAAATGTATCTGGAGCCCATTTTTCACTTTCCAGCCTAATTATTCTGTTCTTCTGAACACCCTATGTAAGTATCTCTGTCATTCTTTTGTTCATAAATTCCTATTTATTTTATTCCTATACTTATCAAAGTCTGAAATTATTATTATTTTTTACTTACTTGTGTATCTTTGCCAGCCAAATGAGGGCAAGAATCTTGTCTGTTGGTTTCATTGTTTTATTAAAACTGTGGCACAAAATAGTTTTAATAAACTTTTTTTAACTGCTCTCTTTTTCAAAATTATTTTTCTGATTATAAAATTTGTTTATTATTGAAACTTTGGAAAATGTATGCACTATAATGAAGAGAATAAAAGCTTCCTCAACAATATCTATACATAGAAGATATTTTGGAAGAAATATATTCCAAACCTGAAAACAATAGAGTTTTGTTTTCCACAGTGGAGTGGAGTCCTGCTATCCTCACTAACTTCTCTCAGCAGCCAGCCTGGATGATTCCCTGTGAGCACAGTCCTTTGCCTTGCTGGCCTGGACAGGCTACTCCATACAGAAGCACAGCTTCCAGAACTGGACCATCTGAGTCTGAATCCTGCCTCCACCACATTATAGCCATGGATGCTAGACCAAGTATTAACCTCTCTATGCTTTGGTGTCCTTTTCTGTAAGTTGAAGTGAATACAACTACAGAGGGCATTTTGAAGATTACAGAAAGAATAGTTTTAAAATGCCTAGCAATATATATAGGGTATATATCTCCTATTGTTTAAACTTTTTCAAAAGCCCCAAAGCAGTGTATTTATCCACTACTGATGAGTGGCAGGCAATTATGGTATGCTAGAAATAGTACTGAATTTGGATACAAGAGCCCAGGATTTTGAATTCCAACACTTAAACATTGCATTGTCATGGCAAATTCTATAAGCCAGTTATTTTCTGACTCTTAGTTGCCTCAAATGTCAGATGGAGATGATAACACCTTCCCCAGAGGGTTGTTATGAAGACTATTGAATGGAATAATAAATTGACAAGGTGGAAGCAACTTCTCAATATCTAACATATGGTAAATATTAGATGTTTTGGGTAAAACTTGCAGAGTTAACAGGAGACTTTTTTCCCCCAGAGATGTAGATTCTCCAGCTATATTTTAATATTTTTCTCCTCTACGAACTGAATTACCTTCTTTTCTGAAGTAAGAAAGGGATTCTCAACTGAAGCTTCTCAGGTTTTTGCAGATTCTTCTGAGTAGAAGCAGTTGTCTTTGTAGTAACCAGCTGGGTGAGAAGGTGTAAAAAGTAGGTTGGATGGGGCTCAGTGAATGTATGTGCTTTGGGATCCATGGATTATAAGCACAGCTTGTCCTCCTTGAGGAATCATTTACTGCCTCTAGGAGGATTGTGCCAGGAGACAGGTCTGTGCTAGTTATTCCCTCATTCTCTCCATTTCTCCTCTGGAGACCGTTGTGCCTTCATTGTTGCTTTTATTTCCCCAGTGATGGAGGAAGTAATATCTTTTCCTTAGTTTTAGTCTCTTAGAGATGGCCAGAGATTCAATTGACAGGTTCATCAGTCACTTACCAAATCTGTTCAGAATACCTCTCATATGATCAGGGGAAATTCTGTCAAACAAAACCCAAGCCAAGACTGTTCATCTTGCTGGAGTTCTTCGGTCTTCTGATAAGTTGTGGTCAATTGTGGGTGCTGGGGACAGATGCTTGTCTTGCTATCGGACAGAGGAGACTGGTTTTAGGGAATAACGAAGCTGTGCAATCACTCTTTTCCCCAGACCATCATGGCCTTTTTCTGTAGAAAAAAAATCCTTAGAAATCTTGTGTTGAATCTGATAAGCATTTATCATTTAGAATTCAATAGTTCTTATTTCTATTTATTTGCACTACAAAACAGTTACTTACAGTTTCAAATAAGGAAATTTAATTTTGAATAAAATTTTTTTCCTAAGAATTGACTTTGCTTTCAAAAGTCTGTTTTAGAACTTTGAGGTTTTCACCAATTTACTAACACAAAAAGGCTCATTTGATTTTGACAGTGAGACATATGGACACAGAGAGGGTAATAGATGTAAAAGGACACGGAGAGACTGTAAGAAATTGTGGTAAAATTTTAATAATTTGAAATCCGGATGAAGGGCATATAGACTTTCTGTAATTTACTATTATTGCAACTTTTCTGCAAAGCTGAAGTTTTGATTGATAATAAAAACTATAAAAATAATCATCTTACTTTTATTTATCAAATGTGCCTTTTTTTTTTTCTGGTTCTCAAGGTCTTATTTGGAAGCAGTTAGTCTTTTTAAACATTTGTAAACAAAATACAATTTTTCTTATGATTTAGCTGGGTCCTAAAGAAGATAACAAAAAGAAGAAAAATTGCAAAAATATAGAGAAAGGTTTTAGGGAATTATTTCAGCTGTAGTAACATATTAGCAAGTAAAGGTAATTCTGCTTTTTGCTGCATATCTTTTGTGGCTTATGCCTGACTGAATATACGACTTCCAGAAATCCATCACTGAATATTTACTATGTATGTACCACTCCTCTGGATTGTGAGTGAATATGAAAATTGGAAAATTAGAGAAATGCAAAGAACATTAAAACTTGTCCTCATTTATTATGGGAACTTAACATGAATATTTCAGAAGAAAAAATATGAAAAAGATGCCAAAGATATTTTATACAATTATTAATGAGTAAGAACTTGGAGCTCTAAAGAACATTGACCTTGGGATAGGAAACAAACTATATCCTAGGTATAAAAGTCCATTCGTGATCCAAAACATATTTCGTATGACTCTATCACTGAGGTAAAATGCAAAAGCTTCTTCAGTTTATACGTTGTGACATTTCTTTAGAATTATTTTCCATATCTTCTCAAATATGTTTATATGTGTATACTTAAGTATGCATATATCCCTATTTATAAGTAAACAGGGTTATAAATTGTGATTTGTATTAAATTTTGCAGACCTATTTACTATATTCTAGAAATTCATTTGTACTTATGAGAAATACCAATTTAAATAGTAGTGAAATGTAAACTGTTGCCAACTCTGTAGGGACATATTAATTCAGAACTAGAAAGTATGCAATATGATTGATAACAGTCTTCAGTTTGAAATGTTGCTAGCATGATTTCACCTCCCTTTATACATTATCAGCTGATGTATCAAAGTTGAGAAACTTCCCCTCTTCTGCATGGTACCAGTGAAACTGACTGATGAGAAGCTGGATGGCCTAACAGGCCTTTTCCCTTCTGTCCAATACTAAGGGCTCGCTTTTCAATCTTCAAGTCTGGCTCCCATTCCCTCAGGGTACCTAGTGGCTGTCTCTTAATTTAATTCTGAGAAAATTAAGAAAACACAGTTTTGAAGTTACAAATATTAGTTTTGTTAGAAAAAATAAGGGACATTATGGTTACTGAGGTTTTATATAGATGAGCATCCTTAAGGTATGCTAGTTCTTTTAAACTGGGAAGCTGAGCTAGATTTATCATTATTATTATTTACAAAATAACTTATTGGAGAGTCAAAGTATTCTTAATATATTATTACATATCTTCCTTGACCTGAAATAGGTTTACATCCTAATAAAATCTTTAAAATGGAAAATATGATAAGTAAATAAATGCTTTAAAATTTTTCAATTTTTTAATTGGAGGAAAATTGGTTTACAATGTTGTGTTGGTTTCTGCAGTACAACAACACAAATCAACCATAATTATACAGATATCTCCTCCCTCTTGGGCCTTAAAGATGCGTTTATTACATTACTTACCGAATATCATAGTTTAGCCTAGTTTACCTTAAATGTTCTCAGAACACGTATTAGCTTACTTTTGGGCAAAAGTCATCTGACATAAAGCTTATTTCATAATAAAATTGCTGAATTTTCATAATAAATATTACTGTTGATTTATTGAGTACTGTACAGAAAATGATAAACAGAGTGGCTGCATGGGTACTGAGTGGTTTAAGTGTATAGGTGTTTACCCTCATGATCAGGTGACTGACTGGAAGCTGTGGCTCAGAGCTGAACCTAGCATCATGAGAGAGTATCATACTACTTATCAACAGGCCAGAAAAATGTAAAAATTCAAAGTATGGTTTTTACCAAATGTGTATTACTTTCTCACAACTGTAAAGTTGAAAACTGGTTAAATAGTAAGTTGGGGACTATCTGTACTTGGTACTGAAACATTTGAAAATAAAGCATACAATTGGAACCCCCCCCCCAAAAAAGACCTCCAAAACCTCCATATTACTGCCAAAACATTGCCATTTCAAATATTTTGAAGTGCTTCCCTTTGTATTTTTTTTTCTAAAGACCAGATTTTAATTTTTCTGCACGTGTCATATTGTATTTACAATGCTATACTATATTTATTCATAAACTTTTTATCAACCATTTACCCAAACAATAATAGTTGGATATTATTTCAGCTTTAGAGGCACATGGAGAATTTTTCCTGCTTTTAAACAATATATGTAAGTCTGCTATGACAAATTAATAGTGATGATGAATATGAGTTTAGACTCAGAGAGACCTGGTTGAATCCCTGCTTTCCTAGTTACTATTAGACGTATTACTGGTAAATTATTACCTATTCTCTCCAGGCCTTAGTTTTCTACTCTGTAAAGCATGTAAAATAGTAATGGCTCATATAATATAATGAGGATTAAAAGAGAGATTGTATACAAAATGCTTAGCTTGGGAGTTCACATATAATAATCTAACATTAAGAGATGCCATAGCATAACAATTTATAGTATGGTTTTTGGAGTCATAGCTGGTTCCAACACTAATCAACTGTTTGGGCAACTTGCTTATTCAATCTAGGCTTTAGTTACCTCATCTATAAAATGAAGATATGAATGGTATGCTTGAGGCTGTACATTACTTGAATGGCTAAAGTGGAAGTTCATTTTAGGCACATTGAGAGTTAGCTAGTGTAGCTATCGTGACTTTTAAAGTTACTTCACAACTTTTAAGTCCAACATATAGGACAATTTGCTTTTGAAAACCAAGACCATTTCCTATTCTGGTTGCATCACTTGGTTCTACTTTTTTTCCCCCCAGCACAACTGCACAGTTCTACTTTGTCATGGAAAATGATCAGCCCTTGGCCATCTGCCACTCACTGGAATACTTCATTCTCATGAAAGATCTGAGGTAGGTTGATATGTCTTTTTTGGCTCATTGATTTACTTAAGCACGCAAGTGCTATTTTCTTTCTAAGTGATATGGTCTTGTAGGTTGAGTTCCCTGGAAACAAATACTAATAATAAATAACAGTAATATTTTTACTGTGATGGCATCTGAAGACTGACTTTTATATTTTAATACCTATATCCCAATGATGTGCCTCTTTATTTCTATTTGTCTTTTTGGGGGGCCTTTTTTGGTTTATTTATTTTTAATTGAAGGATAATTTCTTCATTTTAATTGCTTTATAGTATTGCTTTGGTTTCTACCAAACATCAACATGAATCAGCCATGTTTCTATCTATCTATATCTGTTTGACGAATTGTGAATTATATTACATCTTGAAGCTGTATTTATTTTGATTAAGGATGCTCATTAATATATTAATAAGTTTGGCCAATTATAAGTCATGATGGGTAGTAAATGCCACATGGACATCTATTTGAGGAATACTTCTATTCTGTATATTGTAGTATACTAGTAAATAGATAGTGCTCTGGGAATGGTTATATGCATTTTTCAGAAGTTGCCATGATTTCTTACCTCTCATAATCATGGGTTTTTATCTGTGCCTTCCTTTACCTGCTCCTATAGCAACTTATAATTCCCTTGTTTATAGAACATCTTGCTTCATTTACTACTTGTTCATGAGCCCCAGAAGAGAAGGAAATGTGTCTTATTTACTTCTGTATATATATGGCTTGTCCCTTCCAGCTCAGTGCCTAACATATTGAATGTGTTTGTTTTAGTGAATAAGTGACTATGGAGGAAGATGATACAGCAATTATTTTAAAAAAGCTGCTTTCACTTTTTCATAGTTTATTACTCTCTTAGGTCCGCAGAAGAGGGAGACATTTCTTACTTTGTTCCGGCTGAACGAAAGAATTTTAGTGAGATGACATGAAGACGTCAGTTTTCTTTTTTTTATTTTCCTCTGAGAAACAGTATTCTTTTTAGTTTCTCAAAGAATCACAGAATTATGAATAAATGTTACCTTTGTTCCAATTTCATAGTAAAATAGTTTTAAATTTTATTTTTAGATGATAATAATAAATGTTGTTTAAATGTGTGTTTAAATGAAATACATGCATATGGAAAAATTTAAAATGTACAAAGGTTTGTATGTACAGTGAAAATGTTTCCTTCTCTCCCTGTCCCTAGATACCCAATTCTGTTTCCCAAAATCATCACTGTTCTTAGTTTCTTCTTTCAGAGATACACAACATGTTTATGAACATAAATATGTAGATATTTATGTAATCTTTCTTCCTATGAAAGATGGCCCAAGACAGATCTCTTTCATCTCGCTTTTTCTTTAACTTTGAGGGTACTTTTATATCAACATGTACAGATCTTAATTTTTAACAGTTATATAGTATATTCCACCCTCAGTTCAGTGCAGTTCAGTCGCTCATTCATGTCTGACTCTTTGCGACCCCATGAATCACAGCACATCAGGCCTCCCTGTCCATCACCAACTCCCGGAGTTCTCTCAGACTCATGTCCATTGAGTCGGTGATGCCATCCAGCCATCTCATCCTGTGTTGTCCCCTTCTCCTCCGGCCCCCAATCCCTCCCAGCATCAGTCTTTTCCAATGAGTCAACTCTTCGCATGAGATGGCCAAAGTACTGGAGTTTCAGCTTTAGCATCAGTCCGTCCAAAGCAATCCCAGGGCTGATCTCCTTCAGAATGGACTGGTTGGATCTCCTTGCAGTCCAAGGGACTCTCAAGAGTCTTCTCCAACACCACAGTTCAAAAGCATCAATTCTTCAGCCCTCAGCTTTCTTCACAGTCCAACTCTCACATCTATACATGACCATTGGAAAAACCATAGCCTTGACTAGATGGACCTTTGTTGGGGGTATATACAATAATTTATCTAATTAGTTGTTAATTAATGGGAATTTGGAATGTTCCAATCTTTTACTAGTAGAAACAGTAGTCAATATTCTTGTACACATGTCATTTTTCTTATTTGTGAATATACTCCTCAGATAAATACCTAAGAGTGGAATTGCTGAGTCAGGGAATGCCTTTTAAATTCTGATAGTTTTTTGGCAAAATGTCCTACATAGATATTGTACCAATTTATGTTCTACCAGTAAGGGAAGAGATTGCTGTTTTTCTCAACATTATTTTTGATCTTTGTCAATTTTGGGGAAAAGAGATATATTTATTATAGCTTTCTTTGTACTTCTCTAATTCTGAACCAAATAGAATTGTATTTTTAGATATTTAAAAGCCTTTCATAAGCTATTTACTTTTTTTCATATATTTACCACTTTTATTGTGCTGATGCTATTTTTCATATTGACTTGAAGATATATACAACATTAAAATTGATGTTATCACGATAGATGTTTTAGAAGACAGAAATAAAAGCACTACCAGAAAAGTAAAGAGTTTGTTGGTGTTGGAAGAGTAATAGGAGACAAGTTTTGCCCTAGGATTGTACAATTTGTAAGAGCAAATACAAAAAAAAAAAGACGTGTAAGTATCCATGCTGAAGATAAAGGAAGAGACTTTCCCCTCTTCCTGTTTTCAGAACACTTAGTTTAGAAAACTTGTACTTGTTTATCTGTCATTGAAATGAATGTAAAATTTAAAAGTTTTATATTTTAAGGGATTTGAACACCTTGCCAGATTTATGACCTAGGAATGTCTTTATCAAGGACCTGGGAAGTCTCTCTGAAACGTAATAATCAAGATAGAAAGGCCCCAATCTTCCATTTCCTGTGGGAAGATAGGAGCCTAACTTTGGTGGCCTAATTTCCAAGTTGAAAGCTACCTCCTGTTATATAGAAATGTCTTTTCTCCCCTGTGTGAAGCCAATTAGCAAACACAGATGGCCAGTCCAATTACTAGGTGAGTCTAGGATGAATTGATTATGTCTGATAAAATGGTCAAGTCTTTTTGAGGATTAGCTTTTTATCTTGAGAAGCTGTATATAATGGGTTGTATTTGCTTGACTACAAAAGGATGAAATTTCTTTTGGTCTTTGCCCTTTTTCAGTGGGTTGCCTGAGATGCCCATAGTCTCCTACTTTAATGCTTATTCAATAATCAGTCAGTTCAGTTCTGTTGCTCAATCATGTCCGACTCTTTGTGACCCCAGGGACTGCAGCACGCCAGGCTTCCCTGTCCATCAGCAATTCCCTGAACTAATTCAAACTCATGTCCATCGAGTCAGTGATGCCTTTCAACCATCTCATCCTCTGTCATCCCCTTCTCATCCTGCCTTCAATCTTTCTCAGCATCAGGGTCTTTTCCAATGGGTCAGTTCTTCACATCAGGTGGCCAAAGTATTGGAGCTTCAGTCCCGCCAATGAATATTCAGGACTGATTTCCTTTAGGATTGACTGGTTTGATCTCTTTGCAGTCCAAGGGACTCTCAAGCGTCTTCTCCAACACCACAGTTCAAAAGCATCAATTCCTCTGCTCTCAGCTTTCTTTATGGTCCAACTCTCACACCCACAGATAATAAATAATAAAACTGCTTTATTCTCTTCCACCATTGTGGAGAGGTTTTCTAGATTGGCAGGAAATTTATATTTAATTATATTTCCCAGCAAACTAAACTCAGTTTTTCAATCTATGGCTCTATCACTTGCAAAATTGGGGATATGCAGTACATCTTTGAGATGTCTTATAGTTCTGTAGTCAGTTAGTCTTCTTTTTAACCAAGAAATTAAAAACAGCTTCTGTCCCCCCAAATATTTTAAATCAAAACCCTTACTTTTATGTTCCTAATAATTTCTTCATAGCATGTTTCATATCTTTGTTTCTCAGACTATATATTACAGGATTAATGAGTGGAGTAACTACAGAATAAAACAAAGTCACTATCTTCTGCATTCCAGCATCATGTTCAGATGTTGGGCTCACATACATGACCATTACTGATCCATAAAAAAGAGAAACCACAGTCAGATGGGACCCACAGGTGGAGAAAGCTTTTCTTCGTCCAGCAGATGAAGGGAACTTCAGCACAGCTTGTAGGACCAGAGCATAGGACACCATGGTGAAGAGAAAGGGGATAAATAAGAGGAGAGAACTTAAGGTGGAGCTAGTTAACTCTATTACAGGGACTCTAGTACAAGTGAGGGCCAACAAGGGACCTGGGTCACATAGGAAGTGGTCAATGATCCTGGACCCACAGAATGACATTTGGGAGATGATGATTATGGGAATCAAGAACCAGAGGAAACCAAGTACCCAGCAGCTGATCACAAGATTGGCACAGAGACGTCCAGTCATGAGAGTGGGGTAGTGTAGAGGCCAGCAGATGGCAAGGTATCGATCAAATGCCATAATAGCCAAGAAAAAGCATTCTGTAGAACCCAGGGAGAAGAAAAAGTAGAACTGGAGAAAGCACCCAGAGAAGGAGATGAACTTGTTATCAGAGAGGAAGTTGGCCAACATGTTGGGGACAGTGGAGGTGACATACCAGATCTCCAGGAAGGAGAAGTTTGCGAGCAGGATGTACATGGGGGTGTGGAGTCTCTGATCCCAGGACACAGCACAGATGATAGAACCGTTGCCCATGAGGGTCAGGAGGTAGAGAGCAGAGAAGAGCACAAAGAGGAGAATCTGCCCCTCCCTGGGGCAAGGGAAGCCCAGAAGGATGAAGCCAGTGATGGTGCTGGAGGTGTTGGGGGTGTTGGAGATTTTCATGAGTCTGCAAGCTGTGAAAACACCATCACATTATTGAATAATTGTAAAGACAAGTGAGAACCCAGATATGAATTGAAGCCACTCTGGGGAATGAAATAAACATTTATGTATCAATAGTTACTATTTTAGTCTAATTCTGAATTACTGTCCTAGTTTAGTAGTTGGATTATAAAAACCCGGTGTACGAGACAGCAAAAGAGACACTGATGTATAGAACAGTCTTATGGACTCTGTGGGAGAGGGAGAGGGTGGGAAGATTTGGGAGAATGACATTGAAACATGTAAAATATCATGTAAGAAACGAGTTGCCAGTCCAGGTTCGATGCACGATACTGGATGGTTGGGGCTAGTGCACTGGGATGACCCAGAGGGATGGTATGGGGAGGGAGGAGGGAGGAGGGTTCAGGATGGGGAACACATGTATACCTGTGGCGGATTCATTTTGATATTTGGCAAAACTAGTACAATTATGTAAAGTTTAAAAATAAAATAAAATTAAAAAAAAAAGAAATAAACGTGAAATTTGAAAAAAAAAACACACAAGTTAAATGAATATCAGTATATATAGAGATATTTACTTATTGTGAAATGTATGGAAACATGTTCAACATTTAAATCTTTATATATAAAACTCTGCAGTAACTATCACTGAAGTTGAGAAATAGAGGATGACTTGTAGCCTAGAATCTCCTCTTATGCTCCATCCCAATAAGAGGATGACTATCCTCTGCCTCTTAGTCCCTCCAATTGTTAACACTCTCCTTTCCTAATAGTAATCACCTCCCTATTTTTCTTTAATAACTAAGTATGCATTCTGAAACATTTTTTTTAAGTTTTGCTTGTTTTTTATTTTACATAATCGAAATCATAGTATATGTAGTATTTGGATGGCTTATTTTGTTCAACAGTAAGGTTTTTTACATTCATGTTGTTACAATCATCTATAGTGTGTCCATTTATACCCCACTGTACTCTATGAATAAACCACCACTTATTAAACCATTGTACTATAGATGACTATTTTGGCTATTTCTAATTTGGGGCTGTTAGGAGTAATGGTACTATGAACATAGTTTTCTTTTCCTGGTTCACACATGCATGCATTTCTATAGGCTAGATCATAAGGGCATGTGTATCTTTACCTTCAGTAGATAAGTTCAACAGTGTTCCATCATTATTGCATTATTTATCACTCCTACTGATAGTGTGTGAAAGCTCAAATTGTCAACATTCTTTTCTAATGGTAAGGTCTCTATTTACCAGAGCCTAATGAATGAGATCGGAGGAGGCAATGGCACCCCACTCCAGTACTCTTGCCTGGAAAAATCCCATGGGTAGAGGAGCCTTGTAGGCTGCAGTCCATGGGGTCGCTAAGAGTCGGACACGACTGAGCGACTTCACTTTCACACATCGGAGAAGGAAATGGTAACCCATTCTTGCCTCGAGAATCCCAGGGACGGGGGAGCCTGGTGGGCTACTGTCTATGGGGTGGCACAGACTCGGACATGACTGAAGTGACTTAGCAGCAGAAGCAGCAGGGAGTGAGATATATACTGCATTTTAATGACTTCTCTCTCTTTTATTTTTGTAATATAAGACTGCATTGTTGTCTTCCTGGCAGTATTCCTTTTTTCAGAGTAGGAGCTTATATTAGAAATTTTTTACTTTCAAGGGAAAGTATTCTGGAAACTATAAAGAAAACTGTCTTCAGATTTGGTTAAGGAGAACATTTTAATGCATGTAATTTACAGTCATCTTTAATTTTGAGTCTTGTGCTCAGCCTTATGTTTTAAAGAAATAACCTTCTAAAAGGTTATTTTTGTGTGTGTTAATCACTTTATCATCTCAAAATATTTTCAGCACTTTAAATAGCTTAGTTAATGTTGAAGAACTTACTTTTTCTGGTATAGTCTATTTCATTGTTACATCTCTTCTTTTCCCCTCACATCCAATTCATTAGCAGGATTCTTCTGTTTCTAAAGGATGGCTTGTATCATGCACTCCTTTGTCTCAACTGCTGTCTCTCAAGTTTAAATTACCATCCTTTCTTCCTTAGACTTCTGCAGCAGTGTTCTAACACAGCTCCTTGCTTCTACTTTTACCCTTCTATCCTCCATTTTCTAAGCAGCGACTGAGTACTCCTTGAAAAATGGAAAAACTGATCATGTTACACTTTTAAGTAAAACTTTTCCCTCTCAGCAATTCTGTGCCAAGAAGTCTTACAGAGCTGTTATAGAAAACAGGAACGTGTTCTAGAAAACAGGAATTGCCATCACCATTTTACGCTCAATCTAACATATTTAATTTGCTTGCATCACTATTCACTTTTTATTACTGAGCTCCTCTGTACAGAAGACTGATGACGTTACCTGCCTCAAGTCTGAGCTGAAACTGTCAAAAAAAAAAATTCCCCAAACCAATCAACCAACCAAACAGCAAAAGACCAATAAACTCACCCTGTGTCAGTTACAGAGGGCACTGGAACATGGGTGCAATGATGTCTGTGTATTTGTACCCTGACCACTTGGACTGAGTTAATTAACAACAATCGCCTTGTATTCTTTGTTTACTTGTTAAATTAGTCAGCCCTTGAAAAATTGAGATAGAGTATGTCTGAATGAACCAGGCCATGCCACACGCAATACAAGGAAGACATTCACCAATATTTAATTTTCCCTCAAAGCTCAGGACAGTCGAATCTTGGTACCCATTTGTTGGCTCTCTCTCTAGAACCCACCCAGAGATGTTTCATGTGTGTGTGCTCAGTTGCTCAGTCATGCCCAACTCTTTGCGACCCCATGGACTTCACCCTGCCAGGCTCCTCTGTCCATGGCATTTTCCAGGCAAGAATATTGGAGTGGGTTGCCATTTCCTTCTCCAGGAGATCTTCCCAACCATGACAACTCAATTCACTTCCTTAGTTAGTTTGTACAGTTTCAGTGAGGGGCTGTAACATTGGATAATCTGTTTCTGGAAGATACTTAAAAAGTAAGAATAATTTTCCAGAGTGGGATGACTGGTAGAGAGCTGTATATGATAGAAAAATTATTGAATTTAGAATTAAGAACTTTGTTTACTTGTCATAAGAAATTAATACTTAGCTATAATAAGCAAATAATTATGGCTTCTTTAAAGGGCTGTTACAAAGATAACTGAATGAGATAAATTCCTGTGGAAGTACTTTGACTATTGTGTGACCAGTAAGAGTTTAAGAAATATTGGTTGTATGTATATGACTTAATAATTCAAAGACAGCTGTGGGTAAAAATCAGTAGATTATGATTTTTTTGCTCTTCTAAACAGTACATAATCTTATTACCTGGATCAGCAAAGGGAATTCTAAGCTGAAGCTTATCAAAAGTTTATTTTTTATTCTCTTAGAAGAGATAGTCTTCTTAACAATAACCAGAGAGGAGGAAAGAGCTGGAAATAGTTGTGGTAAAAATTCTTGAATGTGTTTGCTGAGGGATGGAGGGGTTATAAGCAGAGACTGCCAGGAATTACGTCTTATTTTTCCTGATCCTTGAGGATCCATTTATTGTTGCTAAAGGAAAACAATGTCAAGAGACATCGCTATGCTTGTTATTCACTTCCCTTGGGATCTTTCTTAATTTCAGTGTTTTTATTTTCTATGTGGTTGAATGATATCTTTTTCCTTCTTTAAAACTCTTACACATAGAAGCAAATGCTAACAAATCAACTGATTGCTTGATTAATTAATCAACCAGTATATCTAACTCTAACTCCCCTAAGTGTGCATACCATGTGGCCAATGAAGACTTTAAAACACTTGAAGGGGATAAATGCAGCCCCAGATGTCCATAAATGATTTGACTAGACCTCAAAGTTATTACAAGCTGTTCTGACACTCTGAGCTAGGTCATGCTATTCTGTTATTGGACACATACATGAAACAAAACAAAGCTACTTTATAATTTTGTCTAAGGATAAAAAAAACAACGTCACTGTGCCAGTCATAAAACACCAAATATCCTCCTCTCTTGGCTAAAATGAGTGTCTAGTACTTAAAAAAAAAAGCCAATTACAGCTTTAATCTCCTTCTTCTCTGCCCTCTATATAGATAAGATTTGTTGAGATACCTAGTCTTAGAATTGCCCTTGCATTGACAACATACAATCTGGAGCAGACCATCACTTCCTTAGATCCTCCCTCAAATCAGTCAACCAAAGCACCAATCCTATAATAGATTATTTTTTAATTGAAGTGTAATTGATTTACAATACTGATATTAGTTTTAGATGTATAACAAAGTGATTCAGTTATATATACATGTATATATATGTACATATATACAGATTTTTCCATTTTTTTCAATATTTTTTTCAGATTTTTTTCCATTATAAGTTATCATAAGATATTGAATATTGTTCTTTATGCTGTACAGTATCCCCTTTGGTAACCATAAGTTTGTTTTCTATGTCTGTGAAGCTATTTATATTTTATAAGTAATTTCCACTGTGTCATTTTTTAGATTCCATGTATAAATGATATATGGTATTTGTCTTTCTCTTTCTTACTTACTTAGTATGATGAGGTCTAGATCCATCTATGTTGCTGCAAATGGTATTATTTCATTGTTTTTATGTCTGAGTAATATTCCACTGTATATATGTATCACATCTTTATCCAATCATCTGTCAATGGACATTTAGGTTGTTTCCATTGTCTTGGCTGTTGTAAACAGTGCTGCTATGAATATTGGGCTGCATGTATCTTTCCAAGTTAGGGTTTTCTCCAGATATATGCCCAGGAGTGGGATCATTGGATCATATGGCAACTCTATTTTAGTTTTTTTAAGGAATTTCCATACTGTTCTCCAGAGTGGCTGCACCAATTTAGATTCTCACCAACAGTGTAGGAGGCTTCCTTTTCCCCCCAACTTCTTCAGCATTTATTGTTTGTAGACTTTTTGATGGTGGCCACTCTGACTAGTGTGAGGTGAAGGTCAGAATTTTGGATTAAGGCAGATTATCAGAAAGCAAATATTTGGACCTCAGTTCTTAGATCTGGAAAGAATTGCTTCCACTGAGTTATATTTCTATATAATGCCTTGGAATCTTATTAAGATATGCTATAAGAAGCAACTGTGTTAAACTATATGTATATATGTCAGATATTTGGGGGAACCACTGTTCACTATATCTCATTCTCCCTCATATGAATCATCTTGAAAGAAATTATAGAACTAGGAGTCAGTAACTTAGTTTTCCTTGTAAACAGATTTGTTTCTTCTTACAGTTAATGAAAATCATATGACAGATAATGTTTCTCCATTCTCTACTTCATTTTTTGAATCAAAGAAACATTTTATAGAGAATCGTAACAACACTTGAAAAAACTTCAACACTGAAGATCCTTTTTGATGATTTCCCACTTCATTTTAAAGGGAGCTCATAACACTTTTACAGGCTTGACTTAATGTCAGCATTTATCCTATTATCCACAAACCATCATCCTGTTTTTCCTTTTTAAATTCATATTTTTCTTATTCTTTCTTTCAGTGCACTTTCATACTTCAGATTCTTAAAGAAAAAAAGTGGGATATAGTATAATAAAGGAACATATAAATAAACATGTAAGTAAATAAGTAGTTTCAATATAAGAAGAGCTTATGAAGATATGGATTTTTCTAAGGAGAACTTTTTTAGCCTTCCTCTTAGTATATTGTATTGAGCAGGCTTCCCCAGGAGTTCATATAAAAACTTTTTATTGTGGGCTAGAAGTTTCTAAGTGATTTGATGCTGCCTACTTTTCCAGCTGGCAAAATCAACTTTTCTTATTCATTGAAAATCACAAGCTTCTATCTGTACTTACATGGCAGTTTATTGTCCTAGATCTTTGCATGATATATTATCTGAGTTTGAAATGTCACTTCCTAACAAAGACATTCTCTAACCATTTAGATGTAAACTATGCCTTATCCTACCCCAACAATTTCTGTATTCATACTCCCATTTATTCCTTTTTTTGGTGTTTCAAGGATAGCATCTTTTTTTTTGGTTGGAACATAGTTGATTTACAATGTTGTGTTACTTTCTGCTGTACATCCCAGTGAATCAGTTATGCATATACATATATCCACTCTTTTTTAGACTCTTTTTCTGTAAAGTCATTAACTAGTACTGAGTAGAGTTCCCAGGGACGGGGGAGCCTCGTGGGTTGCTGTCTATGGGGTCGCACAGAGTCGGACACGACTGAAGCAACTTAGCAGCAGTAGCAGAAGCAGAGTTCCCTGTGCTGTACAGTAGGTACTTATTAGGTATCTATTTTATATACTGTAGTGTGTATATGTCAATCCCAATCTCTCAATTTATCCCTTCCCCTTTTCCTCCCTGGTAATTCTAGGATTGTAATTCTGTTTCTGTTTTGTAAATAAGTTCATTTGTACCGTTTAAAAAAAATTCCACATACAAGTGATATCCTATGATATTTGTCTCTTTGTCTTACTTACTTCACTCAGTATGACTTCACTCTGGGATCATCTATGTTGCTGCAAATGGCAGTATTTAATTTCTTTTTTATGGCTGAGTAACGTTCTATTGTGTATGTGAACCACATCTTCTTTATCCATTCACCCATCAATGGACATTTAGGTGGCTCCATGTCCTGGCTATTGTAAAAGTGCTGTAGTGAACATTGGGGTTCATGTATCTTTTCAAATTATGGTTTTCTCTGGATATATGGCCAGGAGTGGGGTTGTTGGATCATATGATAGCTCTATTTCATTATAAAACTTGTAGAGGAACACATAGGCAGAATGTTCTCTGACATAAATCACTTTGACCTACCTACTAGAGTAGTGAAAATAAAAATAAACATATGGGACCTAATTAAACTTAAAAGCTTCTGTACAGCAAAGCAAACCATAAAAACAAAAAGACAGCCCACAGAATGGGAGAAAATGTTTGCAAATGAAGTGGCCGGCAAGGGATTAACCTCCAAAATATACATGCAAATCATGTAGCTCAATAACAACTACAACAAAAAACCCAACAAATAACCCAATCAAAAAATGGACAGGAGATGTAAATAGATATTTCTCCAATGAAGACATACAAATGGCCAAAAAGCACATGGAAAGATGCTCAACATCACTAATTATTAGAGAAATTCAAATAAAAACTACAATGAGGCATCACCTCAATAGATCATAATCCTCCTCATCAAAAAATCTATAAACAATAAATGCTGGAGAGGGTTTGGAGAAAAGGGAATCCTTCTACACTGTTGGTGGGAATGTAAACTGGTACAGCTACTCTGGAGAACAGTATGGAGGTTAATTAAAAAACTAAAAGAGTTCTCATTGATTCTTTTTGTTTTATTGAGATATAATTGATAGAAAACATTAATTTCCAGTGTACAACATTATTCAATATATGTAAATATGGTGAAACCATTACTTCAAGAAGTCTAATTGTAGATAATATCCATTACCACATATAGTCACAAATTTTTCAAACTACTGGAATTAGTAGTTATAACTAATGAGATTTATGTGTTCAGCTTCTTATTATCTATCCCCTTCACTATAATGTAAGCTGCACAAAGACAGGGACTTGATCTTCTGCATTCAAATAGAGATAAATGTTTATTGGATGCCTGAATGAAATGCATCAACCCCAGAGGACAACTTGGCTAATTTATTTATGACCAAATAGTTGAGCCAAATCACCTATACCTGTCTCATATCTCAGGCTCACTGGCTTTTACTCTCTGTCTGCTTTTACCTCTTTTGAGCTGCGTGCTCAACTCAAACTTCCTTCTCTTGAAACTAACCCCAAAGTACTGATATATTGTCACTACATGCTAATCTTTTAAAATGTAGACCTATTTCTAGGTATTTTAATTATTTTTCACAGGTAGGAAAAGGTAAGAAGACTGTAATATATTTCTTATTCTATAAATGGAGGATTTGGGAATAGAGGCAGGAGAAGCTTCCACTGCTGCTGTCATGAGTGTTTTCACCACCTGTACTACTCACCATAATTTGTTTCGCTTTCCCAACCAATTATTGTAAGATTTTTATTTCTCACTATATGTCATGTATTTTTCTTAAAATAGTGGCTCCATAAGGTCAGTGTGTGAACTGGTGCTGGTCTAGGTACAACAGAATCATGTTAAAATGGGAATTTCTGGTGTTAATTTTATATTCTGAATTAGGGGATTTGGAGAAAGACCTGGGAATCTGTTCTTTTAAAGAGTTCTCTAAATAACTATGACATGGTGCTTAAGATCATTATTATTTTTTTGGATATTGATTAAATACAAATTTTGGCTCAAGTCTGATAAAAACCAAATGTAAGAATATGCACACAATAGAGGAGAATGATCTCAGATAAAGGGAAATTAGTTACTGGCAGTCAGGATAGGAGAAGAGTTTAAAGTTCAGATGCAGGTCATTTAATTCAAGTTACTGTCTATCAAGTCCTGTTTTGAAGGTAAGGTCGGATTTAATCGGTTGTACTATTGTCCATATTATCTTGGCAGAAGTAGATGAATTTGGGTCTGTATTTCTAGAGACAGTAAGTAGAGATCTACTTTTTAAGTTGGAATAGATTTTTTTGATGGTAATCATCAAAAAACTCTGCAAATAATAAGTGTTGGAGAGGGTGTGAAGAAAAGGAAACCCTTGTACACTGTTGGTGGGAATGTAAACTGGTACAGGCACTATGGAGAAGAGTGCGAAGGAAAAAATAAATATTATGATCTTGGTCCACTCATGAGCTCTTGTTTGCTTTGGCCAGTTTTTGTAAACATTTGAATTTTTCTCAAGGCAGTCTTCATGTCCTTGTTCCGGAGACTGTAGATCAGTGGGTTTACAAGTGGAGTCACTGCTGAGTACAGCAAGGTTACAATCTTGTGTATCCCAGCTGGATTTCCAGAGGTTGGGCTGATGTACATCATCATGATGGTTCCATAGAACAGAGATACCACAGCCAGGTGGGAACCACAGGTGGAGAAGGCCTTACGTCTGCCAGCGGCTGAAGGGACACGCAACACTGCTCTGAGAACCAGGGTGTAGGACCAAAGGATAAAGAAGAAGGTGATAAAAATAATAAGAGAGCTTAATATAGAACAGGAAAGCTCAATTCCAGGGGCAGGGATGCAGGATAGAGCCAGTAAAGGACCAGGATCACAGACAAAATGGTCAATGGTATTGGGGCCACAAAAGGGGAGTTGTGTGATGAAATAGATAGGGACTGGATAGCAGAGGAAGGCTGTTACCCAGCAGAGGCCCACCAAGTTCATGCAGAGACGGCTGCTCATGATGGTAGGATAGTGGAGAGGTCGGCAGATGGCCAAGTATCGATCAAAAGCCATGAGGGGCAGTAAGAAGGTCTCAGTAATGCCCATAGAGAAGAAGAAGTAGAACTGGAGGAAGCAGGCAGTGAAAGAGATGGTTTTGGTCTCAGACAGGAAGTTCCTTAACATATTGGGAACAGTGGTGTTGATATAACACATCTCCAGGAATGAGAAGTTGGCCAACAGAGTGTACATGGGAGTGTGGAGTCTGTGATCCAGCTTCACTGCAAAGACAATGGCCCCATTCCCCATCAGTGTCAGGACGTAGGACACAGAGAAGAGCACAAAGAGGAGGACTTGTACCTCTCTAGAGCAGGGAAAACTCAGGAGTATGAATTCAGTCACCGTGTTGACTCCTGACACATTCATGGCTTCTTAAGAGGTGGAGAGGAAAAAATGACAGTGACAAAGATGACCTTACTCTCCTTTTAGAAATCTGTGAGTCCCTCAGATTCTATTACTGTATTAAGTAAATAATGTAAATGCGCTGCTGAAGACTGTCAAACTTTGAGAATGCTGGATATGGTAAGTCTTTGAATTTTGGACTTTCTCATTTCTCTTTCAGTATTTTCTTATACCCAGCAAAACTCCAAAAAAGCAGTTTGGAGAAGATTAATGACAATACTTGCAAATATAAATAGGTATTTTATATTTGTATCTATAGAATAAGATATGTAGACCCTTAATATTAGACATAGAATTTCGATTCTGTGTTTATTTGGAATTAGAGTCATAATACTAGGCATCACAAGAGGAAGAGAAACGTAACAAATAACACCATGACATTCTGTGCATTTCACTTTTATTCTGGATCAATGTTAGAATTATAAATGTCAGCTTCCTAAGGTGTTCTGATAACCCAGACAAGAAATGTCATGTGCCATTGTTTCTTCAGTGTTCATCATGGTTTTTTAACTCACAAAAATATGAAAAGTCTAGACATCTACATAATAGTCCTTTTACTAGATGTTTTAATACTTTTGTGAAATCTTGGTTTAAGTTGAAACCAGAAAAACTATAGAAGATCTGGTATATAACAGACTTGAGATTTTTGCCTGAGATGTCAGGATTCTTAGAAAACTTGCTATTCTTCTAGTTTATGGTTAGATGCAGAGGATCATAAATATCAGATACCCATAAGCAGATACCTCTAGGAATCAAGAACAGTGATGGGAGTCATAAGTGCCCTCTGGACATGGATTCCTCTGATTTCTACTCTCTCCTCTTGTCCCCATCCAATTACAGATGTGGAAGGTTAGAGCTGTTTTGGTAAATTGATTAATCATCTTTGTTAAAGCTTCTTTCTCTGACTCTGAGTGTGACTTAGTCTTGAACACTGTGTGACTACTATGGTGAGAGAAGGAAAAACAAAGGCACTGAAACCACCTGAGATTCTGTTGCCAGTCATTTGGTCTTAATTTATTAATTTATTTTCTGGATCCCCTCTATTATTGAGGGACAGTTATCATTTGTATGAAAATGACCCAAGTGACATGATTGAGTGATGATACTTATTCAGGAAAATAGAAGTGCAGAGTACAAACCTAGAAACCTTCAATAACAGTATTCTAGCTAAGAATATTCATTAATGTATTCATGATAAAATGTAATACTTTCCATATCACATAATGTTATAGTTTTAAGGATGATCTTGATGATTGCAACTAGTGACATAAGAGATAAGAGAAAAAATTTTCCATATCACGCTTCACTGCAAGTTTCCTCTTCAATCTGTAAATAGGTCATATATGGCAGAGCAAAGCTGTGAGCAATTTTTCTGTAGGAGAAATTGAGAGTTACTCAGAAGCCAAAGTAACCATGAGGAAAGAGAAAACAGCAAGAAATATTTGGTACTGATGTATATGGGGATTCCATTGACTTTGTAAACTATATGGAGTGAACGCACCAATTTGGACTGTTCAGTCATCATCTTGCTCTTCCTCCTTGCAGAGACAGTGGACCATCATTTTCCCTGTGGCAGATCCAAACACAGCTAAAAATAAGGAAGGCTTAAGTTTTGTGTTGTTTTTTTATTTTTCTACCCTGTTCCTCATAGATGCTTTGTCAGTTTTTTCCAGATATCACTTTGCTAACATCTTTGTTTCCCCAAAGACCTGGTTTTGACTGGGTACATCTAATTCCTGGTTAATAAGAACAGAATTTATATACATCGAAGCTCTTACCTTGTTCTTATCTCCCTCATTTCTCTGATTCCCAGACTTCTTAGCTGCAGGGATGAATCTGCTTAAATTAATTTATAAGCCTGAGATTCTGTTATTTTCATGCCACACAAAAGAAGGCAGAGCTAAAACAAACATCTAAGAGTTGTCTTATATTACCTCTTCTGAACCCCTCTTCTTGTAGAACTCAAGGGTCTGACTTATCTTCTATTTTTGCTGCAGCAAAAGGCATGTAAGATGGAGAGCATGACTTGTTTGGCAGCCAACAGCCCAGAGAGCTGGTTAACCTTACTGGACAGTGATACTGGTTTGGAAAGAAACTGGCATATTTGCTGAAAACAGAGACTTACTGAAACCTAGGTTTTATTTCTCCTAAGGGATATCGTCCCCTATGAATTCTAAAACTGAGGATTTATGAGGGAAGATTATTAATTGTATCCCAAATGTTCCCTTCCATTGGGAGTCCTTTATTGGCCTTTGGGACCCTGTTTCTCCAACAGTGGATGATCATCTCATGTTATTTTTAGAGCAGATGTTTATTTTGTCCTTTGGTCTGGTTACCTGAGTCATGATGGTGCAAACACTCAGCATCATCAGTTTAGCTAAAGTATGACATTTTTGTTTATTTTTATTCCTTTACATTAAATTTTATTCATTTTTTGAGTCTGTCTGCAAGTTTTGAACTCTCTTATGTGTTAATATCAGAATTGCCTTATGGTAGTCCTTTCTTTTCCCTATGGATTCACTCTGGCTTGAAAATATTATTTCATTTTGTTCTTTAGTAAAAGGCTTCTTCTTCTGGGATCAAGCTCTGTGCTTCTAGTCTGATAGTAATAAGTAAAATATCATTTCATGGTGAGTAGGGCCCAGGAAACTGTGGTACAAGTGGTGAAATGCCAAACTTCTAGAAGATTCATCTCCATCTAGTCCTTTAAACTATGTCTCTAAAAGTTGACATGACAGTTTGAAACTGTCTTGCTTCTTTAGAGATGACCTAAACTTCTGAACCCCTTTGTTTTTATTACTTGCATGTGTGTGCATATGCACATAGGTATGTATGAATTTAGATCAGATATTTACTTTTTTCCCCTAATATTGGTTTGGAACAATCTCAAATGAGATGGACTCTTGCTAATAATTTACTAATGACTACATATCATTTACTGACAAAAGAGGTTTTTCTAGGGGGGTTATTAGTTTACCTTGCTCATTTTCTCAGCATCATTTCTGTAAGGTAGAAGTGCTTTGTCTTTTAAATGGCAACATTACTTCTTCCATCATAAAACTGATATCTGAGGATGCATGGTCATCAAGTTTTTCAGAATGATTTATTTATTACAATGTTTGTAATCAGGGAAGAAAAATAAAAGGAATCCAGATTGGAAAAGAAAAAGTAAAACTCTCACTGTTTGCAGATGACATGATCCTCTACATAGAAAACCCTAAAGACTCCACCAGAAAATTACTAGAGCTAATCCAATGAATATAGTAAAGTTGCAGGGTATAAAATTAACACACAGAAATCCCTTGCATTCCTATACATTAACAATGAGAAAACAGAAAGAGAAATTAAGGAAACAATTCCATTCACCATTGCAACAAAAAGAATAAAATACTTTGGAATGAATCTACCTAAAGAAACAAAAGACCTATATATAGAAAACTATAAAACACTGATGAAAGAAATCAAAGATGACACTAATAGATGGAGAAATATATCATGTTCATGGATTGGAAGAATCAATATAGTGAAAATGAGTATAATACCCAAAGCAATCTATAGATTCAATGCAATCCTTATCAAGCTACCAATGGTATTTTTCACAGAACTAGAACAAATAATTTCATAATTTGTATGAAAATACAAAAAACCTCGAATAACCAAAGCAATCTTGAGAAAGAAGAATGGAACTGGAGGAATCAACCTGCCTGACTTCAGACTATAGTACAAAGCTATAGTCATCAAGACAGTATGGTACTGGCACAAAGATAGAAATATAGATCAATGAATCAAAATAGAAAGCCCAGAGATAAATGCAAGCACCTATGAACACCTTATCTTCGACAAAGGAGGCAAGACTATACAGTTGAGAAAAGACAATCTCTTTAACAAGTGGTGCTGGGAAAACTGGTGAACCACTTGTAAAAGAATGAAACTAGAACACTTTCTAACACCATACACAAAAATAAACTCAAAATGGATTAAAGATCTAAATATAAGACTAGAAAATATAAAACTCTTAGAGGAAAATATAGGCAAAACACTTTCTGACATAAATCACAGCAGGATCCTCTATGACCCACCTCCCAGAATACTGGAAATAAAAGCAAAAATAAACAAATGGGGCCTAATTAAATTAAAAGCTATAAGGAAACTATAAGCAAAGTGAAAAGACAGCCTTCAGAACTAGAGAAAATAATAGCAAACGAAGCAACTGACAAAGAATTAATCTCCAGAATATACAAGCAGCTCATGTAGCTCAACTCCAGAAAAATAAGTGACCCAATCAAAAAATGAGCCAAAGAACTAAACAGACATTTCTCCAAAGAAGACATACAGATGGCTAACAAACATGAAAAAATGCTCAACATCACTCATTATCAGAGAAATGCAAATCAAAACCACAATGAGGTACCATCTCACGCAGGTCAGAATGGCTGCTATCAAAAAGTCTACAATAAATGCTGGAGAGAGTGAGGAGAAAAAGGAACCTCTTACACTGTTGGTGGGAATGCAAACTAGTACAGCCACTATGGAGCACAGTGTGGAGATTCCTTAAAAAACTGGAAATGGAACTGCCATATGACCCAGCAATCCCACTGCTGGGCATACACACTGAAGAAACCGGAATTGAAAGAGACTCGTGTACCCCAGTGTTCATTGCAGCACTGTTTACAATAGCTAGGACATGGAAGCAACCAGATGTCCACTGGCAGACGAATGGCTAAGAAAGCTGTGGTACATATACACAATGGAGTATTACTCAGCTATTAAAAAGAATGCATTTGAATCAGTTTTAATGAGGTGGATGAAACTGGAGCCTATTATACAGAGTGAAGTGAGTCAGAAAGAAAAACACCAATACAGTATATTAACGCATATATATGGAATTTAGAAAGATGGTAATGATGACTTTATATGTGAGACAGCAAAAGAGACACAGATGTAAAGAACAGACTGTTGGACTCTGTGGGAGAAGGAGAAGGTGAGAATGGGATGATTTGAGAGAATAGCATTGAAAGATGTATATTATCATATGTGAAATAGATCACCAGTCCAGGTTCGATGCATGAGACAGGGTGCTCAGGGCTGGTGCACTGGGATGACCCTGAGGGATGGAGAGGGAGGTGGGAGGGGTTTCAGGATGGGGAACACATGTACAGCCATGGCTGATTCATGTGAATATATGGCAAAAACCACCATAATATTGTAAAGTAATTAGCCTCCAATTAAAATAAATAAATAAATTTTAAAAATGTTTGGTGTTTGAGGGCACAAAGAATTTTTTGACACTAATTTCTGGCGAAATTATGATTAGGAACAAATAATTTATTTAACTATCATAAGATGAAATGTGATGTTTCTGATATTTGAACTGAAATTAAATTACAGAATTTAATCGGAATGAGTTGAGGAACACTTTTGAGCTTTAATATGTCTATATCTCTAAATATATAGTAAAGTTCTCCCTCCTGTACAATCATGATCTGACCACTAAGCAAATCAAGCAGACTTCATTAACTACACATAACAGGTGATAGAGATTTCACAGAACTAGTAAAAAAAAGAAAAAAGTCTAATAAATAGCGGAAACATGAGCAACAAAAACCATAACCACAACAAAACTTGAAAAGTGGGGGAAATTTGATGTTCAGAGTTTTCGCTTTATATTATTTAAAACATTCCATTTCAAATAAAAAAGAGAGACACATGCAAGAAATACAAAGAAATTATATGGCCCATATACAGGAAAAAACAGCAATGTGGGACTTTGTGGTAAGTCCAATGTGGGACTTACCAGGTAAATAATTTAAATGAGCTTTTATAAACAAACTCAAACAATTAAAAAAACTCATCTAAAGAATTAAAGAAAATTATGGGAATCATGTCTCACCAAATAGAAAACATCAAGAAAGATATGTGAATCATAAAAAATGTCAGATGGAAACTATGTTGAAAAGTACAGTAACTGAAATAAAAATTCAGTTTTTATTACTGGAAATAGAACTGCCTTATGATCCAGCAATCCCACTGCTGGGCATACACACCGAGGAAACCAGAATGGAAAGAGACATGTGTACCCCAATGTTCATCGCAGCACTGTTTATAATAGCCAGGACATGGAAGCAACCTAGATGCCCATCAGCAGATGAATGTATAAGAAAGCTATGGTACATATACACAATGGAGTATTACTCAGCCATTAAAAAGAAAACATTTGAATCAGTTCTAATGAGGTGGATGAAACTAGAGCCTATTATACAGAGTGAAGTAAGCCAGAAGGAAAAACACCAATACAGTATACTAACGCATATATATGGAATCTAGAAAGATGGTAACAATAACCCTGTGTACGAGACAACAAAAGAGACACTGATGTATAGAACAATCTTATGGACTCTGTGGGAGAGGGAGAGGGTGGGAAGATTTGAGAGAATGGCATTGAAACATGTAAAATATCATGTATGAAACGAGTTGCCAGTCCAGGTTCGATGCACGATACTGGATGCTTGGGGCTAGTGCACTGGGACGACCCAGAGGGATGGTATGGGGAGGGAGGAGGGAGGAGGGTTCAGGATGGGGAACACATGTATACCTGTGGCAGATTCATTTTGATATTTGGCAAAACTAATACAATTATGTAAAGTTTAAAAATAAAATAAAATTAAAAAAAAATTCAATACAGGGGTTCAACCCTGTATTTGAATTGGCAGAAGCAAGATTCAGCAAACTTGAGAATAGGTTAATTGGAGATTATCCAATCTGAAGAATAGAAGCCAAAGAAATGAGTAAAAATGATCAGCTAAAGAAAGCTGTAGGACACCATCAAGCATACCAACATATAATGAGAATCCAAGAAGTAGAAAAGAGATAAAAAGATGGTGAAAGAATCTTTGAAGAAATAATGGGTAAATACATGAGAGAGTTAATTCTTAGGTAGGTTGATAAAGAGTCCAGGACCCTCAAGGAGGAAGGGGTCTAGGGACCTGGAGGAGGAGAGTGGGGTATGGGGCTCTCAAGGAGGAGAGAAGTGAAAACTTTTTTTTTTTTTCCCTACATTCTTTCTTTTAGTCACATAAAGTGTTTTTTTTTTAGTTCAGTTCAGCTCAGTCGCTCAGTCGTGTCTGACTCATTGTGACCCATCAACCGTAGCATGCCAGGCCTCCCTGTGAATCACTAACTCGCGGAGTCCACCCAAACCCATGTCCATTGAGTCGGTGATGCCATCCAACCATCTTCTGTTGTCCCCTTCTCCTCCTGCCCCCAATCCATCCAGCATCAGGGTCTTTTCAAATGAGTCAGCACTTGCATCAGGTGGCCAAAGTACTGGAGCTTCAGCTTCAACATCAGTCCTTCCAGTGAACACCCAGGACTGATCTTCTTTAGGATGGACTGGTTGGATCTCCTTGCAGTCTAAGGGACTCTCAAGAGTCTTCTCCAACACCACAGTTCAAAAGCATTAATTCTTCTGTGCTCAGCTTTCTTTATAGTTCAACTCTCACATCTATACATGACCACTAGAAATACCATAGCCTTGACTAGATGGACCTTTGTTGACAAAGTAATGTCTCTGCTTTTTAATATGCTGTCTAGGGTGGTCATAGCTTTTCTTCCAAGGAGCAAGCATCTTTTAATTTCATGGTTGCAATCACCATCTGCAGTGATTTTGGAGCCCAGAAAAGTAACGTCAGCCACTGTTTCCACTGTTTCCCCAATTATTTGCCGTGATATGCAGATGACACCACCATTATGGCAGAAAACGAAGAGGAACTAAAAAGCCTCTTTATGAGAGTGAAAAAGGAGAGTGAAAAAGTTGGCTTAAAACTCAACATTCAGAAAACTAAAATCATGTCATCTGGACCCATCATTTCATGGGAAATAGATGGGGAGACAGTGGAAACAGTGTCAGACTTTATTTTTTTGGCCTCCAAAATCACTGCAGATGGTGATTGCAGCCATGAAATTAAGACTCTTACTCCTTGGAAGGAAAGTTATGACCACCCTAGATAGCATATTAAAAAGCAGAGATATTACTTTACCAACAAAGGTCCATCTAGTCAAGGTTATGTTTTTTTCTGTGGTCATGTATGGATGTGAGAGTTGGACTGTGAAGAAGGCTGAGCACCAAAGAATTGATGCTTTTGAACTGTGGTGTTGGAGAAGACTCTTGAGAGTCCCTTAGACTGCAAGGAGATCCAACAAGTCCATCCTAAAGGAGATCAGTCCTGGGTGTTCATTGGAAGGACTGATGCTGAGACTGAAACTCCAATACTTTGGCCACCTCATGGGAAGAGTTGACTCATTGGAAAAGATCCTGATGCTGGGATAGATTGGGGCAGGAGGGAAAGGGGATGACAGAGGATGAGATGGGTGGATGGCATCACCAACTCGATGCACATGAGTTTGGGTGAACTTCGTGAGTTGATGATAGACAGGGAGGCCTGTCATGCTGCGATTCATGGGGTCGCAAAGAGTTGACATGACTGAGCGACAGAACTGAACTGAATTTATGGGACAGGATGCCATGATTTTAGTTTTCTGAATGTTGAGCCTTAAACCAACTTCTTTACTCTGCTCTTTCACCGTCATCAAGAGGCTCTTTAGTTCCTCTTCACTTTCTGCCATAAGAGTGGTGTCATCTGCCTATCTGAGGTTATTGATATTTCTCCTGGCAATCTTGATTCCAACTTGTGCTTCCTCCAGCCCATAATTTCTCATGATGTACTCTGCATATACATTAAATAAGCAGGGTGACTATATACAGCCTTGATGTACTCGTTTCCCGATTTGGAACCAGTCTGTTCTTCCATGTCCATTTCTAACTGTTTCTTCCTGACCTGCATTCAGGTTTCTCAAGAGGCAGGTCAGGTGGTCTGGTATTCCCATCTCTTTCAGAATTTTCCACAGTTTATTGTGATCCACACAGTCAAAGGCTTTGGCATAGTCAATAAAGCAGAAATAGATGTTTTTCTGGAACTCTCTTGCTTTTTCAGTGATCCTGCAGATGTTGGCAATTTGATCTCTGTTTCCTCTGCCTTTTCTAAAACCAGCTTGAACATCTGGAAGTTCATGGTTCACGTATTGCTGAAGCCTGGCTTGGAGGATTTTAAGCATCACTTTACTAGCGTGTGCTGCTGCTGCTAAGTCACTTCAGTCGTGTCCGACTCTGTGCAACCCCATAGACGGCAGCCCATCAGGCTCCCCCGTCCCTGGGATTCTCCAGGCAAGAACACTGGAGTGGGTTGCCATTTCCTTCTTCAACGTATGAAAGTGAAGAGTGAAAGTGAAGTCACTCAGTCGTGTCCGCCTCTTAGCGACCCCATGGACTGCAGCCTACCAGGCTCCTCCATCCATGGGATTTTCCAGGGAAGAGTACTGGAGTGGGGTGCCATTGCCTTCTCCGTTACTAGCGTGTGAGATGATAGCAATTTGTGTGATAGTTAGAGCATTCTTTGGCATTGTCTTTCTTTGGGATTGGAATGAAAACTGACCTTTTCCAGTCCTGTGGCCACTGCTGAGTTTTCCAAGTTTGCTGGCATATTGAGTGCAGCACTTTCACAGCATTATCTTCCAGGATTTGAAATAGCTCACCTGGAATTCCATTACCTCCACTACTTTGTTCATAGTGATGCTTCCTAAGGCCCACTTGACTTCACATTCCAGGATGTCTGACTCTAGGTGAGTGATCACACCATTGTGATTATGTGGGTCGTGAAGATCTTTTTTCTTCACGAATACACAGTTCTTCTGTATATTCTTGCCACCTCTTCTTAATATCTTATGCTTCTGTTAGGTCCCTACCATTTCTGTCCTTTATTGAACCCATCTTTGCATGAAATGTTCCCTTGGTATCTCTAATTTTCTTGCAGAGATCTCTAGTCTTTCCCATTCTGTTGTTTTCCTCTATTTCTTTGCATTGATCACTGAGGAAGGCTTTCTTATCTCTCCTTGCTGTTCTTTGAAACTCTGCATTCAAATGGGTATATCTTTCCTTTTCTCCTTTGCTTTTCACTTCTCTGCTTTTCATAGCTATTTGTAAGGCCTTCTCAGTCAACCATTTTGCTGTTTTGTATTTCTTTTTCTTAGGGGCGGTCTTGATTCCTGTCTCCTCTACGATGCCACAAACCTCTGTCCATAGTTCGTAAGTCACACTGTCTATCAGATCTAGTCCCTTAAATCTATTTCTCACTTCCACTGTATAGTCATAAGGGATTTGATTTAGGTCGTACCTGAGTGGTCTAGTGGTTTTCTCCACTTTCTTCAATTTCAGTCTGAATTTGGCAATAAGGAGTTCATGATCCAAGCCACAGTCAGCTCCCAGTCTTGTTTTTGCTGACTGTTGAGCTTCTCCATCTTTGGTTGCAAAGAATATAATCAGTCTGATTTTGGTGTTGATCATCTGGCGATGTCCATGTGTAGTCTTCTCTTGTATTGTTGGAAGAGGGTGTTTGCTTTGACCAGTGCATTGTCTTGGCAGAACTCTGTTAGCCTTTGCCCTGCTTCATTCTGTACTCCAAGGCCAAATTTGCCTATTACTCCAGGTGTTTCTTGACTTTCTACTTTAGCATTCCAGTCCCCTATAATGAAAAGGACATCTTTTTTGGGTGTTAGTTATAGAAGGTCTTGTAGGTCTTCATAGAACTGTTAATCTTCAGCTTTAGCATTACTGGTCAGGGCATAGACTTGGATTACTGTGATATTGAATGGTTTGCCTTGGAAATGAACAGAGATCATTTTGCCATTTTTGAGATTTCATCCAAGTACTGTATTTTGGACTCTTTTGTTGACTATGATGGCTACTCCATTTCTTCTAAGGGATTCCTGCCCACAGTAGTATATATAATGGTCATCTGAGTTAAATTCACCCATTCTAGTCCATCTTAATTTGCTGATTCCTAGAATGTCGATGTTCACTCTTGCCATCTCCTATTTAACCACTTTCAATTTGCCTTGATTCATGGACCTATCATTCCATGTTCCTATGCAATATTGCTCTTTATAGCATCAAATCTTGCTTCTATCACCAATCCCATCCACAAATGGGTGTTGTTTTTGCTTTGGCTCCATCCCTTCATTCTTTCTGGAGTTATTTCTCCACTGATCTCCAGTAGCATATTGGGCACCTATCGACCTGGGGAGTTAATCTTTCAGTGTGTTATCTTTTTGCCTTTTCATACTTTTCATGTGGTTCTCAAGGCAAGAATACTGAGATGGTTTACCATTCCCTTCTCCAGTGGACCACATTCTGTCAGACTTCTCCCCCATGACCTGTCCATCTTGGGTGGCCCCACACAGCATGGCTTAGTTTCATTGAGTTAGACAAGGCTGTGGTCCATGTGATAAGAGGAAGGCTGTATATTGTCACCCCGCTTATTTAACTTCTATGCAGAGTGAGAAACACTGGGCTGGAAGAAGCACAAGCTGGAATCAAGATTGCTGGGAGAAATATCAATAACCTCAGATATGCAGATGATACCACCTTTATGGCAGAAAGTGAAGAGCCTCTTGATGAAAGTGAAAGAGGAGAGTGAAAAAGTTGGCTTAAAGCTCAACATTCAGAAAATGAAGATCATGGCATCTGGTCCCATCACTTTATGGGAAATAGATGGGGAAACAGTGTCAGACTTTATTTTTGGGGGCTCCAAAATCACTGCAGATGCTGACTGCAGCCATGAAATTAAAAGATGCTTATTCCTTGGAAGGAAAGTTATGACCAACCTAGATAGCATATTCAAAAGCAGAGACATTACTTTGCCAACAAAGGTCCGTCTAGTCAAGGCTATGGTTTTTCCTGTGGTCATGTATGAATGTAAGAGCTGGACTGTGAAGAAGGCTGAGCACCAAAGAATTGATGCTTTTGAACTGTGGTGTTGGAGAAGACTATTGAGAGTCCCTTGGACTGCAAGGAGATCCAACCAGTCCTTTCTGAAGGAGATCAGCCCTGGGATTTCTTTGGAGGGAATGATGCTGAAGCTGAAATTCCAGTACTTTGGCTACCTCACGTGAAGTGTTGACTCATTGGAAAAGATTCTGATGCTGGGAGGGATTGGGGGCAGGAGGCGAAGGGGACGACAGAGGATGAGATGCCTGGATGGTATCACTGACTTGATGGACGTGAGTCTGAGTGAACTCCAGGAGTTGTTGATGGACAGGGAAGGCCTGGCGTGCTGTGATTCATGGGGTCACAAAGAGTCAGACACAACTGAGCAACTGAACTGAACTGATGTGATCAGATTGGCTAGTTGTCTGTGAATGTGGCTTTTACTTTAAGCCCTGAGCTAATGGCTCAAGGGTATGTTTTTCTCTAAGTTCTGTACAAATGATTATATAACAACAATGTATCTTGCTTGAGGACATGTTTCTCCCTAACAGGGACCTTCTAACTAATCCTGTTTTCTTATGTGGGAGTGGGTCTGCTAAGACCTTCCTACTGTTAGTTTTTTTTTTTTCTTTTTTTCTACTGTTCATTCTAATCTTGTTATTTTAAGATGTATGTTGTTGGAATGGGTCAGGTAAAGGTATATAAGGCCTTGATAAGACTATCTATTTGGGGCTCTCTTCATCTCCCTCCTGATGTCTATGTCAGAAGTTTTCTGTGTCCTTTCTTACTGTAATAAAACCTTTGCCACACAAAAGCTTTGAGTAATCAAGCCTGGTCCCTGATCCTGAAGTTAAATTTTCTTCTTCAGAGATCATGAATCTGTCCACTGTAAACTATCATATACACGAATTTGATGACATTAATCAACACATCCAAGAAGCTTAATAAATAACAATATCTCCTCTCATACCTGTTAGCATTTAATTTTTATATTTAATTTCTATGTGTTCCTGCTCAAGTACTTTTAAAAGTCAAACTACATCTATATTAATAAAAAATATTGGCTTGTAATTTTCTTTTTTTTGTAGTGTTTTTATATGGTTTTGGTGTCAGGGTAATGTTGGCCTCATAGGATGAATTTGGGAATGTTAGCTCCCCTTCAATTTTTTTTTTTTTGGAATAGTTTGAAAGGATAGATATTAGTTCTTCTTTTTAAGTTTTGTAGAATTCCCCAGTGAATCCCTCTGGTCTTGGATTGTTGCTTGCTGGGAGGGTTTTTTTTTTTTAACAAATTCATTTTGACTCGTGATCAGTCTTTTCAAATTGTCTGTTTCTTTTTCACTCAGTCTTGTCAGGCTGTGTTTCTAGAAATTTGTCCATTTCCCCCAGGTTTTATATAATTTTTAGCATATAACTGTACATAGCATTATCTTATGATTTTTTGTTTCTCTGTGGCATTTGTTGTTATATCTTCTCCTTTATTTCTTATCTTGTTCAGGGCCTCTCTTTTTTCTTCTTGGTGAGCCTGGATAAAGATTTATAAATTATGCTTTTTAAAAAAAAAATTCCATTTTTCATTGATATTTTCTATTTTACAATCTATTTTATTTATTTCCTCTCTGATCTTTATTATTCCCTTCATTCTGCTGACTTTGGGCTTTATGTTCTTTTTTTTCTAATTCTTTTAGGTGGTAGCTTAGATTGTTTACTTGATATTTTTCTTCTTTCTTGAGGAAGGCCTATATTGCTATAAACTTCCCTTTTAGAACTGCTTTTGATATAGCCCATTAATTTTGGAAAGTTGTGTTTCCATTTTCACTTGTCTTGAGGTATTTTCTGATTTCCTCTTTGATTTCAACATTATCCCATTCAATTTTTAGTAGCATTTTGCTTAGGCTACATGTGTTTGTTCTTTTATGATTTTTCTCCTTGTAGTTAATTTCTAGTTTCATACTGCTGTGGTCAGAAGAAAAAGCTTGATAAAATTCCTATCTTCCTATATTTGTTGAAGAGTATTTTGTAACCTAGTATGTGATCTATTCTAGAGAATATTCCATGTGCATTTGAAAAGAATGTGCATTTTGCTGTTTGGGGATGTATTGTTCTGCAGACATTAATTAAGTCCAACTGGCCTGTTGTGTCATTTAAGACCCCTTATTGATTTCTATCTGGAATATCTGTCTATTGATGTCAGTGGGGTGTTAAAGTCCCCTATACTATTATTGTACTATTGTCCATTTCTTCTTTTCTGTCTGTTAGTATTTGATTTATATATTTAGGCCCTATTGTACTGGGTATGTATATGTAGCAAGTGTAGTATCCTCTCCTTATATTGATCCCTTTATCATTATACTTTTCTTTTTAACATTTTTTTTAAACTTAACTTTTAAAAGTTGAAGTGTAGGTGACTTACAATGTTGTGCCAATCTCTGCTGTACAGCAAAGTGACTCATTTATACACAAACAGGATTTTTAAATATTCTTTTCCATTATGGTTTATCCATTATGGTTTATATTGAAGATAGTTCCCTGTGTTACACAGTAAGACCTTATTTTTTATCCATTCTATATATAATAGTTTATACTTGTTAATTCCAAGCTCTTCCCTCCCTCACCTCTTTCCTCCTTGACAAATACAAATGTATTCTCTATGTCTGTCAGTCTGTTTCTGTTTTGTTAAGTTCATTTTTGCCGTATTTTAGATTCCACATATAAGTGATATCATATAGTATTTGTCTTTCTCTTTCTGAATTCTTCACTTAGTATGATAATTTCTAGCTCTATCCATGTTGTTGCAAGTGGTATATAAAGCCCTGCTTTGCTTTTTGTTATAGCCTTCCTTTTAAAGTTTATTTTGTCTGATACAAGTATTGTTACTCTTGCCTTCTCTTCTTTTTGATTTGCATGAAATTTTTTCTTAATCCTTCCCTTTCATTCTGTGTGTGTCTTGGCCCTGAACTGAGTCTCTTATAAGCAGCATATTGAGGGGTCTTGTTTTGTTCCAATCAGCCACTCAACGTCTTTAATCAGAGTATCAAACCAAATGCAACAATGTGTAAAAAGGATCATGCACCATGGTCAAGTTGGGTTTATTCACAAGGGTTACAGAGATGGTTCAACATATGCAAATCAATCAATGTGATAAAACATATTAACAAAAGGAAGGATAAAAATCACATGATCGTCTCAAAAGACACATAAAAACATTGACAAAATTCAGCATCCATTCATGATAAAAACTCTCATCAAAGTGGCTATATATCTCAACATAATAAAGGCCATTTATGACAAACCCACAGCTAACATAATATCCAGTGGTGAAAAGCTGAGCTTTCTTGCTAAATTCAGAAAAAGAGAAGAAAGCCCATTTTCATCACTTCTGTTTAATAATATTGGAAGTCCTAGCTACAGTAAAAAGACAAGAAAGAGAAATAAAACAATATTGTAAAGTAATTAGCCTCCAATTAAAAATAAATAAATAAATTAATTAAAAAAAGAAAAGAAATAAAACGTCTAAACTGGAAAGGAAGATATAAAAAATGTAACTATTTGTAGATGACATGATACTCCATAAAGAACCCTAAAGACTCTACCCAAAAACTTACAACTGATAAATGATTTCAGTAAGGTTGCAGGATATAATACACAGAAATCTATTGAATTTCTATATACTAAAAATGAACTATCAGGAAGAGAAAGTACAAAACTATCCCATTTAAATTGCATCAACATTTCCCCAAAACACTAGGAATATATTTAATTAAGGAGACAAAAGGCCTATACTCTGAATACTGTAAAACATTAGTGAAGGAAACTGAAGATAACACAAATAAATGGAAAGATATCCCATGCTGTTGGACTGGAAGAATTGATACTGTTAAAATGGCCATACTATCCAAAGCAATCTACAGATTTAATGCAGCTCCTATCAAAATACTCATGACATTTTTCATAGAAGTAAAACAAATAATTATAAAATTCATATGGTGCCACAAAAGACCTTGAATTGCCAAAGCAATCTTGAGAGAAAAGAACAAACCTTGAGGTATAACCCTCCCAGACTTCAGTCTATACCATAAAGCTACAGTAATCAAAATGGCATATTATTGGCAGCATAAAAATAGACACATAGATCAACAGAACAGACTAGAAAGCCCCAAAATAAACCTGCACACCAACTGTCAATTAACCTATGACAAAGGAAGCAAGAATATACAATGGATTGGCTGTTTAACAAGTGGTGCTGGGAAAACTGGACAGCCACCTATAAAAGCAGGAGATTAGAACATTCTCTCATACAATATGCAAAAATAAACTAAAAATAGTTAAAATCTAAAAGTAAGAATGGAAACCATAAAACTCAAGGAAGAGAAATAGGCAGAATGCTGATGTAAATTGTAGCAGTATTTTCCTGGATCAATCTTTTAAGGCAGAAGAAATAAAAGCAAAAATAAATAAACGGGGAGTTGGGGGCGGGGAATGGTACTCTGAGGACAGGAAAGAAATATTGCTAACCTGGGTCACTCCAAAGGCCAGTACAATGCCAGAATAGTTTTTCATATTCTTTTTTTTCTGTGCATTTTTTTTGTTGTTGGTTTAGTCATTAAGTCACGTCTGACTCTTGTGACACCATGGACTGTAGTCTGGTGTCTAGACTTCTTTGTCCATGGGATTTTCTAGGCAAGAATACTGGGGTGGGTTCCCATCTCCTTCTCCAGGGGATCTTCCTGACCCAGGAATCAAACCCCGGTCTCCTGCGTTGCACCAGATTCTTTACTGACTGAGCTATGAGGGAAGCCCCTTTTCTATGCATAATTTCTTCAAAAAAGCATGTACAAATCATTCAAAAGAGATTGCCCTATCTTGGATATAAACATTTTTTTTTGGCAAAGCAGTGATTATTATATTTGGGTTATAACATGTCTTATTAAAGGTATAACCCTCCCAGACTTCAGTATATACTACCAAGCTACAGTAATCAAAGCAGCATATTATTGGCAGAAGAATAGATACATAGATTAATGGAACAAAATAGAAGGCCCAGAAATAAACCCACACACCTTGGTCAATTAACCCATGACAAAGGAGGCAAGAATATACAGTGGATAAAAAAACTGGTTGTTCAACAAGTGGTGCTGGTAAAACTGGATAGCCACCTATAAAAGAGTGATTCAGTTTGATTGATTTTCACTAAAGTGGCTTTTGAAAAGAAAAGGGGTGTGTATGTGTGTGGTCTCACTCTGTGTTATCACAGAATTTTATTGTTGTTGTTATTTAGACACTAAGTCATGTCCAACTCTTGTGACTCCATGGACTGTAGCTATGCTTCTTTGTCCATGTGATTTTCCAGGCAAAAATGGAGTGGGTTGCCATTTCCTTCTCCAGGGGATCTTCTGAACTCAGAGACTGAACCTGTGTCTCCTGCATTGGCAGGTGAATTCTTTACCACTGAGCCACTTGGGAAGCCCATTAAAGAGTTTAGAAATTCCTAAATTTGAGGGTTCTTAACCCTCTCTGTATATTACAGTATCCCAGGGGACTTTTCAAAATACTTGTGCCTTGGTCCTAATACCCCTATTTCAGAGTCAATTAGTTGAGAACCACTGCTTGGTTGGAGGTAGATGTCAATAGAAAGTGTTACATGTGGTTGTGATTATTGTGAGCCTTTTCAGAGATCAATGATTTTCCAACTTTAATTTGCATAGTCCCAGTTTTAGGACAGAGAAGGCGATGGCACCCCATTCCAGTACTCTTGCCTGGAAAATCCCATGGATGGAGGGGCCTGGTAGGCTGCAGTCCATGGGGTCGCGAAGCGTCGGACATGACTGAACGACTTCACTTTCACTTTTCACTTTCATGCATTGGAGAAGGAAATGGCAGCCCACTCCAGTGTTCTTGCCTGGAGAATCCCAGGGATGGGAGAGCCTGGTGAGCTGCCATTTATGGGGTCACACAGAGTCAGACACAACTGAAGCAACTTAGCAGTAGCAGTAGCAGCAGTTTTAGGAACCTCCTACAACTTTCTTCAAAGCATCTTTCATTTCTTTATTCCGGAGGCTATAGATCATGGGGTTGAAAAAGGGGGTCAAAACTGAGTAGAACAAAGTTGTGAACTTCTGCATGCCCTCTGCTTGTCCTGACCCTGGACTCACATATGTCATCATGACAGAACCATAGAATAGAAACACAACAACCAGATGTGAGGAGCAGGTGGAGAAGGCCTTCTTCCGGCCAGCCACCGAGGGCACCTGCATTACAACCCTCAGCACCAGGGTGTAGGATCCAGCCATGTAGAAAAAGGTGGCAAAGATAAGGAGGGAGCTCATGGTACCACATATGAGAATAGTCCCTGGGACTGGGGCACATGCTGAAGCCAGGGCCAACAGAGGACCCAGGTCACACAGAAAGTCATCAATCACATTTGGGCCACAAAACGGTAGCTGAGTAACGAGTACCACTGGGATCAGAAACCAGAGGAAACCGTACACCCAGCAAAAGATGACCAGGCTGCTACAGAACTTAGTAGTCATGACGGTGGGGTAGTGCAGAGGGCGGCAGATTGCCAGGAAACGGTCATAGGCCATGATGGAGAGAAATAAGCATTCCGTTGTGCCCAATGAGAAGAAGAAGTACAACTGGAGGAGACACCGAGCAAAAGAGATGGTTTTGGTTTGGGAGAAGAAGTTAGCCAGCATATTGGGCACATCAGAGTTGACATAGCAGATCTCCAGGAAGGAGAAGTTGGCCAGCAGAATGTACATTGGGGTGTGGAGCCGGCGGTCCCAGCGCACTGCACACATGATGGCCATATTTCCAAGGAGGGTCAGGATGTAAGTTATAAAGAATATGGAAAAGAGGAAGATCTCTATTTCCCAGCGGCAAGGGAAGCCCAAGAGGATGAACTCACTCACAACGTGGGAAATATTACTGACCTTTGACATCATCATTCTGTGCATTCTGTGAGGATTGGAGCAGAAAGTACATTTACAGAGAGAATTATGTCTCCTGGTTCCTCCTCAGGAGATGAGCACATTTTCCTGAGGGTAAGGGAGGGGACTAGACCAATAGTTTCTATTTTTGGTTGGACAGTCCAACAATACAGTTGTTGAGTGTACTCTTCTACATATATGACTATTTGCTTTTAAACTATCAACAAACCACTGTCAATAAATATAGTACATATTGGTAAAGATTTTGAAAAAAAAGTTTTCTTAGAATTAAAATAAAAATAGAATTCCAGATATTTTCTTTCTGCATCTCTCATTGGGTTGCTTGATGCACTGAACTTTAGAGAACATTGGTCTAGACAGTACAGATGGGTGTCTGCATGCGTGCTAAGTCGCTTCAGTCGTGTCTGACTCCTTGCGACCCCACGGACTGCAGCCCACCAGGCTCCCCCATCCATGGGATTCTCCAGGCAAGAGCATTGGAGTGGGTCGCCATTTTCTTCTCCAGATGGGTGTCTGGCTAAGGCTAAATTAATGTATAAAATTTGACATGGGCAATTTAATTGTAAAAAACTAGAATTGACAGATTTACTGAATAAAAGGGTAATATCAACTAAGTGCCTTAAAGGAGAGAATGTGAGGCTTTACCCCTCATACGTGTGGCTGACACAGAGCACAGTGGTCTTATAATCTCTTTTGCTCTAGGAACTCATGCAGGCTTAAATTCTTTGGCTTTTTTGGGCAGTAACTTTATACTTTTGACTTTTATTGAATTTTCATTGAATAAAGTGCCTAGAGTTTTATTCATAGAACTTAAAACAAGCGTGGCCCCATTTAGTGCTTGTGTCATTGAGTTTTTGAAGTGAGGGAGGTTAATAACTGAATTTTACCAAGTGTTTCATTGAATGAGATCCTAAGACTTTCAAATATTAACTTCCATTTGTATTTTTATTCCCTGTGAATTTGATAAAATTTCTCATGATTTTTCACCTATGTGTTTGGTTAGAATATGTAGAACATTAAAAATTGCCTTTTTAGAGAACTTTAAACTTTTTCTAGGTTAACACATATTATTCTCAACAATTGGGGATAGATGGCTAAGCTATAAACAGATAAACAGCACAAAAATGGTGAAAATGACTTTATATCTGAAAAACTTTCTGGCATACATTAATAAACAAAGGGCTTATTGAAAATTTTAAAAGTAGCTTTTAAAACTGATGCCCTTGTTCAATTTCAGTTTTTAAAACATTTTCTTTCTTTCTTTAGCATTCTTCAGAGACACCAATAGTGATTTTGAAATCACATCTGTAAATTCTTTCTGTACCCAGGGATATAATTTGCTTAGGTCTGAAAATATAAGTTTATTTAAAATTATTAAGTGCTATTTTACTTTATTTTTTTGTCAATTCTCTTTTATACATTTTCCTTCTTTCTTTTGAAAGGAGATCAATCCTTAGAGCTGTCCATATGCTAATTTAGATTGATTGTCCTTGCTGTTTTCTCTCCAGAGGGCAGAAGATAGCCTAGTCTTTTTCTTTCATCTCATAAACTTGCAAGCAAGGAGACCACGATGCTATCAGCTGGTATGGAAAGATGTTCTCGTTTAGGTTTTAGCCCAGTGAAAAGCTCACTAAATTTCTCAGAGAAAAACATTCCTTGTTTTTAATCACTTTATTTCACTTGTTTCTCTGTCTCTCCCTCTGTTTCTTTCTCTCTCTTCATTTCTTTTTTTCTTAGAATTACTTCTAAGATGACTTGAAATTTTTGTTGCTGGAAAATTTAAGAACTGTCTACAATACTGTCTTATATAGTTTCAGTATGTGGATAATAATGGAAAATATTTCTTAACATATTTTTATTAAAACATTTTAAAATAATAGTATTAACTTTTTGATTGCTATCCATCATGAACCTTAGTTCATTTTCTATCACCTGCCACTTTGTTACCATAAACTGAATATTTATATGCTAGTTACAATCTTTTCAGGCTTAGCTCCTAAATTTAGCTTTATAAGCTCATCACTAAACTAAAGAATTTAAAGAATTCAATAAAAGTTTGCTTAGTGTCTACTGCATTCTTGAATACTAAGCAAGGGGTGTTTTGGAACATATATTTATATTCCTTCATGATGAAATATTATTTTCAGTAAAATTAAGAAGCACTTTAAGTCAATATAAGTTTCAGTGTAAATTGTGGTAGTTAAATCTATAACTCCACATTTCCAGATAAAGGTCACTAATTTAAATATGAATACATAGTTTTGATTTTTCAAATTAACAAAAATGAATAATCATGATACCAGAGTTGATAAAGGTGCAATGAAATGACACTTAGAAAAACTGTTGGAGGGTATATTAACTTGTACATTTTTTTTTCTGGCTGGCAATTTAGAAATACTCAGAGCTTTTAAAGCATTTATACCCATTAAATAAGAATTAGAGGTGTAGAAAAAATTCATACAGTGCATAAGAATTTTTAGGAATCATGTTAAAATACAGATTCTGACTCAGAAGGAGTGGATGAGGTTTGGGATTCTAAATTTCTAATAAGCAATAAGATAATGTTAATTCTTTGAGTAGTAAAAGTTTATAAAGTCCTCCATACTTTAGAGAGTTCTTTGTGTAGCAAGAGTTTATGTAGTTCTTTATATATACTTCTTTAGAAAAAGTAAATAATACTGAGGAATATAAAAATTCCTGGAAAAAATGAAATTAATAGGGGTAAGTTTTTCAAGATCAGTGATAGGTTGCATACTTTTCTTCTTTATACATGTGTATGTTTCTTAAAATTTCTATAAATAACATATATTACTTTTATAAACTGAAAAGATAAACATTAAAAAATATTATTCTTGAAGGTACGTTTCTGGATCTTCCATTTTCCCTAACCAAAATTTGTAACCTTTGCTATTTCTGGAATGTTACAAGTTGCTAGGAAGCCCGTTATTTATGTCATATGTGACTTACCATGCAGGATATCATTTCTCACTCACTTGCTACTTGGATTTAAAGTCAGTGAAGTAAGTCTCTGTGCCAGGGTTGAGGAGAATGGGAAGATTCCCAGCGGGGCATCCTAAAGGCTGTATTTTACTTATAAGTGGCCAATGCCATTTCATAAACCTAGGACACGGATTAGAAGTTAAGTTTAAAAAAATCAAATGCAACATCATGAGAAATGATAGCCATTAGCTTCTGGAGAGAATTCGTGTTATTAGTCTTTTCCCATTGGAAGGAAGCATACCTTATTCTCAATCAATTACCTTGAGAAAGAAAAAAAAACAGGAAAATGATACCATTTTCCATTTTGGGTTTTAATTTTTTTCAGTAAATTTTAAGGAGAATATTGTAATTTAGAATAAAAGTCAAAAAAATCATGATGATATTAGGATTAAATAAAGGCAATACACTTATTTTTCTTTTCTTTTGCCTTTACAGTTGATAAAATTTGAATGTAATGATTTCTCTTTCAACTAGACAGGTAGAAAGATACTTTCTCAAACTCACATTTCCACCGTCAAAATATAACACGTATTTTTCTCTGTCCCGTGTTCATGAATATGCCCTTTGTTGAAGGAGTTGATTCAGGCACTTACTGGAATAGGAAACAGTGTCTGCAGATAAGCCTTTCCTCTGCTCTTCATTTCCCTTGGATCTCAGAGTTCTCTCCCTTGTGCTTTCACTTTCAGAGCATCTGGGGAAATATTTTTCTGTTTTTGGAAGTTGAAAAAGATGTGTTTCCCCTGCTCCCCATCCAGTAGTAGTCAGAATGAAAGCTTGAATTCTCCACTTGTCCCCAGTGAAACTGTTGCTGGGCAAAAGCCAATTTCCCTAAAGGGACTCTTGCTGAGTTTCCCTCAGCTGGATGGTCATTACCCCAGGGACTCATCTTTTGTTAAGGTTATTTCAAACATCTGATACTCTTTTTCTCATAATGGACCAATGATTCCACTCTATCAGTTGATGCTATGCATTTGCCATATAATTTTGAGCTTCTTTCTCTGATTAAAGGGACAGTTATTTTTTTTTAACTTATTTTTAAGTTCATTATATGGGTTCAAAGCCTATCCATGCCTGTAGCTACCCTTTTACTTTGGCATACAAATATAGCAGTTAATATTTACTGAAAACTTGTTACATGTCAGGCAGTAAGATGAGTAAATTTATGAGTAATTTCATTTAATCCCCTCCCAATCTTATATGTTAGATATACTATTATTTTTACTTATGGGGAAGCTATTGAAGCTTACGTTAATTAAATAATTTGTAACATTTAATAAATAGGAATGATAAGATCGGAATTCAGTTCTCTCTGAGAGTGAAGCATGAGTTCTTAAATAGTAAACTATTTACCTTCCATCTTACCCGTCAAAGATGGAAAACAATTGCTATTGATTTCTTATACTAGATACTGTGACAAATTCTTATATTTAACTTATTTTATTTAATCCTTACAACACCCTGTGTGCTGGGTATCACTGTTGGCAATTTTTAAAAGTTCTGATTATCAAGGTAACTTGTATTTAAACAAAAATTTGGAAGAGTCAGAAAAATTGAGGGAGCTGAAAAATTACTCACAATTTTTTCAAGCACACATAATTCAAGTAAAAATTTGGCATATTCCCTCTGGTCTTTTTTATTGTAAAAATTCATACATATAAGGTCATACAGCATTTACAACTTAGTATTCTGCTTACATTTATAGCCTGCATTTTCCCATGTAACTAAAACTCTCTTAAATACTATGAAAGCTGCATAATAGTGAGTGTTGTTTTAATATCATTTCCCTAGGGTTTTTAGGCTATTTACAATTTTCTGACCTTAAAATAATGCAATAAAAATCACTGGGCTTAAATTTTTGTTTTGGAACATTTCCCTAGAGTAGACTACTTGAAAGAAAATTACTATGTCAAAAATATATATATATATATATCCTTCAGATATATTTTCAGAAGTAGACTTGCTAGATTAGATGGTAGTTCTACTTTTAACTTTTTGAGTAACCTCTATACTGTTTTCCATAATGGCTATACCAATTTACAATCTTACCAAGAGTGGACTAAGGTCCCTTTTTCTACATCCTTGATAAGCAATTGTTATCTCTTGTCTTTTTTGATGCTAGCCATTCTAACAGGTGTGAGGTGATATCTCCTTGTGGTTTTGATTTATATTTCTCTATGATTAGTGATTTTGAGTAACTTTTCATGTACCTTTTGGCCATTCATAAGTCTTTGGGAAAATTCCTATTCAGGTTCTTTGTCCATGTTTTAATTGGATTATTTGTTTTTTCCTCTTGGGTTCATGAGTTCTTTATACATTTTGGATATTAACCCCTTATGGAGACCCCAGTTCAATTCCTGGGTCAGCAAGATCCGCTGGAGAAGGGATAAGCTATCCACTACAGTATTCTTGGGCTTCCCTTGTGGCTCAGCTGGTAAAGAATCCATCTTCATTGCAGAAGACCTGGGTTGGGACGATCCCCTGGAGAAGGGAACGGCTACCCATTTCAGTATTCTGGCCTGGAGAATTCCATGGCCTGTATAGTCCATGGGGTCGCAAAGAGCTGGACACGACTGAGCGACTTTCACTTACTTCACTATCAGATATATAGTTTGCAAATATTTTTTCCCATTCCATAGGTTGTCTTTTCATTTTGTTGATTGGTTCTTTTGTTGTGCAGAAACTTTAAGTTTGATATCATACCTCATGTTTATCTTTGATTTTGTTGCTTATACTTTAGGCGTCATAGCCGAAAAGTCATCGCCAAGATCCATGTCAAGAAGCTTTTGTTTTCTTCTAGGGGTTTTATGGTTTCAGGACTTATGTTTAAATCTTCAATCCATTTTTAGTTAATCTTTGTGATTAGTGTAGGATAGGGGTCTAGTTTCATTCTTTTATATGTGACTATTTCTGCAGATGGTGATTGCAGCCATGAAATTAAAAGACGCTTACTCCTTGGAAGGAAATTTATGACCAACCTAGATAGCATATTCAAAAGCAGAGACATTACTTTGCCAACAAAGGTCCATCTAGTCAAGGCTATGGTTTTTCCAGTAGTCATGTGTGGATGTGAGAGTTGGACTGTGAAGAAAGCTGAGCGCTGAAGAATTGATGCTTTTGAACTGTGGTGTTGGAGAAGACTCTTGAGAGTCCCTTGGACTGCAAGGAGATCCAACCAGCCCATTCTGAAGGAGATCAGCCCTGGGTGTTCTTTGGAAGGAATGATGCTAAGGCTGAAACTCCAATACTTTGGCCACCTTATGTGAAGAGTTGACTCATTGGAAAAGACTCTGATGCTGGGAGGGATTGGGGGCAGGAGGAGAAGGGGACAACAGAGGATGAGATGGTTGGATGGCATCACTGACTCGATGGACGAGAGTTTGAGTGGACCCCGGGAGTTGGTGATGGACAGGGAGACCTGGTGTGCTGCAATTTATGGAGTCTCAAAGAGTTGGATATGACTGAGTGACTGAACTGAACTGATCCAATTTTCTCAAGATTTTTATTGAAGAGATTGCCTTTTTCCCACTGAGCATTCTTGACTCCCTTGTCAAATATAAGTTAATTGTATATGTATGGATTTATTTCTGGACTCTCCATGCTGTTCTGTTGGTCTGTTTATTTTTAATGCCAATATTATACTATTTTGATTACTATAGCTTTGCAAAATAGTTTCAAATCAGGAAGTTTGATGCTTCCAGCTGTGTTCTTCCTTCTTAAGATGCTTTGGTGCCTTTTGTGGTTCCATACAAGTTTTAGGATTGACTTGTCTATTTCTGTGAAAAGTACCATTGGAATTTTGAGAGATTTCATTGAGTCTGCAAATTGGCTGCCCAAGTGGCTCAGTGGTAAAGAACCTACCTGGCAAAGTAGAAGAAGCAGAAGATGCAGGTTTGATCTCTGTGTCAGGAAGATCCCCTGGAGAAGGAAATGGCAGCTCATTCCAGTATTCTTGTCTGGATGATCCCATGGACAGGGGAGCCTATGGTCCATGGGATTGCAAAGAGTCAGACATGACTGAACACACATGCCTTGGTTGAATAGATTGGTTTGGTGAGTATGAACATTTTAACAATATTACTTCTTCTGATCCATGAACATGGACCCATGGAATATTTTTCCATTTACTTGTTCCTTCTTCAATTCCTTTCATCATTATCTTGTATTGACATCAGTCTTTATTATGAAGCCAAAAATAATTGAACAGCTGTGGTACCATGATATTTTTTTACCCTAAAAATCAACAACCAGATGCCAGTCACCAAAAGATCAGAAAAAGGAAGAAAGAAGAAGGGATGCTGGTTATGGAATATGTGACCCCTTTCCATTGTTCATGTATTTATAATTTATCTGTTGTGATAACAGTTAAAAAACAAGCTACTTTCAAGTTTGTGATGCTCACAGGGAAATTGGTCTGACCAAACTGTATCCATTCTCATCTAAAGCAGTTGTTCTAAGAAAAACTTTACTTTGTATAAACTGAAGCTTTTTAGGATCAGAATATGCCTCAACAAGTCTGAGATGTCACAGGAATATGCTTCCAGGAAGTCAGAGATTGTGCATCCAAATTGCTTCCTTTTCAAGACTCATTTAAATTTGTGTACCCTAGAGGGCAATCAGGACATCTCCCAGTGTTTCTTTTGTGTGGGTCCTCAGGAGAAAGCAAACACGTTAAGGGGAGGGGAGACAAAGGAGATGGATTTTCCTTAAATAATAATTCTGTCAGAGCCAGAAGGGATAGAGTGCTAGAAATGTATGCTTTCTTCTGCAGACAGGACCCTTGAATTCTAGTGGGGATTGGACATACCTCATCAGAGTGAGTGTGAATGAATCCCTCCTTTTATTCTGTCTTCCACACAATAGACAGATATTATTTATGTATTAAATGAATGAATAGATGTCTTGAGGTGGTCAGTTAATTGAGAATTTCAGTGCGTGGTATTTTATCTGTGCAAGGTGGCCAGATGGGGCAAGGCCCTAGGGTTTTTTCTTTGATAAAATTACCATGAAAATGAGCATTACTCTTTGAAATAATTCCAACATAGAGGGAAATCCATTATGGAAAAAATTTTCAAATGTCTCAACTTGAGGTTTTATTGTCTTCAGTTCAGTTCAGTTCAGTTGCTCAGTCGTGTCCGACTCTTTGCCACCCCATGAATCGCAGCACACCAGGCCTCCCTGTCCATCACCAACTTCCAGAGTTCACTCAAACTCACGTCCATCGAGTCAGTGATGCCATCCAGCCATCTCATCCTCTGTTGTCCCCTTCTCCTCCTGCCCCCAATCCCTCCCAGCATCAGAGTCTTTTCCAATGAGTCAACTCTTCGCATGAGGTGGCCAAAGTATTGGAGTTTCAGCCTTACCATCATTCCTTCCAAAGAACACCCAGGGCTGATCTCCTTCAGAATGGGCTGGTTGGATCTCCTTGCAGTCCAAGGGACTCTCAAGAGTCTTCTCCATCACCACAGTTCAAAAGCATCAATTCTTCAGCGCTCAGCTTTCTTCACAGTCCAACTCTCACATCCATACATGACCACAGGAAAAACCATAGCCTTGACTAGATGGACCTTTGTTGGCAAAGTAATGTCTCTGCTTTTGAATATGCTATTTAGGTTGGTCATAACTTTCCTTCCAAGGAGTAAGCGTCTTTTAATTTCATGGCTGCAGTCACCACCTGCAGTGATTTTGGAGCCCCCAAAAATTCCTAAACCAGTTTTAGTCATTTGCATTATGAATAACTCAGCCATCCTTGAAAGGTCTCATAATTTAATCTCTCCCCTGGTTGTATAATTATTCTCCTAGTAGTAGAATTTTCACATGATTATTTTCTATGTCATAGGTCCCCTGGAAATTCATTCCATCATTCCAAGTGCTTCCCACCCTTTCGAAATCACCTTGCTGTTTTTACTTGTAATTATATCCGGGCCACAGTCACCTCAGTGATCAGTATTGTGTTATTGTAGTGCCATGTCCTGTCTATTGTCACCTTTATTAAAAGTGCTCATTCAAGTGAATGCTGAAAAAGATGAAAAGGTTGATGTTGGAGGAGAGGAGGGTGGTCCATGTTACTAGCTCTTATTCATTCTAGATTGCGAAAGGGAGGGAAGACAAGAGAGAATGAAGAAAGTATCCTATAGCAGGCAGAGGAGGGAACAGACCTCCTGAATACTCTGTACTTCTTTAGCTAGCAATCAATTTGGGTTAGATTGATTATGGACTTTGGAATTATGCAAACCAGGGTTCAAATCTTGTCTCTCCCATTTACTTCTCTATGATATAGGGAACTATCAAATATTTTTAAAACCTGGATTATTTGAAGCTATTCTCTTGGGTCAAAAAAAGCTTTATCAATCCAGACTAGAGGGATACAACTCCAGTTCTACTCTCCTAGCTTTCACATATACAAGGCAGTAAAGAATAAAACTGTGCCTGGACTTGTAAACTTTAACTAAAATGGAAATTTTCCTCATAGTGGTTTTCTTCAAGCAACCCATAAATGTCTATTTAACAAATCTGTAGCTGAACTGCTTTGTGGAAGGTACTAAAAGAAGAATTAGTGACCAATAGGTTGTGGATCAGAGAAATAGGAGCACTGTATAGATAATTATCAAAAGGGGTTTAATTCAAAAGGTAAGGAATTATTAAAGTGATTATTTCAGTGAGCAAATTTCATGCACTATTTGGGAATTCGTGTATATTTTTATTGAGAGATTCACTCTGAGTTATATATGATGCAATTTTAAGACATTTTTTCCATTATAAGTTAACACCGTAGAAGCGCATTGAAGTCATATCATTCGTGAGATTGAATACTCAGAGATAAGAATGTGTATGGAGGCTATATTTTAGGTTCAAACAGATACTTTTAAAGGAAGAATCAGATCACTTGGCTCATGTTTTGCTTATGGTAACTAGGGCAATAAGTGGAGCTCACACTAAACATTTACTTTATTCTATGCTAGGTGCTTTAAGAATATGTTACATTTAATGTTTCATTAATTTCCATGGTAGATATTGTTACTCTGATTTTTAAAAATTTATTTATTTTTAATTGGAGGATAATTGCGTTTCAATATCGTACTAGTTTCTCCCATATATCAACATGAATCAGCCATAGGGGACATATGTCCCCTCCCTCCTGAAATTTCCTCCCACCTCCCACCCCATCCCACCCCTTCTAGGTTGTCACAGAGCACCAGGTTTGAGCCCCCTGTGTCATACAACAAATTCCCACTGGCTATCTGTTTTACATATGGTAATGACATGTTTCAGTGCTACTCTCTCAATTTGTCCTACCATCTCCTTCACCCATTGTGCTCACAAGTCTGTTCTCTATGTCCGTGTCTCCATTGCTGCCCTGAAAATAGGTTCATCAGTACCATCTTTCTAATTCCAAATATATCCATTAATATACGATATTTGCTTTATGATTTACTTCACTCTGTATAATAGGCTCTAGGTTCATCCACTTCATTAGAATTGACTCAAATGCAGTTTATGGCTAACAGTCCATTGTCTATATAGGATTAACCTCCAAAATATACAAAGTAGCTCATGCAGTTCAATACCAGAAAAACAAACAACCCAATCAAAAAGACGGCAGAAGACCTAAACAGACATTTCTCCAAAGAAGATATACAGATGGCTAATAAACATATGAAAAGATGTTCAACATCACTTATTATTAGAGAAATGCACATGGAAACTATAATGAGGTATCACCTCACAGCAGTCAGTTTGGCCATCATCAAAAAATCTACAAGCAATAAATCCTGGAGAGAGTGTGGAGAAAAGGGAACTCTCTTACATTGTTAATGGGAGTGTAAATTGATACATGGAGAACAGTATGGAGATTCTTTAAATAACTAGGAATAAAACTACCATAAGACCCAACAATCCCACCACTGAGCACATACTCTGAGGAAACCGCAACTGAAAAAGACACATGTACCCAGGTGTTCATTGCAGCCCTATTTACAATAGGACATGGAACCAACCTAGATGTTACTCTGATTTTGCAGATGCAGAAATTGAAGCAGAGAGAGAGAAAGAGAGAGTCACTTGTCCTGGGTTATAAATACTGTTTTTAAAAGATCCAGGACTTCATTATAGCCCTCTTGTATTCTGACTCTTTATTCTTTTTTAAAAATTAAATTGTGATAAAACTTACATTGCATTCTTAAACAGTCACTTTGCCTTTGCACTTCAGAGGCATTAAAATGTCGAGTCCTTCCTTTATTTGTTTATTTTTTTAACTTAATCCTATATATTTAAAATGAAAATTGAGGGAAAATAATATAAATTAATAAGGAAAGAAAACTAAATGGATTGAAAATCTACTCTAAGAGCTAAAGTATATGATATGATATGATTTTTAAAAATAGTAAACTAGTAAGCTTTGCAAGTGGGACTGAAAGGGTATAGCAAATGTGAATGAAAGGCACTCCACAGAGGATAATTGGAATTAAATTAAAACAATTTAAATATGTTAAAGCACATGTTATATTCCTTAATTTAGACTGCGAATTGTTGAGTTAGCCTCCAGTTATTCACGAGCTCTCTTTCATTTTATATCCTTGTGCTTCCCTGGTAGCTCCGTTGGTAAAGAAACTGTCTGCATTGCGGGAGACCTAGGTTCGATCCCTGGGTTGGGAAGATCCCCTGGAGGAGGGCATGGCAATTCACTCCAGAGTTCTTGCCTGGAGAACCCCTAAGGACAGAGGAGCCTGTCAGGCTGCAGTCTATGGGGTTGCAAAGAGTTGGACATAACTGAGAGATTAAGCACAGCGCAGCCTCTAACTCAGTAGTGTAACCTCCATATTTTGCTTTCTTTGTTGTGAATTCATAGCTTCTGATGGAGAGGGCAATGGCACCCTACTCCAGTACTCTTGCCTGGAAAATCCCATGGGCGGAGGAGCCTGGTAGGCTGCAGTCCATGGGGTCGCTAAGAGTCGGACACGACTGAGCGACTTCACTTTCACTTTTCACTTTCATGCATTGGAGAAGGCAGTGGCAACCGACTCCAGTGTTCTTGCCTGGAGAATCCCAGGGACGGGGGAGCCTGGTGGGATGCCGTCTATGGGGTCTCACAGAGTCGGACACGACTGAAGCGACTTAGCAGCAGCAGCATAGCTTCTGAAAAACCTCTAGGTTCAAAGTTCTCTGGCTTTTAATCTCATATAAGTGAAAGTGAAAGTTTCTCAGTTGTGTCCGACTCTTTGTAATCCCATGGAATTCTCCAGGCCAGAATATTGGAGTGGATAGCCTAAACCTTCTCCAGAGGATCTTCTTGACTCAGGAATTGAATAGGGGTCTCCTGCATTACAGGCAGATTTTTTACCAACTGAGCTATCATGGAAGTCCATACCCATGTAACATAACAGTAATTCTTAAAGCAAGGTGTATTTTTCACATTGGAATCAACTGGGAATATAAGTTTTTAAAAAATGGAAACATAAATAAATTAGTGTGTTTATTTAGAGGTATGCATTATTATTGTGATCTACCAAGAGTCTATAGTAATGTAGTTAAATAGGGAGGAGAGCTTATGGACCTTGTGATGACGATCAAAATGATGGAGTAGGCAGTGAGATAATTCAAGTCCAGCTTAATGGTGTGACTACATTTCTGAAGCTTATTAGTGCTACTTGAGTTAAACAAAGGTGGCTTGTTAAGGTGTTTAATGATTCCTTTTTATCTCTATTTTTCTTACAGGCTAAAATTGGAAGAAAATATTCTAGAAGAACTATTTAAAGTGAAGTAATATTTAAAGTAAATTATCAATGGTGTTATTCTGTCTTATGTCAATGCTATTTTGAGAAAAATTCTTCATATTGACTAAATACTGATATTCCAGTTTATTCTCTACTTATAATGCCACTTACTTCCAATGAGAAATTGAGGCAAGAAAAACTGAATAAAGTAGACTCTCAATATGCACTTCTGATTATGTCTGTGCACATTATAGGTTAGAGGAAAATGCATGTTTTGCATAACAAGAGTGTCACTGCTAACTTTCATGAATTTATCCTGCTGGGTTTCCTGTGTAGCCAAGAAATAGAGATTCTCCTTTTTGTTTTCTTCTCCATCATTTACATCTTGACCTTGTTGGGCAACAGTGCTATTATCTGTGCTGTGTGGTGGGACCAGCAACTCCACACTCCCATGTATATTTTATTGGCCAACTTCTCATTCCTGGAGATCTGCTACATCAATTCCAATGTGCCCAGCATGTTGTTCAACTTCCTATCCAAGACCAAGACGATCTCCTATCATGGCTGTATCCTACAGTTCTACATCTTCCTCTCTCTTTGTGCCACAGAACTCTTCTTCCTGGCCCTCATGGCATTTGACAGATATGTTGCCATCTGCCGTCCATTGCACTACCCAACCATAATGACCAGGAAAGTCTGTGGAATCCTTGTGTCTGCTTCCTGGGTGGGTGGATTCTTATGGTTAGTCACACCTGCTGCTCTTATCTCCCAAGTTCCATTCTGTGGTTCAAACGTCATTGATCACTACCTCTGTGATCTTGGGGCAATGCTGGCCATATCATGTGTCCCTGTCCCCAAGACAGCTCTGACTTGTAGCATGTTCAGTGCTGTGATAACATTCATCACTTTGTTCTACATTCTTGTGTCCTACACTCTGGTACTTCAAGCTGTGGTTCAGGTTCCCAAAGGTTCAAGTAGGAGAAAAGCCTTCTCCACATGTACCTCCCACCTGATAGTTGTGTTCCTATTTTACGGCTCAGTCACAGTGATGTATGTAAGCCCAGGGGTAGCCAGTCAGCCTGGGCTGCAGAAGTTCTTGACCATGTTGTACTCAATTGCAACTCCACTTTTAAATCCTCTGATCTACAGCCTCAGGAACAAGGAGATGAAGGTTGCTCTGAAGAAAATTATGTGTAAACTTTAGAAATAACTCCTGAATGGGAGACACTTTGGTGAGCTAAATTTCCTTTTGAGGACTGTTGTAAAGAGTCAAGGAAAATTATACTTAAAAGTAATAAATGTTACTAGATCTAAAATAAATGTTTCCAGAGGAGAATTTCTTAAAATTCTGTCTTCTCTATTATTTACTGATTGAGTGACTAGTTATTTAAGTTGATATTTATCTGTTTTCCTAATTTTAACTGGAGATGACCAAGTTAAATCATATCTCCATCATAGAGTGTTTGAGATTGAGTGAGTTAATATATGAAAACATTTGTAACAGTGCCTGGCACTCAATATGTATTTTATTACAATGTTGGTAATATATTATTATCAATAAAAATTGTACCAAAATTTATCATTTCTTATTGTTGCCAAGTACGAATTTCAGCAATTTCTTTTCTCCCAATCATACTTTATTATCAAAGTATGATTGATATACAGTTTTATATTCATTTTAGCTATATAAAATAGTAATTCAATATTTTAATAGATAATGCTCAATTTACAGTTATTATAAAATAATGGCTATAGTTCCCTATATTGTGCAATGTGTCTTTGTAGCTTATTTATTTAATACATAATAGTTGGTATGTCTTAATCTCCTTTTGTGTCTGTCTCCCCTTCCTTCTCTCTACTGGTAACCACTAGTTTGTTCTCTGTATCTGTGAGTCTGTTTCTGTTTTGTTACATTTATTTGCTTGTTTTGAGATTCCACATACAGGTGATAACATACAGTATTTGTCTCTCTCTGTCTGACTTATTATACTGAGCATAATACCCCCCAGTCCATCCATGTTGTAGCAAATGGCAGGATTTCATTATTTTTTATGGTTGAGTAATATTCCATTAGGGAATCCCAGGTGGCTCAGTGCTAAAGGATCTTCCTGGCAATGCAGGAGATGTAGGAGATGCAGACTGAGTATCTGGGTCAGGATAATCTCCTGGAGGAGGAAATGGCAACCCACTCCAATATTCTTGACTGGAGAATCCTACGGACAGAGGAGCTTGGTGGGCTACAGTCCATAGGGTTGCAAAGAGTCAGACATGATTGACTGAACATGCAGCATGCACACATTTTATGTATATGTATACATAGAATACTCGTCTTCTTTATCCATTCATCTGTTGATAGACACTAAGGTTGCTTCTACATCTTGGCTATTGAAAAAATGCTGCTATGAACATTGGGTTGTGTATATATTTTCTAATTAGCATTTTCTTTTTCATCAAATATATACCAAGGAATGGAATTGCTGGATGATATGGTAGTTCTACTTTTAGTTCAAAGTGTTTTCCAAAGTGGTTGCACCAATTTACATTCCCACCAACAGCGGGCAAAGGTTTTTTTTGTCTATATGTTCACCAACATTTGGTGTTTCTAGACTTTTTGATGATGGGCATGTTGTTAGGTGTGAGATGTCTCATTTTGTTTTTGATTTGCCTTTCTCTGATGATTGAGTTTCTTTTCATCTGCTTGTTGGCCACCTATATATCATCTTGGAAAAACATCTATTCAGGTCTTCTGTCCATTTTTAATCAGGTTGATATATTTTAAGATTGAGTTGTATGAGCTGTTTATATATTTTGGATTTTAATGGCTTTGTTGGTCGTATCATTTGCAAATATTTTCTCTGGCTCAGGAGGTTGTGTTTATCTTTTGTTGATGGTTTCCTTTGCTATACAAAAGTTTTATGTTTAATTAGGTCCTATTTATTTATTTTTGCTTTTGTTTCCTTTGCTGTAAGTTACAGATCCCCAAAAGATGCTTCTATGATTTGTGATAAGAGTGTTCTGCCTGGTTTTCTTCTATGAATTTTATGGTTCTTATCTTTTAAATGATAATTCTCTTATTTTATATAAAGAAAAAATGCCTATTTAAACCAAGTTTTGGACTTCAAAAGAGGTCTGCATAAGTACAAATCAAGAGGAGAATTTTTTGGCTATACTCCCCTACATTTCCTTGTCTTATGAAAATCATAATAATTATCTGTTGGACAAAATTGAGGAGGACTGTCTTCTGGTTCTGCCTCAGCAAGAAACTTTCACTCCAAATTTTTAAAAGAATATTTTTTGGGGTTTTATGTGGATCAGTGGCTACCCAGGTGGCACTAGTGGTAAAGAACCTGCCTGCCAATGCAGGATATGTAAGAGACAAAGGTTCAGTCTCTGGGTTGGGAAGATACCTTAGAGAAGGAAATGGCAACTCACTACAGTATACTTGCTAGAGAATCCCATGGAGAGAGGAGCCTAGCATGCTACAGTCCATAGACTTGCACAGTATTGGACATGACTGAAGTGATTAAGAGCCCATATGGACCAAATGAGAGATCATTTAAAAATATTTGTAAAGTGTTTGATCATACCAAAGTATGATCAAAAGATGAAAGCAGTGCTCATCAATGGATGAATGAATGAAAAAAATGTGATATACACACAGTGTGATATTTATTCAACCTAATAAAGAGTGGAAATTCTGAAACATGCTGAAACATGGATGGACCAGTCACAAAATGACAAATACTGTATGATTCCATTTATATAAGTTTCCTGGAGTAGTCAAATTGATAGAGACAGAAAGTAGAATGGTGGTCACCACTAGCTTGGGGTAGGGAAATGGGGAATTATTGTGTAATGAATATAGAGTTTCAGTTTTGGAAGAAAAAATTATAGATTGAATGGTGGTAGTGGTTGCTCAACAATGTGAATGTATTTAATGCCACAGAACTGTACACTTAAAAAATTCATTGTAATGTCACATTATGTGTATCTTACCATAGTTAAAAATAACTTAAAAATGCAAGGCATACTACCAGTGTCAATTTTTCTGTATTTTATTATTATTGTTTCACATTTCCACTGTATACTTTTTCTGGCAGTCTCTGCAGCTGTAACCTTGTCTGGGTGTGCATTTTATTTTCATCCATGATGTTGCTGTTACAACTTTTTCTCAGTAGTAAAAGCTACAAAGGGTAGGATGCATGCATGCATGCTAAGTTGCCTCAGTCGTGTCCACCAGGCTCCTCTGTCCATGGGATTCTCCAGGCAAGAATACTGGAGTGGGTTACCATGCCCTCCTCCACAGGATCTTCCTGATCCAGGGACTGAACCCATTTTTTTATGTCTCCTGCATTGGCAGGAGGGTTCTTTACCACTAGTTCCACCTGGGAAGCCCGAAGGGTAGGCTATTCCCCTTGAAATCATGACTACTTCTCCACTCCCCAACTCCAACTGTGCTCTGTCCTCCAAGGTGCCCTTTTGTCATCAAAGAGCAAAACAAAAGGGCACCTTGGAGGACAGAGCAAGGAAGTCTCTTCTCTTCTTCCAAATGTAGATTTCCACCTCAGGAATTTCTTTCACCCTTTGTGCACATAATTGTTAGAAACTGCACTATCTGACCAGGAATAACTTTAAAGAAAGGAATAATTTTGGATATGAGGTAGATGTGTAAGGTCAAGTCCACTTGAGATGTGCAAACCCTTGACACCTGAAGGAATTTTCTCTGAGGCTGCCCAGTGTTACCCACTCTTCAGGTATACCAGGCAGAGCCTGTGCTGAATCTCAGAAATACTTCCTACCTGAGCCAACTGGATTCAACCTTCTCCACTGTTAGCCACAGTTTTGATGTGTATGAGTTCAAGGAGGAAGAGAGCACCTCCTCTGTTTCTATTCTCAGGACATATAAGGCTAAAGCAAAGCTGTCCAATAGAAATAGGTGGGCCACACATGCAAGTGACATGTATAGGGTACATTTTTCTAGTTACCACATTAAAAAGAAATAGTAAATTTAATTTTAATAATCTATTAGCCTAAAACATCATTTCAACATGTAGTCAATATAAAATTACTAGCCAGATATCTTGCATTCATTTTTTTTCATCCTGCAAACTGGGGTGAATTTTATATATATTAACAGCATATTTCAGCTTGGATTCACATTTTGGGTGCTCAGTAGCCACATGTAGCTACATGTAGCTAGTGATTACCATATTAGACAGTGTAGCTCTTGGCTTCCTGTGTCCTCCTTTGTAATGAGAGTGGGTGGAAGTTTGGTAAATTAAGATTAGGAGATTAAGAGCTTTCATAAGTAACTTTAGAAAAATGACTTACTGTGTTTTCTTTACTCTCTCTTCCTCTTCCTCTGAAGGAAGGCTGAAATACAAAGCATAGCTTTTAGAGAAGAGAGAGGGATAAAAACCTTAAAGTGGCAAAAGAGATAAGGAGGGGTGCCAGTGAAGTCAGGTCAGGGCCACTTTGAGAAAAATAGCACAGTGGAATTGTATTGATGTTTCCCACACTGATGGTTGTAGAAAGGGGTTGGTAGGGAAGGGGAAGAGGGTAACTTATTAGGAGATGACAGAGTTTGCAGCCCCCTCTTTAGTCTTGCTGATGGTGGTATATAGACCAGAGGATATGGCTTTTTATACGAAGAACTACGAGGCCTGAAAGGGCTTCTTAAACTTTTAATTGTGTTCTAAGTAGTACATTTGACATTGATGATGCATAGGTGAATATGATAGAATCCTTGTTCTGGAGGAACTCATGACTTATGGGGCCACAGATGTGTTAACAATTCCAAAAAAAACACAAAAAAACAAAAAACAATTGCTGAGAGAGAGGAATGCATAAGGTGCCAGAGCACAGAGCAGTATTGGACTAAGAGTACAGGTTTGGGGTGTGTAGGTGGGAAGTGCCAGAGAAGTGTTCTCAGAGAAGCTGATATTTCAGGTGAGTTTTGAATGAGAAGTTGGAAGTAAGGGAATGATGGTGGTTGGTGATGTTACAAACAGTAAAAGGAGCATGTAGAACATTCCTAATATATGACTGAATGCACAGTGAGTGTGGAGCTCCTCAAAGGAGATGAACTTAAACATGCAGGAACTTAGATATGCTAAAGATGTTGAACTTGATCCCGTAGGTGAGAAGGAAATATATAGGGATGGAAAGCAAGGAAGAGATGACAAGATTTTCATTTTAGAAAATCTGGCATCTTTAAATTTAGGTGGTGTTCTGTTTAATGCCATAATACAGCTCCTTCTCTCACCAAGTATGTCGTAAGCTATCAGATTAGCTTTGAGGAGAAGATGAATTCAAATTAATTTCATTATACCAATCTTTTGAGAATTTCACAATTCCCCTTAAAAATACTGCTGATGTCTCAGAGTGTTACTGAGTCAAGTTAGTAACAGGTCCAGTGAGTTCTGAAGGATCATATATCTCTCATGTGTGCACATTGAAATAGCATGAGAACTGCCTTGGTTCTATAATGGCTTGTGAATAGTTAATACAGTTCCCCAGGTCTTTATTTGGTGGGATCACTAGCTCTGTGTTCTTGAGGATCTAGAATGTTTGAAAGGTAGCCATTGGGTCACCTTGGATGAAAAGATAGACAAGGGCATGTTCCTGTTCTCTCAGTTGATGCTGACATATATCATCACACTGGAGACATGAAATAGTGTTGCTGCTGCTGCTGCTGCTAAGTCGCTTCAGTCGTGTCCGACTCTGTGCGACCCCATAGACGGTAGCCCACCAGGCTTCCCTGTCCCTGGGATTCTCCAAGGAAGAACACTGAAGTGGGTTGCCATTCTACACTTTATATTTATAAAGTCTGGTTTGAAGAACTAGGTTAGCAGCACAGTACACAGCTTTGGTGCTAAGAACAGAGGGAAAGGTAACATTAATGAAGAAAGTTGTGGAACTTTTTGGAGGGAAATGTGACCAAAATTTAAAATATATTCACTGTATGACTCAAAATTTTTGTTTTTCAGGATTTGTCCTTCCTATACAGTTTCCTTAATTTCTCCCTGTTATTTTAAATTAGAAGGAATGCAAACTAGTACAGCCACTATGGAGAACAGTGTGGAGATTCCTTAAAAAACTGGAAATAGAACTGCCTTATGATCCAGCAATCCCACTGCTGGGCATACACACTGAGGAAACCAGAAGGGAAAGAGACACGTGTACCCCAATGTTCATCGCAGCACTGTTTATAATAGCCAGGACATGGAAGCAACCTAGATGTCCATCAGCAGATGAATGGATAAGAAAGCTGTGGTACATATACACAATGGAGTATTACTCAGCCATTAAAAAGAATTCATTTGAATCAGTTCTAATGAGGTGGATGAAACTGGAGCCTATTATACAGAGTGAAGTAAGCCAGAAGGAAAAACACCAATACAGTATACTAACGCATATATATGGAATTTAGAAAGATGATAACAATAACCCTGTGTTCGAGACAGCAAAAGAGACACTGATGTATGGAACAGTCTTATGGACTCTGTGGGAGAGGGAGAGGGTGGGAAGATTTGGGAGAATGGCATTGAAACATGTAAAATATCATGTATGAAACGAGTTGCCAGTCCAGGTTCAATGCACGATACTGGATGCTTGGGGCTAGTGCACTGGGATGACCCAGAGGGATGGTATGGGGAGGGAGGAGGGAGGAGGGTTCAGGATGGGGAGCACATGTATACCTGTGATGGATTCATTTTGATATTTGGCAAAACTAATACAATTATGTAAAGTTTAAAAATAAAATAAAATTAAAAAAAAGAAATTAAAGGAAAAAAAATAAACTTCATAACAATGTTGTGGAATGTCAAAAAAAAAAAGAAAATAAAAATGTAATTAAAAAAAAAAAAAGAAAGTTGAATGGAATTATTCTGTACATATATACACTATGATATAGTTGTTGACTTAAAAAATATAGCCAAAACCTGAAAGTAGAGAGTTATTTTATTTGGTGGGAACATTTAGGACTCAGGCTCAGGAGACAGGCAGGAGGGGAACAAAGGGAGCAGGCAGTTTGAAAGCATTCTATGTATGGGAAGATGCAAGCCCCTGGGCTCACTGAATTCATTCCTTTCACATGCACCTCACCTACGCCTTCCTTGTTCACCTTGCTTCTTGCATTTCCCCTGCCCCCCAACCCCCCTACCCCCACCTCAGCAATCATTGTAAGGGTGGCAGCATTTGATGGATTACAGTTTTGGGAGCCCTTATTCACAGGGAGGCCTGGCATGCTGCAGTCCATGGAGTCACAGAGTCAGACACGACTGAGTGACGGAACTGAACTGATTCACACTTTGAGGCCAGAAATTGCTGATGGCTGTGACATTTCTTGTTTATTAACAGGGAAGGAGATATTTTCATTTCACATAGTCAACCATGGATTGTTTTCTTTATATATTTATCAAAATATAAATATTTGATTTAGTCAGTCACATTTTTGTTCTCCAAACAAAGTTCTTTTGTAGTGGGTTGCTTGAAAGGTGTTTGTTTACTACTCATTTAAATCCCAAATGGGTATTCCTACTCCACAGGAGATTGTTCTTCATGTGATGATTCTGGAACTTAGGTTTTTCCATCTTGGGCTTTGTCATCTTCAAAACTCAGCTTCTTGGGTCAACATGCTCAATTACATCAGAGATCATCAAGGACTGTGCATGGGTAAGGCCTGAAGTATTGCACATCAGCTTTAAATACATCACAACAAGTAGAACTCAGTCATATGAGCACACCTAGGCTGCAAGGAAGGCTTAGAAAAAAAACTTGAGTTGAAGAAGAGGAAATGGATTTGTTGCAGTCATACAATTAATGTCTCAAATTCTTGGTTGACCAATACCTATCTTGTTTGATCTATATGTGGAAATAAGGAGTTTTGTAAGGAATAGAGACAGCTCTGTGGAATAGGTTTGTGTGTGTGTGTGTGTATGTATGTGTAATTTCCTCAGTTCTGTCTCATCACAACAAAAATTTGAAGCGATGGACCAGCATTACAACCCTCAGATAGACCAGCATTACAGCCCTCAGATAGACTGTGTCACAGCTCTTGGGCAGATCAGTGTTACAGCTCAGTTTTATTTAGAAAATAAAGGAAAATACATCCTCGAGGCATAAGCGTATGCCTACCCAAAAGACATGAAGAGAAGAGAGAGAGACCCCCAGTCCTTTGGCTCCTCTTTTTATATGTTTTTCTCCTCCCTCTGGGCCTGCCCTATGTAAATTGAGCTAGCCAGGAGTGCTGTTTTTTTACCTGAGGTCCTCACTCTGGTCCTTGGACCTTCCTTTGTTTGGGGGACTTTCCCTTCTTTGTCTTTTAGCCACCACCCTTCTGGACTCCTTTCTCCTATTTTAACTACCTAACAGGCTCATTTTGGATTTAATGGATGAGATCTTTAAATTGCATTTGGACCACAGGAATGGGAAACTCTAGGTCTCACAAAGCTTGAAGGTAAGGGTACATATCATGTCAAAAAAACTTTGTTAGCTAAGAAGTAATTTATAAAGTTAGGAGACACAACTCTTGAGGGAGCAATAATGTGCGAGCCTAGAATATTTGTGTGTATGTGTTTGCATGTGAGTCTATACATGAGTGTGTGCACGTGCATGTGGTTTTTGTCTCCAATCTGATCATCACTGAAGATGAAACATCCTTGAGTCTGTATGATGCATATTAATTGCTTCCATTGCTCCTGGGGTTGAGATCTCCAGAGACAGGTTTCAGAGTCTGGAAGGAATAAATAATGAGAAATGGAGAGATTTGTGGCATATTCTATTCCCTGAATAAAACCTGAAAGGAATCTTTGTGAAGAAAGGTACCTAAAGGTGTTTTACAAAGGAGTTGACACCTTAGACTCCTGGGAAGCATTAGGATAAATGTATATGGGCATATGGAACAGTCACTTATTTCCTATGTCTTGATGTCCATTTCATTTTATATGTTATTATGAAAAAGGAGCATAAATTTTCATGATTGCTTTCATTTACAAATACTGTTCCTATTACAAAAATCTTAATAGACACGGAATTAGCAACATTTTTTTTTGTCAAGTTGTCATTTTGTTTTTTACAAGTTGTCTTCAAAAGAACTGTATTTTTAGCAGACAGGAAAATGGAAACTTTTTTCTTGACGACTTGGGCAATAATTTAGATGAGTCTCTTGTTTTCTGTTCTCTTTCACACAGATGACAACATAGCAAATCAACACCCAGTTTGTGTGGCTGGTGAGAGAAGAAAACTTTGTAAGTAGAAGCTAATTTATTTACTGAAATATGCAGATTCAAAAGAGTCAAAAGAAAATGGGACAGGGGAATCAAGTAGGATTCTTTACAGTCTGAGCCACCAGGGAAGCCCTCTGAGACATACCCAAAGGGAAAAACAGGAGTGACTGTTCAGTGTGTTGATCTATGGGAACTGAAGGGCCTTTGCTGCTGCTGCTGCTACTAAGTCGCTTCAGTCGTGTCTGATTCTGTGCGACCCCATAGACGGCAGCCCCCCAGGCTTCTCCGTCCCTGGGATTCTCCAGGCAAGAACACTGGAGTGGGTTGCCATTTCCTTCTCCAATGCATGAAAGTGGAAAGTGAAAGTGAAGTGGCTCAGTTGTGTCTGACTCTTAGCGACCCCATGGACTGCAGCCCACCAGGCTCCTCCATCCATGGGATTTTCCGGGCAACAGTACTGGAGTGGGGTGCCAGAAGGGCGCTTAAAATGTGTCTATTGTGAGGGTGGCTGTTTGCTCTGAGGCATCCCAGGTGAGAGGACAATTGGAAGACAGCTAAAGAATATTACTGTGGAAAGTGAAAAGTAAGATATCTCTTTTCTGTCTTCCTCCTGTGCTCCTTGAGCAGTATTTAATTATCTCTGCTTATTTTAAAGACCAGGAGATTAGGTTTCTACCACTGCCCATCTCTTGAAACCAACCCTGGTATCTTTTTGCACATTCATTACCCAAGGTCAGGTTCTTCACGCTTTCTCCTTGGATTATCAAAACAGCTTTCTAATAATTTCTTGTTAATTTCATCAGCCTATAATTGTCTGGTGAATTGTCTTGCAAATGCAGCTTCCAGAAACTTCTACTAGCCCAGCTCCAGATTTCCACTGACTAGCAAATTAAGCCTGAACAAGTCAGATTGGCAGTGAGTCCTCTGCTATGAGGCCCTATCTTTGTACCTAATATCTGTCTATACCTTTACAGATATTCTAACTTCCACTCTCTTGGATTGTTCTGTAAACATAATTTCTTGTATTCAAATCTTTTCATATTATATGCTATTGATATTCTGCCTCCATCATTGCTCTTGGAAATGTGTGTTTTGCCAAGGTCCATCACCCTCTCAAAAGCCTTTCCTTATGTTTTTTTTTTTTTTCAACTGAATATAATTGTCATGTCTCACATGATGCAGAAACCAGTACTTGAGAAACTGAACGCCACACTTGGAGAGTTGGAGAACTCATGTTTATTATGCCGGTGGGCCCAGAGGAGTTAACACTCCAGGCTCTGAGCCCCAAAGGGGTTACAGAATTTTTATATACTGACAGGCCTGATTTTGTTGATTTACAGGCTTGCGGGGGCTCGATGATTGCAAAGAACAGGACAAGGGTGAGTGACATAAGCTCCAGTTCCTAGTATTGTGAGTCCCCACTTTCTGAGATTGAAGTGATCCAGACTTTGCAAGGAGCAAGCTGAGTTACAGAGGCAGAAGAAGCAGGAAGTCATATAAAATTTTAACTTTTCCCTTCTTTCCCCTCTCTTGATGCTTCTATCACTCATTGAAGAAATCATCATCTCATGTTTTGTAGGACATTCAGAGCTCCCTGTCATTTAGGGGTCTATATTGAGCTATTACCATTTGTAACCTTATGGATTAAATTTGAGAGGTTATGAACTAGGTAATAGCATTGAGAATACAAGGGCCAAACAAGAGCACCACAAACAGTATGAAGAGAGGACCTGTTAAAGCAAGAAGCCATGATGCCCAGCTCCAGATCTTATTCCAATTACTCCAGGAATTAGTTAGTTTCTCTCTCCTCTTTATGATTTGTTCCCTTAGCTGTTGGGCCATGTCCCTGACTATTTCTGATTGGTTTACATAAAAGCAGCATTCTTCATTCAAAAAGAGGAAGAGTCCTTCCTTTTCAACTGTCAGTAGGTCTCAGTTTAGTTCAGTTCAGTTCAGTTGCTCAGTCGTGTCCGACTCTCTGCAACCCCATGAATCGCAGCACGCCAGGCCTCCCTGTCCATCACCATCGCCCAGAGTTCACTCAAACTCAAGTCCATAGAGTTGGTGATGCCATCCAGCCATCTCATCCTCTGTCACCCCCTTCTCCTCCTGCTCCCAATCCCTCCAAGCATCAGAGTCTTTTCCAATAAGTCAACTCTTCACATGAGGTGGCCAAAGTATTGGAGTTTCAGCTTTAGCATCATTCCTTCCAAAGAACACCCAGGGCTGATCTCCTTTAGAATGGACTGGTTGGATCTCCTTGCAGTCCAAGGGACTCTCAAGAGTCTTCTCCAACACCACAGTTCAAAAGCATCAGTTCTTCGGTGTTCAGCTTTCTTCACAGTCCAACTCTCACATCCATACATGACCACTGGAAAAATGCTAGCCTTGACTAGACGGACCTTTGTTGGCAAAGTAATGTCTCTGCTTTTCAATATGCTATCTAGATTGGTTATAACTTTTCTTCCAAGGACTATCCCTCTCGTATTCTGTAAAACCACCTCAGCCAGGGAATCTAGTTGGTCCTGTCATGAAGAGTACAGCAATAATACCAATTAGGGATAGAGGCTAGGGTTTACAATGAAAATCTATTGATATTTTGATAGCTGGATCCTCAAGCTTCTTCCGTGTGTTGACTGGCCAGCTGCTGGAGTGTGGCTGGAGTAAGGCTGAAGAATCCTCAAGCTTCTACTGTGCATTGAGTCGTCAGCTTCCCGAGTCATCAGAGAAGGGCTCAGCATCCTTCGTGGGTGAGGGCCGTTGTCTTTGGAACCAGACCTTTAGAAGGCTTTTGGGGTGCTGAACTGCTTTCCAGGTGTCCTCATCACAGGAAGTAGCTGTCTTCTTAACTCTGGTGTGGTGGATTCAAGGGATGACACCTATAACTTTAACAGCAGTAGGGGTTACCAGGATGACCGTGTAAGGGCCTGTCCAAACTGGCTGAAGTGTTTTTTTTTTTTTTTTCCTAATCTTTCTCATACCTCATCTCCTGGCTGATAGGATGAACCCAACTGTGCAAAGGAATGCATGTCCTTTCTATGGTTTCTCGGGCGATATGGCAGAAGACTTTTCCAGGGCCTGGAGGTGTCAGGACACCTCAGTTCAGCTAGTTGCTGGTGGTCTCCCTTGAGCTTTTTATCACTGGAGGTGGTCTCCCATATAATATCTCAAAGTGAGAATAGCATGAGGACCTTGAGGTACATTTACAGAGGGAGATGAGAGTTCACAGGATGATAAGGCAGCTTGTTCTAGCATTGTCGGATGGCTTAAAGCTCAACATTCAGAAAATGAAGATCATGGCATCTGGTCCCACCACTTCATGGGAAATAGATGGGGAAACAGTGGAAACAGTGTCAGACTTTATTTTTTTGGGCTCCAAAATCACTGCAGATGGTGACTGCAGCCATGAAATTAAAAGATGCTTACTCCTTGGAAGGAAAGTTATGACCAATCTAGATAGCATGTTCAAAAGCAGAGACATTACTTTGCCAACAAAGGTTCGTCTAGTCAAGGCTATGGTTTTTCCTGTGGTCATGTATGGATGTGAGAGTTGGACTGTGAAGAAGGCTGAGCACCGAAGAATTGATGCTTTTGAACTGTGGTGTTGGAGAAGACTCCTGAGAGTCCCTTGGACCAAGGAGATCCAACCAGTCCATTCTAAAGGAGATCAGCCCTGGGTGTTCTTTGGAAGGAATGATGCTAAAGCTGAAACTCCAGTACTCTGGCCACCTGATGCGAAGAGTTGACTCATTGGAAAAGACTCTGATGCTGGGAGGGATTGGGGCCAAGAGGAGAAGGGGACAACAGAGGATGAGATGGCTGGACGGCATCACTGACCTGATGGACGTGAGTCTGAGTGAACTCCGGGAGTTGGTGATGGACTGGGAGGCCTGGCCTGCTGCGATTCATGGGGTCGCAAAGAGTCAGACACAACTGAGTGACTGATCTGATCTGATCTGATCCATTTTTAGTTTCCTGATTTAGGAGCAGACTACTGCCATGTTTTAAGGACATCAAGATAGCAAAATCTAATTGTGACGGTTTTTTTTTTTTTTTGTAGAAGCAGAATGAGCTTTGTCTACATGTACCATAATCTTAAATATGTTTATTTACTTTACCAAAGTAACAAAAAGATTTTGAAAACAAATATAAATCACTTAAAGGCACAGAAATTCATAATCTGTTATCAAAAGCTGCATTCTAAGAAAATTTTGTTCTCTAAACAGAGAGAAGACCAAATTCCAGTCTGGTACCAGCTTACTGTTAATAACAAAATTTGTTTATCTGCTTAATCTTAGAAAGTCTTTTCCATAAATTTTGAAGAACTAGCAGTATTCTTCTAAAAGCATGAGAGTAAAACCATAGAAGGCATGTTTAAAATCTGATTCTGTTGCAATTGACAAAGAAACCTGGTCATAACACTTCATATGATAACTAGAATTATAATTGACTATATTTTAGCAAGGCATATCATATCTATATGAATTTCACATAATTTTAGGATATCTATATTAGTAACGTCAACCATACAGTATAACCTGAAAAGATTTATCACCTCTTCAACAGTATTTCTCATGTAATTTAACATGTTCAGTGAACCCAGGTAGCTTAATAGCTCTTTGGGATGTCTCAGGGGCCCTCTGAAGTATCCCAAAGTTAGCTAGAAGTCAAGTTATTTAGGAAGTTTTGTTGATAAATATCAAAAGGATTTATAACACTCAGTCAGGTAGGATCCTATAAGTCACTGTGAAATAATATTTACTTAGCCAAAGGTAGCAAAAGATTTCAAAGGTAAATATAGAACAGATCAATTAAGAGGTAAAGAAACTTAAATCTAGTATTAAAAGCAGTTCAACATCTGAAGAAAGTATGTTCTCTTAACAGAGAGAAAGGCTGAATTCAAGTTTTGCACCACCTTAAACTCATTTAGGTAAACTTAATTAAATTTATTTTAAACTTAGTCCTAACCATGCACAAAACTTTTTTTCAGGGTCCACTTTCTACCACCTTTTTTATCACTTTCTGTAACAGCCACCTGTTAAGTCAGACATACTTTCTCTTCCCTTTACAAAATATAATTTTATTTTTATACCTTCTTTATTAAAAACATATATCCTACTTTCCGTATTATATTAGCAAACAGACATTAATACTAGATATTTAATACTGAATATTTCCCAGTTCACATGAATCTGAAATTTATTTAGATTAATTTTTCTTGTATTTAGAATTGCTTGATTTGTAAGTGCTTACTTTTCTTTAGGCCAATTAAATTAGAACTCATTTACAACTTCAACAATACTATCAGAAAAAAATACACTGAAATAAACATAAATTCAGACAGACAGAGATTTTATAGTTTTCTGTTTGAGATAGAACTATCTCTTTGACCCTTTTTTTTTTTCTTTGTTTGAAGTTCTAATTTGCTCAAGGCTGAGGTCTCAGGCAAAGTTGGCTGTATATTTCAAGGACATGGAAAGTGTTAACTTCAAGCTTTTTCCTAGGCAGGCCTTTTAACAAGCTAGTTGTTTTTAATTGCATATGCAAAAAGAATTGGTTTTGCAGTTTCCAAAAAGAAAAATTTCTCTCACTCTGTTCAATCAGCAATCACGCACTCATAATCATTCAGAGGTTATCACAGTGCCTTCCTTCTCCTGCTGCTGCTGCTGCTGCTAAGTCGCTTCAGTCGTATCCGACTCTGTGAGACCCCATAGACGGCAGCCCACCAGGCTCCCCGTCCCTGGGATTCTCCAGGCAAGAGCACTGGAGTAGGTTGCCATTTCCTTCTCCCATGCATGAAAGTGAAAGGTGAAAGTGAAGTCGCCTAGTCGTGTCCGACTCCTAGTGACCCAATGGACTGCAGCCTACCAGGCCCCTCCGTCCATGGGATTTTCCAGGCAAGAGTATTGGAGTGGGTTGCCATTGCCTTCTCCTCCTTCTCCTGAGTCCCCAGGTTTCCTTAACTGTTGCTCCCTTCCTGGGAGCTCCAAGGAGGTTATGTCACAATGCATCCCTTCTCCAGAGTCCCCAGTTCTCCCTATCTGATATTCCCTTCCTGGGAGCTCCAAGGATTTGATCAGTCTCCTCTTTTACCAGTTGAGGTAGGACCTGACTGGGGACTGGCCCCGGCGCCTTACCTAATCCTGTGGCCATTCCTGGTGAGTTGGTCCGTACCTCCAATGAGTCCAGTCAGGGCTTGGCCATCCGGAGAGTCGGAACATCGGTCCGAAAGAGAACCTGGAATACTGTCAGGTGGCACATCTCCTCGTTCGTCTTGGGGTTCCTTTGCTCCAGCCCGGCCAGACCACCAGTCCTGTGGCTCAAGGGGCCGTTGTGGTTGGAAACTTGCTGAGGTCTCCAGAAATGATGCAGAAACCCAGTACTCAAGAAACCAAGCACCACACTTGGAGAGTTGGAGAACTCAGGTTTATTATGCCGGTGGGCCCAGAGGAGTTAACGCTCCAAGCTCTGAGCCTTAAGCAAAAGGGTTATAGAGCTTTTACACATGGACAGACATGATTAAGCGGGTTTGTGGGTTTGTGGGGGCTGGATGATTGCAAATAGTAGGACAAGGGTGAGTGAGATAACCTCCAGTTCCTAGTATTGTGAGTCTCCACTTTCTGAGACCTATGTGATCCAGATTTTTCAAGGACCAAGCTGAGTTACAGAGGCAGAAAGAGCAGGAGGGTATGTAAAATTTTAACTTTTCCTCTTCAACATGACAACAAAAACTTTCTTATGTCACATCACACTGTTAACTGTGTCAGTGGCAGCACTACAACATAGGTGGAGGGCTGCTAACATCCAGTCCATATTCCATATTAGCTCCCCATGAAACTACCACAAATAAACACACAATCTAAGCAAAAACAGTTTCCTTGCTGTGCAGATGAAGTTCCAAGGTAAATTCCCTTGCTGTTGTAGTGCGTGCATGCCCAGTTGTGTGAGACTCTGTGACCTCATGGACTGTAGCCTGCCAGGCTCCTCTGACCATAGGATTTTTCAGGCAAGAATACTGGAATAGGTTGCCATTTCCTCCTGCAGGGGATCTTCCCCACCCAGGGATTGAACGTGCATCTCCTGTGTCTTCTGCATTGGCAGGAGGATTCTTTACCCACTAAGCCACCTGGAAATTCCCTTAGACCTCTTCTACTCAGATTCAAACTCCCTCTATATGGAAATTCTAGAGCCCCTAATGTATTGTTTGAAGTTGTTTTGAGCATAAGATGTTTGACATAATCCGAAGACCAGGGACTCTGCTTTTTTGTTCATTGTCTTTCCCTACCTCCCAGAACAGTGCCTGGCAATAGTATGTGTAAAATAAAAGCTTATTAAATAAACAAGGAGGAAAAGGAGAAAAAGAGGAAAGAAAAACTCACTTTTCCAGAGGGAAGACAGAAATTCAAAAAACCCAAATTATGGGAAAAAAACATATCTCTTCATCAGGAATTGGAAAAAATATAGATATTTCTGTGTTTCTCATTGTCTCTGTCACTTCCACAGTTCAGATGAATGAGGACCTTGGAGACTAATACCTCTGGGTCTGTGAGTGTGTTCATTCTCCTGGGCTTCCCCTGCCGCAGGGAGATCCAGATCCTCCTCTTTGTGCTCTTCTCCATCATCTATTTCCTGATCCTCATGGGGAACGCAGCCATCATCTGTGCTGTGTGGTCAAGCTGGAAGCTCCATACACCCATGTACATCCTCCTGGCCAACTTCTCCTTCCTGGAGATCTGCTATGTCAGTTCCGATGTGCCCAAAATGCTGGCCAACATCATCTCCCAGACCAAGAGCATCTCCTACGCTGGCTGCCTGCTCCAGTTCTACTTCTTCTTCTCCATGTGTGCGGCTGAGTCTTTATTTCTGTCAGTGATGTCTTTTGATCGATTTCTTGCCATTTGTAGACCTTTGCATTATCCTATCATTATGACCCATCGCCTGTGTGTGTTGTTAGTGGTCTTCTGCTGGGTAGGTGGCTTTCTCTGGTTATTGACCCCTTTGATTCTAATACCTCAAGTGCCCTTCTGTGGTCCAAACACTGTTGACCATTTTCTCTGTGATCTGGCACCTTTGCTGGCACTGTCCTGTGCTCCAGTATCTGGAATTAGGCTGATTTGTGGTATCGTGAGCTCTCTAATCATCTTCCTCACCTTACTGTACATTCTTGGCACTTACTTTTATATCCTCAGTGTGGTGCTACAGATGTCCTCAGGCTCAGGAAGGCAGAAAGCTTTCTCTACTTGTGCCTCCCACCTTGCTGTGATATCCCTCTTCTATGGCTCAGTCATGGTGATGTATGTTAGCCCAGGTTCTGGCGAATATCCAGGGATACAGAAATTTGTGACCTTGTTCTATGCTTTGGCAACCCCTTTCTTTAATCCCCTGATCTACAACTTCAGGAACAAAGATATGGAAGAAGCACTACAAAAAATTTTGAGTGTTTTACTGAAGGAAATCTTTAAAGGCTCCAAAAGTCGAATTTAACATAATGCATAATTCATGTTTAGGAGGATGCAAGATCATGAGATGAATGAGATTATGTTTTTTTTCCTTTAATTTTATTTTCATATATTGGGAAGATGACTGAAAAATCCATTAGATCCATGATTTGAGTCTTAGGAAGTTATTATTCATGGTCCAGATATGTTTGTACCTTAAATATAGTTGTTTTGAACAATTTAATAATATTTTCACATATTTCTCTTTTGGTATACATTACATTTTGCTGACTTATCTCAACGTCCTCAAATTCTGCCTTTATCAAACCAGTTCTTTTTTTCAGTTCAGTTCAGTTCAGTTCAGTCGCTCAGTCATGTCCGACTCTTTGTGACCCCATGAATCGCAGCATGCCAGGCCTCCCTGTCCATCACCAACTCCCGGAGTTCACTCAGACTCACGTCCATCGAGTCAGTGATGCCATTCAGCTATCTCATCCTCTGTTGTCCCCTTCTCCTCCTGCCCCCAATCCCTCCTAGCATCAGAGTCTTTTCCAATGAGTCAACTCTTCGCATGAGGTGGCCAAAGTACTGGAGTTTCAGCTTTAGCATCATTCCTTCCAAAGAAATCCCAGGGCTGATCTCCTTCAGAATGGACTGGTTGGATCTCCTTGCAGTCCAAGGGACTCTCAGGTCTTCTCCAACACCACAGTTCAAAAGCATCAATTCTTTGGCATTCAGCTTTCTTCACAGTCCAACTCTCACATCCATATGTGACCACTGGTAAAACCATAGCCTTGACTAGACAGACCTTTGTTGGCAAAGTAATGTCTCTGCTTTTTAATATGCAAACTGTTCTTTTTTTAGAGCATAGCAAATGCTAATATATTGCAATCATATGAATATTTAGCCAGTAATCCTTCAGATAACCAGATTACCAGATTTTTAAACAAAATCCTCAATATCAGAGAAAATTTACCACAATTTCTTTTGTATATCCCATTATCCTAAGTATTGTTTTGGGCACCAACAATGGTCCTCAGTAAGATTATGTTGTCTTGATTGACTCTCCACATTTTGCCAGTACTATCACTTTAGGAGGCAGGTCCTCGTCTTCTATATGCAGATATGCGAAGATTAGTTCATATTCAGTGTAAGCCAAAGAGTTGTAGACTTTGTGGGATCACTACAATCCAGCCCAAAGGTGCACTTATTTTCTTTTTTTAAAATTTATTTTAAGTGGAGGTTAATTACTTTACAATATTGTGGTGGTTTTTGCTATACATTGACATGAATCAGCCATGAGTGTAATGTGTTCCCCATCCTGAACCCCCTCCCACCTCCCTCCCCATCTTATCCCTCAGGGTCATCCCAGTGCACCAGCCCTGAGCACCCTGTCTCATGCATCAAACCTGGATTGGTGATCTATTTCACATATGATAAAATACGTGTTTCAATGCTATTCTCTCAAATCATCCCACCCTCGCCTTCTCCCAGAGTCTAAAAGACTGTTCCTTACATCTGTGTTTCTTTTGCTGTCTCGTACACAGGGTTATCATTACCATCTTTCTAAATTCCATATATATGCATTAGTATACTATATTGGTGTTTTTATTTCTGACTTCATTCTGTATAATAGGCTCCAGTTTCATCCACCTCATTAGAACTGATTCAAATGCATTCTTTTTAATAGCTGAGTAATATTCCATTATGTATATGTATCACAGCTTTCTTATCCATTCATCTGCTAATGGACATCTAGGTTGCTTCCATGTCCTGGCTATTGTAAACAGTGCTGCGATGAACACTGGGGTACATGAGTCTCTTTCAATTCTGGTTTCCTTGGTGTGTATGCCCAGCAGTGGGATTGCTGGGTCATATGGCAGTTCTATTTCCAGTTTTTTAAGGAATCTCCACACTATGCTCCATAGTGGCTGTACTAGTTTGCATTCCCATCAACAGTGTAAGAGGGTTCCTTTTTCTCCACACCCTCTCCAGCATTTATTGTTTGTAGACTTTTTGATAGCAGCCATTCTGACTGGCATGAAATGGTACCTCATTGAGGTTTTGATTTGCATTTCTCTGATAATGAGTGATGTTGAGCATCTTTTCATGTGTTTGTTAGCCATCTGTGTGTCTTCTTTGGAGAAATGTCTGTTTAGTTCTTTGGCCCGTTTTTTGATTGGGTCGCTTATTTTTCTGGAATTGAGCTGCAGGAGTTGCTTGTATATTTTTGAGTTTAATTCTTTGTCATTTGCTTCGTTTGATGTTATTTTCTCCCATTCTGAAGGCTGTCTTTTCATCTTGCTTATAGCTTCCTTTGTTGCACAAAAGCTTTTAAGTTTAATTAGGTCCCATTTGTTCATTTTTGCTTTTATTTCCATGACTCTGGGAGGTGGGTCATAGAGAATTCTGCTATGATTTGCATTAGAGAGTGTTTTGCCTATGTTTTCCTCTAGGAATTTTATAGTTTCTGGTCTTACATTTGGATCTTTAATCCATTTTGAGTTTATTTTTGTGTATGGTGTTAGAAAGTGTTCTAGTTTCATTCTTTTACAAGTGGTTGACCAGTTTTCCCAGCACCACTTGTTAAAGAGATTGTCTTTTCTCCATTGTATATTTTTGCCTCCTTTGTCAAAGATAAGGTGTCCATAGGCGCGTGGATTTATCTCTGGGCTTTCTATTTTGTTCCAGTGATCTATGTTTCTGTCTTTGAGGTGCACTTATTTTTATGTAGTTCTCTATAAAATTCTTGGAGTCCCTCAGAGGTAATTTCTAGTCTTCTAATTTCTTGTTTTCTAAAATAGGAACTTAATTTATGATATTGCACTTCATGAGGAAACCTTAGGCTAAAATTTTGTTATGGAATAGCTTCGGCACTAACTTTGATTTCAAGCTTAGTCAAACATCAGAAAACTCCTGCTGGATATTTTTGCATGAAGATGGATTTCAAATTTAGATGTCTAATCCTAAAATTTTAATCTTTTAAATTAGCTATAGTCATACTTATTTGTCAATGGCTCCTCAGAGCTATAGCTTGAACTTAAAGTCTTGACATTTATTTTTTTTGAAATTGAAGTATAATTTTGTTACAATGTTGTGTTAGTTTCTGCTGTATAGGAAAGTGCATCAGCTGAGTGTATACATATATCCCCTTCCTCTTGGATCTCACAAAATTAAATAGTGTGATATTTACCAAGAATAACTGTAGACCAGTAGAGTATAATATATGACTTAAATATGTCTGATTATTAAAGAGATTTTAATATAAAATATAAATGTTTCTCATTTTGGTGAGAAAGTTCTGAAAAAAACCTTACAATCAACTGGGAATCTAGTTCTAGTTTTCTGTGAGTGTTATTTTTCAAAAGGCACCTCTAATTTAACCATCTTAACCCTAGGAATATATAAATACAGTCAGCCCTCTGTATTTGTAGTTTCTGAATCTGTGGATTCAAGGAACTGGGGATCAAAAATACTAAAAAAAAAAAAAAAAAAGAGCCAGAAATTTCCAAAAAGAAAGACTTGAATTTGTTGTGTACAAGCAAGTATTTTCATAACATATACATTGTGTTTATAACTACTTACATAACATCTACATTGTATTAGGTATTATAAGTAAACTAGAGATGGGTCCAAGTATACAGGTTGTGCTTAGGTTACATGCAAATACTATGCCATTTTATATAAGGAAATTGAACATTCTCAGGTTTTAGTATCTGTTGGGGTTCCTGATAGTCTTCCTCTTTCCTAATTTTCTCACAAATACAAATAAGAGTAAAGACATCACCTTAGGAGAGGATGAGTGAGTGGAGTACTTTGAGAATGCAGGGAGATATATCCTTGGAACATAAATAATCTTTGCCAGTATTAAGAAGAAAGTAGAATTGACAAGCCTGACAACTTATCTCAAAAAAAAGAGCTGACAATTTCTGTCCACTGCCCTATTTAATAAGTAGAAATCTTGCTCATGATTTTTACATGTCTCATATTTAAATTGTTCTCGTACTCAAAAGTTGGGCTTTTCTGCTGGCTCAGCAGTAAAGAATCTGCCTGCAATGCAGAAGACACAAGAAACGTGGATTCAATCCCTGAGTTGGGAAGATTCCCTGCAGTAGGACATGACAACCAGCTTCAGTATTCATGCTGAGAAAAGCCCATGTACAGAGAAGCCTGGCAGGTTATAGTCCATGGGGGCATAAAGTCTCAGACACAACTGGAGTGACTGAGCACAGCACATACACAAAATTTAGATTTAATTAGCAGTATCCAAATTTTCAGTGAAGGTAATTGCTTCCATGGGAAAACCTGGAATTAAAAATGTAATGATTTATGCATGTATGTATATATACCAGAAGAATCTACTTTATTGTGTCATGACAGAATAAGACTAACCTATATAAGAATTACATACATTAGCCAGAATTTCTCATATTATGTCAAGATAATGACTAAAGTAGTTTCACTGAAATAAAATATAAAAATATGCACTTAAAAATGGATGAACAAATATCCAAGTGGAGATTTATAAGTAGACAATTTTATATGCAAGTCCATAAGTATGAGTTGAGGTTGCAAGTGGAGGTAAAAACCTAGGAAGTATCAACATATGAAAGGCATTTTAAGCTATTAGATTCTTTGAGATCTGTCTAAACCAATGCTGAGATACAATGTGAACCACAAACAATGCATATGTAGTTTTTAATATTCTAACAGCCACATAAACAATAAGTGAAATTAATTTCATAATATATTTTAACTCAATTTATCCCAAAGAGTATCATTTAAGTTTATAATCAACTTAAACATTATTAATGAAACATTTACATTCTTTTATTATACTAAGTCTTCAAAACTGGTGTGTGATTTTACAATTATTACATTCTTCATTAGGACTAGTCACATTTCAAGTGGTCCATAGCCACATGTGGGTCATGGCTGTTGTACTGGACAGTGTAGGTATACATAGAGAAATCTGAGGTCTAATTAAGGAGCTCAAAAAGTTGTTGAGGTTAAACAAGTAAGTGAATCGTCATTTTTCAGAATACAGTTTCTTTGCTTAGAAAGAATAATTATCCTCTTATTTCACTGGTGTTCCTATTTTAAATCCTGATTTTGGTGGCACAAAAACCCACTGAGTACACTGTATTTTGGAAGTAGTTCTCTCACACATCCATGTACCACCTCCTTGAACAAAGTCTTTCCTGAAGAACTGTATCTTCAGCTTCATTGCCCTAATTTGTTCCAAACTGACAGAAGACTCTGCAAGAGCTGGATGAAAGTCCTCTCTTAGACATTGCTTTTTAGGGGAAAATCGGAAGTGATAGGGGAGTCAGTCATTTGTAGAGCAATACTTAGGTATAATCCAATTTATTGTTCTTGCTGTTCAGTCTCTCAGTCATGCCCAACTCTTTGCGACCTCATAGACTGCAGCATGCCAGGCTTCCCTGTCCATCACCAACTCCCAGAGCTTGCTCAGAGTCATGTCCATTGAGTCAGTGATGCCATCCAACCATCTCATCCTCTGTCACCCCCTTTTCCTGCCTTCAATCTTTCCCAGCATCAGGGACTTTCCCAATGAGTTGGGAAAGAGCCAAAGAGTTGGCTCTTCGCATCAGGTGGGCAAAGTATTGGAGTTTCTACTTCAGCATCAGTCCTTCCAATGAATATTCCAATTTATATATTCATTCAAAACCCATATTTTATATGTAAATGCACAGAAAAAATCTGGATGTATACCCACTAAACCGAACATATTCCTGTGGAGAGAAGTAGGTGTGTAGAGGTGTGGAACTATGAGGATTTTCATTATTTTGTTCTGTTTTGTTTTTTATGATGAAAATTGTTAACTATAAAATATATCATTTGTATAAATTTTTAGAATATAGAGAAAGTGGAATATAATTCATTCCAATGTAGCTAAATAAGCCCTGGTTATTGAAAATTCTATGTATCTAACATTTAGGGCAAAACCAAAGATATTTAATTTCATATATGAATATCTTTTTCAGACACCATGAAAACCTAGATATAAGGGAATATCTTAACTATTTAGTTAATTGTGGCCCATTAACCTTCAGGTTAAAATTTTTTGAGTCAAAGTGAAAGAGTAAATGAAGAATCTTCTTTATCCATTCCTTGCCAGTTCTAAGAAAGGCTTGTGCACAGCCTTAAATCTCACTGCAGTTAATAGAGACTTTCTCAGATGATGGACAATTTCCTTCCCTTTAGTTGAACTCTGTCTCTCAGAACTCCAGAGTGTAGTAATAACTTATAAACTTCATATTAAGTTCTAACAGCACTCATTGTGAGATAGACAAGCCCTCAACTACCCACAGTGAAGTTTATTTCCTCTTACTCATCCTGCTGTGAGTTCCCTGCTGTTACATAGGTGGATTATTTAGCTAAGTCCTACCCTGTGGAACTTCTAAAGGGAACATAACCCAGGCATATCATAGGGGAGTTGAAATGAATGTGTTGTTATAGTTGGTATTTTTCTTTTGTTTTTGTTGCCTAGTATCTCAGTAGAGACTTGGAGCTCTTTGTATCTTTGTATGACTGGAGTTTTTATTTATAGGTATTAGCTCCCCCAGCTCCCAGCCTCTGTTGCAGCTATAGTAGAGAGATGTACTCTTGGTTCCACCAAGCAGGTACAACTACCCCAGATTTTGAGTCAGGATAGTGACGCAGGAAGGAGAAATGGGACGGTAGGGGATAGCAATGTTGAAATATTAGGGAGAAAATAGCACTGAAGCAGTTAGCACACTTATTGCAGGAAAGACAAATCCCTAGTGCAGAATTGGCAGGATCTTAGTGCACTAACTGCAGGAGGATTCTTTACCATCTGAGGCATACTCAGATGGCAGCGCTGTGACATCTGGTGGCCCATGGCAGTAGGAATGGCTGTAGTGATAGTGATTTTTCCTCAGACCAGTTCCACAGGATGGTTTGCACATTCATCTTTGATTCTGAGCTTCAGCTCTGATTCTTTCACTTTCACTGATTCTGTGACATTTCTGATATCCCATCAATAAATCTTCCCCATTGTCATGCTTAATCAGCCAAAGTCAGCTTCTGTTGTATGCAAGTAAGAAACCTGTTATAATTACATCATAGTAGACTTGTCGTAGGACGGTGCAGTCTCAGTAATCTGCAGAGAGCAAGAAGAAACTAACCCTTCTGGATTGGTTGGTTGCCTGGAATTCTCCTCTGATTTTACGGTGATCCAGCAGCCTCACTACTTAGCATATTCTATTACAGAAAATATTCCCCAAAGTCAGAATAACTTGGAAGAGGGCTTTAAAGCCCTCTTTACTTGTTGTGTGCAAGTAAGAACCCTGTTTTCTAAGTAAAAACAGAAAACATGAATTGAGGTCTGTACAAAAAAATCTGGTTTGGATTGCACATTGTCAGTCAAATCATAAGCTTTTTCTTCACTATATAGGAGAAAATTTACAAACTAACCCCTCCCCCAGAAAAAGAAATTTTGTGCTACAGTTTAAAATATGATACATATTGTTGAACACATGAAACTTGCATAATGTTATAAACCAATGTTGCCTCAATAAAGTTTTTAATTAAAAAAATAAAATATGAACGTTTCAGAGTACAGGCAGATGATCAGGTCAAGCCAAAAATTTTATATTAAGTGCTGACTGCCTTGAAGTAGCTTATATTTAATTGGCAGAATCTGTTTTATGGTTTCTCATGCTTGTTTTCTGTTAACAGTAAATGTTCCTCTTCTTAAAGCTTGGAAGGTGCAGAAACTCAGTTTTGAGTAAGGAATACTTAATGATTTGGCACATGTGTGCTTGTCTTTGTACTCTCTTCAAAGTTGGACCAAGAATTTTCCCTAAGAAGAAACCTTATAAATTCCTATTTTAATTTGCTACATACTGTGCATAGCTCATCAGTGCTCGGTATTAAGGAAAACACAAGTGAAAAACACTACTGTTTCAGTGACAGATATTGAGTCCTTGATCTTATAAATTAAGCAATTGGCTTTTTTCATGAGCATAGTAAGTTGGTGATATTTCTCATTATAGACAACCTTATAATTGGAAAAAAAATAGTTGATAAATTTAAAGTGCATAAAACAGTATTAGGATAAAAGCCAAGATACAAGTTGGAAACATGAGCCTTAGTTTTGTATATACCAACTTGATTACATTAGTTTTAGGACTACAAAAAAATCTTTAAAACATAGAAATTGTATTAATACACTGGTAAATAAAAACTCTATGAAATTTTGCTGCAATAGACCTTTGGAACTGTGGGTATTTTCTTTTGAGATAGGATGAGAGTTTTTTGGTGTGTGTAATGAATCATACTTTTATGAGATTAAGAAGTCAAATACTCAGACATGACCAGAAAATAGTTTTTTTAAATGAGAGAAATTCTGAATTCTTGAGAGAATAATGATGCAAAAATGTTTATCATTTCTCTGTATTTTTAGAAATTTCTGATGCACAGAGGACTTTCTTCAATGCATCTTTCATATCTTTGTTCCGGAGGCTGTAGATCAGAGGATTAAAGAATGGGGTTGCCATGCAGTAAAACAGGGTCACAAATTTCTGTGTCCCAGGATGGCTCCTGGAGCCTGGACTCACATACATCACCATAACTGAGCCATAGAACAAGGAAACCACCAAGAAATGGGAGGCACACGTAGAAAAAGCTTTGTTCCTGCCTGAGCCAGCTGGGACCCGAAGTACAGCTCGCAAAACTAAGGTATAGGACCCAAGAATGTAGAGGAAGGTGATGAAAATGATAAGCGAGCTTACAGTGGCACAAGTTAGAGTAGTTTTGGGCACAGGGGCACAGGACAGTGCCAGCAATGGTCCCAGATCACAGAAAAAATGGTCAATGACATTAGGGCCACAGAAAGGCACCCGAGACATAAGAACTGCAGGCATCAGTATTGATAAAAAGCCACCTGCCCAGCAGAAAACCACTAATCGGGCGCAGAGTTGATAAGTCATGATGGTGGGATAATGCAGAGGTCGACAGATGGCAAGGAACCGATCAAAGGACATCGCAGATAGAAAGTAGCCCTCAGCCGCACACATGGAGAAGAAGAAGTAGAACTGGAGCAGGCAGCCAGCGTAGGAGATGCTCTTGGTCTGGGAGATGATGTTGGCCAGCATTTTGGGCACATCAGAACTGACATAGCAGATCTCCAGGAAGGAGAAGTTGGCCAGGAGGATGTACATGGGTGTATGGAGCTTCCGGCTTGACCACACGGCACAAATGATGGCTGCGTTCCCAAGGAGGGTCAGCAGGTAGATGAGGGAGAACATGACACAGAGGAGGATCTGGATCTCCCTGCGGGAGGGGAAGCCCAGGAGAATGAACTCACTCACAGACCCAGAGCTATTACTGGCTTCTGAGATGTGCATTCTTCTGATCTATGAAGGGAATGATCATTATATTAGCCATTTCTTTCTCTTAAAAGGTCATTTTTTATCTTCTGACTTCTATTTACTCCTTTAATGCACTTTTGTGAAAGGGCTCCATATGGTTCTGAATTTGACTCATTTCCCAATGATCTAGCTTAGTCCAATGAGAGCAGAGTTCTGAGAACCCAAGTCAATATGTTACTATATGCTCCTACAGCCCTCACTGTAAGTCTCCATTTTTTTCAGAGTATAAATTTCATTGACATTGTGTAGCATAGAGTCCAGATTGTTTTCTATGTTTGCATTTACCTTAATTCTTCTTTGATGTAAAGTTTCATAAGATACACCCTCATGCTGCTGCTGCTGCTAAGTCACTTCAGTCGTGTCCGACTCTGTGTGACCCCATAGACGGCAGCCACCAGGCTCCCCCATCCCTGGGATTCTCCAGGCAAGAACACTGGAGTGGGTTGCCATTTCCTTCTCCAATGCATGAAAGTGAAAAGTGAAAGTGAAGTCACTCAGTCGTGTCCGACTCCTAGCAACCCTATGGACTGCAGCCTACCAGGCCCCTCCATCCATGGGATTTTCCAGGCAAGAGTACTGGAGTGGGTTGCCATTGCCTTCTCCGATACACCCTCATACATACATCTAATTTCTTTTCTCCTTGTTGGAAAGAAATTTTTATTTAGAATTTTGGAAAATTCTAAGAAAAATCAAAGTTCAAATTAATATTGTAACAGATGGTAACTAGAGTTATTGTGGTGATCATTTTGTAGTGTATAAAAATGCTGAATCATGATCCTGTACACGTAAAACATATAATATTGCAAGTCAATTTGACTTCAATTTAAAAAAAATGGCCTAGCAATATTCATAGCAGAAAAGTGGAATTCAAGCCTTGTCTTCAACAAAACAAAGAAAATCATTTTATATGAATAAGAGGTAAAAGATGAATGAAGAAATATTAAAGCTTGTCATGTTGTAGAACAATTATAAATTACTATGAAGTTGAACTAAGTCAGTACAAAAAGAGTACCTTACTGTGTTGTCAGTTAACAATTTTTTAGGATATCTGTCCTCGATGGCTCTGTTTACTGAAGCAGGGTGATGAAGACATTGCCACAAATCCCATTTTAGACAGTATCTATTAGTTTCTTAGAGCTGGTGTTTAACTTCTACTTGCTGAGCCAACAGCTAAAATGATACAGAGAAAAAAGGACTTTTGTTGGCTTCTTTCTTTTATTAGGAGATCCTGGCTCTCAAATAGAAAAATAGCAAGAGACAGATGGAGAAAACTTGTCTCTTAGCTCAGATGGCTGCAAAAGTATATTGTGCATGTACTACAGCTTTTCCTCCTTGACCCAAATTCCTATTTATGGTAAAGAAGAGTTTTAACAAGGCTACTAACTAAAGCTGGAAATCACCATCTTTGACCTGCCCTGTGTCCTAATTTTTGGCACTTTTTATGAAAGTGAAAGTCACTCAGTCATGTCCAACTCTTTGTGACCCCATGGACTATAACATCCATGGAATTCTCCAGGCCAGAATACTGTAATGGGTACCCTTTCCCTTCTCCAGGGGATTCTTCCCAACCCAGGGATTGAACCCAGGTTTCCAGCATTGCAGATGGATTCTTTACCAGCTGAGCCACAAGGAAAGCCCAAGAATACTGGAGGGGGTAGCCTATCCCTTCCTCAGCGGATCTTCCTGACCCAGTAATCGAACTGGGGTCTCCTGCATTGCAGGCGGATTCTTTACCAACTGAGCTATCAGGGAAGCTCTCTGACTTGAAGCAATTTCTGAACATTAAAAAAAAAATTGACTTCTAAGGCAGTAAGCATAACAGCAAATGCTGTTATGTATGAAGCATTTATTGTGACCATCACTTAACATTCATTATCTCAATAAATTCTACTCCGTCTCCTTTCCAGTTCTAGAGCCTTAAGAAAAAACACCTTCATATTTCTAAATGTAGCGTTGAATTTTATTGTCACTCTGAGCATGTTGATTCTAAAATCCAACTTTTTTCCCTACACAGAAGTCAGCTATATATATTAGCTGCGTTTCCTTAATGTATTTTACTCAATTTGTTCATCTGCCACTTGCCTATATCAAATTTCCACTTGTGCATGTGGAGGACTAGCCTCAGGAAAGCTGTGCTAGTGACTGAGGTTATATACTATAGAAAAAGATTATTTACATATTTCTCACAGTCTCTCTCTATAGTATACATCAGGTATATCATTAAGATGGTGAGGCAGGTATCTTCCAAACTAGCAGCTTCCATCAAATGCCAAAGGGAGATCAAGTATAAAAAGAGTTTTGTGTTCATTCAGAAAGACCAACAGATGGGTGAGTTGAAATGAACTATAAGCTATACATCCCAGGTGGTGGGCTCATTGGAGAAGACTTTGACTGGAAATTCAGTGATTGGAAGGGATGATATGATGCTTCAAATCAGAACTATGCTATGCTATGCTATGCTAAGTCACTTCAGTCGTGTCTGACTCTGTGTGACCCCATAGACGGCAGCCTACCAGGCTCCCCTGTCCCTGGGATTCTCCAGGCAAGAACACTGGAGTGGGTTGCCATTTCCTTCTCCAATGCATGAAAGTGAAAAGTGAAAGTGAAGTCACTCAGTGGTGTCTGAATCTTAGCGACCCCATGGACTGCAGCCTACCAGGCTCCTCCGTCCATGGGATTTTCCAGGCAAGAGTACTGGAGTGGGGTGCCATTGCCTTCTCCATCAAATCAGAACTAGACAACCTAAATTTTCAATATTTGATATTTAGCTAAAATATGTATAGTAACAGCCATCACACTTTTTATTGTGACCATAATTTTACTTATACAGTTGAACTGGCTATGGTGGGTAAATACAGTTGAACTGACTATGGTGGGTAAGATTGTGTGTAATCAGGGCAAAGAAACTTGATAAAGAAAGAAAAATAGTGGAAGGAAGGTGCATTGCAGGGGTGTTATATTTGAATGGGAATTCCCCCTTCACTTGTGGTCGGAATCAGTGTAAACCCACCTCAAAATTAAGGTAAGAATAAGAGTGTGTGAGGAGTCTTTGATGTTTTAACAGTGGCTCTTGAATGAGCAGACGTTAATCAGAATTCAAAGTAAGAAAAAGGAAAATGTCATCAAAGAAAAAGAGAAAGAAACAACAGATTTCCTTTCAAATTTTTATCTATAATACAACTTGGTAGTCTCATGAATGTCTTCCTTCCTTTCCTGATTAAAAACTCCTCTGTTCCTGCCTCACCGTTCTAAGTTCAATTCACCCAGGGCCCTTCTCTCCCTGCCTTGGGTCACTGTGGATTCTACCTGAGACTACATGCTGATTTTTCCTTTCACTGAAAATACAGGAATTCGTCAATCTTAATTACCCTTAATGAAAATAAATATCGATTACTTACAAAAGTTTTATCTCCTTTGAAGTGATATGAAGCTCATTAGCTTCTATCATTTCTTTATCTGAAAAATAATGCAAAGCAGAGAAGTGTCAGCTCAAAATTTCCTGATGGGATTTTTGAACAATTGTATGCTGGATAGATGTGATTCTACCAGGAAGAATGATTTTGTAAAAAATTATATATTATTTGATCTATTACCTTGTTTATAATATGAAATATATTTATAAATAAAAATCCAAAGGAACATTCACAGCCCTCCTTCTGTAGCAATAATACACACAGTGGACATTGCAGCAGGCAGTTGAGGGGCTACCACTTGTGCCCTCTTAAAGATCCTAGATGAAGAATTTGGGGGGTCCTGGCGACACTCTGCCACACTTTGAGCCTCACAAAGGATTCTCTTTAGCTGCAAAAAAAGAATAAAATGCCAAGAAACTCTCCGTTTTAATATGTATACCTTTCTGGTCACACACTGTCCCTAGAGGCCATCCCTCAGGAGCAGCAGGGACAATCAGAGCACATCATTCAATCCCCAAGTGTGTTTCACTTTCAGTGTTGAGCTCAGAGCTGAAAAGGCCTTCCTGAGTCCATCTGTGAGACTGTCACCTAGTAATGGCCCCTCTAGTTTACTGCTCTTCTGACACCCACAGACAGGCTCTGGATTTAAAGCCAGCTCCATATTGGATATCACCAGTTGCTTTAAGGCTCCTAGAGCTCCCTTGTTAGCATATGTGTTTCTTCAAACGATGTTGAAAGTTCACTTTAACAAATTCCCAAATCCTGAGTATCTTCTTGTGGGAGCATGTTCAGTCGCTCAGTGGTGTCTGACTCTTTGTGACCCTGTGGACTATAGCCTGCCAGTCTCCTCTGTCTGTGGGATTTTCCCAGCAAGAATACTGGAGTGGGTTGCTATATCCTCTTCCAAGGGATGTTTTCGACCCAGGGATGGAACCTGTGTCTTGCATCTCCTGCATTGGCAGGCAGATTCTTTACCGCTGAGCCACTGAGGAAGCCCAAGAATCTTCCCCATGACCCACTAAAGTAACCTCCCTGCCTATCTTTATCAGTCTATACAGCAGTGTTAAAAGTTGGTCTGCATTCCATGAGTAGACTCCCAGTGGCAGGGACTGATTCACACTGGAACTGTCCAGTAGCTTTCAATCCTCATGAGTATAAGAAAACTTAGGGTCTCACTTAACATTCAGAGCCTCCTATCATACCCTCAACCTCAAGGATTTTATGTTTTCTTAGGTTTAAATTGTCTTCTCCTGTCTCAATGGATATAAACACTCTACCTGGTTTTTTATTATGTTTAGGTGATAGTGTTTAGTACCTGCTATTTGCTGATTACTATGCCAGCAGATTTCATGTGCATTACCTAATATATATGCATGCATGCTCAGTCAATAAGTCATATCCGACTTTGTGACCCTCATGGACTGTACCTGGCCGGGTTCCTCTATCCATGGAATTCCCCAGGCAAGAATACTGGAGTGGATTGTCATTTCCTCCTCTGGGGTATCTTCCCAACCCAGGAATTGAACCTGGGTCTCCTGCATTGCAGGCGGATTCTTTACCACTGAGCTTGTAATGCTCATTAAACTCTTGAATACTGCCTCATCCTTTTAAAATGATTGAACAGAAGCCCACAGAGGGTAAGAGTTTATATTTGGCTCTAACTCAACTTGGTTTATCTTTTTCTACAAATAGGGTGCCTAGAGTGAAAAATTATATCTAATCCGCCCATGGCTTCTATCTGTTATTCTTTCCTGGTCATTGTTATGCCTTTCTATTCCTCTGGGAAAATTCTATTAATCTTGTTATTTTGGCTTCTTGTCTTCCTCAACTAGTTTTACTTCAAACACTATATTTGAGAAGGTTGTTCAGAATCTGGTTTATGGCTTAACATCTTATTTTATCTTGATACAACAAATTTCTCTGAAAAATGATTGCTAGTGTGAACAAAGATTTGTTTAAAATAGTTATTGCCCATAAGCAGCTTTCAAGGTAATGAGCTACTTTGGCAAAAGTTCCAGCAAAAATCCCATTCAAGGGCAGAACTTTAATTCTTTTTTATTCTTTGCTGTGTAAGTAGACACAGAGTAGTCTTGACAATGAGGTGCATTTGAGTTCTTGGTAATACTATTCTTGCCTGAAAACTCCCAAGGACAGAGAAGCCTAGCAGGCTATAATCCAAAGTGTCGCAAAGAGTTGAACACAACTGAGTATGAACACGCAATGCCTCCTAGCAAGGCAGGAGTCAGACCAGATTCAGATGTTCCTTCTGTTAGACTCTCTATTCCTTGTGCTAGACTTCATCTTTCTTCTCCAAGCTTTAGTTATTTTAGCACAGAGATATCAGGTGTCCAAAACCAGCCAGAAGGTCTCTAATCCAAGCTGACAAAGGCAGCAATATTGAAAGTAGCCCAACACTCTGATGTTCACTAGTTCCAGCAGAAAGCAACCTGGGGAAAAATAATTCTGAGTTAGTAGTAACCAGGTCCTTTTACTGTAGCCCTGCTTCCTGTTGCTTTTTCTAGTAATGACTTAAGGTCACTCTAATTTTCCATTTTGGAAGCACCAGTGATGTATCTGCAAGTCATAGACCCACTGATACTTTCACATTGTGTTTGCAGGCTCATCTTTAATCTCCCTCAATGACTTGCTTATAAAAACTTCTTTTCATTCTTTGTTGCTTTGATGGTGAGTCTAACCTTTTAAAATATTTTGTTATTGATAATGTTTATTGTTAGTAGTTCGTTAGCATGTAACCTTCCAAATCAGTTCTTTCCCTTTTTAACTTCAGAAATACCTCAGAAACCAGTCTTCTCGGATATGTCAATTGCCCCAAGAAAGAAAGCCATCCTGAAAAAAATTGAATTTTTCTAGATGTTTCAGTTTCAGACAAATCTCTCAAATGTGAGTTTGACGTCATATATTTTTCTTTCACTCTTCATGATTATTACATTTGCTCTCTTTTCTTTTCATCCTACGATTTGCTTTCTCTGTGTTTTCTTCCTAGAATTGGTGCCATGGCAACCGAGCCTCTGTGATGTTGACAATGAGTTCACTGCAGCTCTTGTTCTTCTTGATCTGTCCATGGGTAGCAGAGCTTATATGGTGAAGCTCTAGGGGTATGAAAACTGTGTCCAGTTTGGATAATCCAGGACATTCTAAACTTTAGTCAAATAGGACATTTTTCTGCTGAAGAGAAATTGTCCTTTGGGCCTGAAAATCATGGCTTAAGATAGGAATACCCAAGGAAAACGAGGTGCTGATTGTTTCTGGATTCAAACTCTGGGAAAAAAATCAGCACTGGGCTTGAATGTCATTGTCAGGAAGTGGTGTATCCTGGCAAATTGTACCGTCCCAGGCACTCTTTGTTCCAGGCAGGATATTGTGGAAGGTATGGCAGCTAAGCCCCAAGGGCTATGTTGAACCAGTTTCAGCTTTGGGCAATATAGCCCAGGATGCCAGGTCCCTCTCTTTGCACAGCCTTCCCCAGGCCATACATAAAGACTCTTAGTGTTGCTGTGTTCCTTGTGAATTTGGGCAGAAGAGGGAAGTGGCCAAATACATATACTTATCACTTTATACTTGACTTTAGATCGATGATATTCCAAACTGTTGGAAATGAGATAGGTAGTGCTTAATTTCACCATTCTGCTTCTTTTGTTCTCACTAAACATGCCCTGTACATTGAATAATGAATTTTCAAATGAAAGCGAATTTAACTAATTTAATTCTGAGAATTTTCTGGTCTTTTGAGAGTCTCCCAAGCAACTTTGATATGACTGTTAATCTCAGACAAGAGGTGGCATCCCTGACTCAGAAGAAGTTGGGCAGAAATAGAATTTTTTTTTTTACAATACATTTTTAAATATCAGCTTTATTTTTTCCTCATTGATACAGAACATAGCTTACTGTAACATCAAGTCTTAGTGGGGGAAAAAAAGAAAATCAGAAAGCAAAACCAGCCCCAAACAAAGATAACACACAACCATGACATAATTTGGCAACAGTCTAGGCTTAGAAATTTAAGAAGCTTGGAAGAGGAATAAAATATTCCTCTTTTGTTAGCTGTGTCCTTGGACTTAAAAGACTATTTGGTATAAAGACTTTTTGTTATAAGCTGATGGTTGTACTATTTAAGAGTACAGGGAGATACAAAGAGGAGCCTAGTTCATCAAGAGAGACACATTACTGATTAAGAGAGAAGAGCTCATGTACACTTGGCAAGACCAAGAAGTTTTTGTCTGTAAACTGTGTTTATATGATGGCTAATGACATATACTTATTCCTTTCATTCATAAATATAGAGGCAGAGCTATTATGGCCTCATCTACTCTTGTACAACTCATACATTGTGGACATTAGAATAAGTGTGCAGAATGATAAAGGTGCTCTGGTTGAGGAAGCCTCCTACTGAGCCATGGCTGTACCAGATCTGCAGCCTGCACCTGTGCCCAACAAAGCTTCCAGAAAGTTCTGTCGGTGCTTGAAAGGCACAAAGGAAAGAGAACCTTTCCTCACTGTTACCCTCCTCTTTAAGGAATGGAGTTCTTACAAAATACAAGGTGACAGGTAAAAAACAGATCTATGTTTCTATCCTGCTCTTTGTCGTATTGTTTCTAGAAGACTGGTAAACTCCTGCCTTTCTTAGAGAAATGAGCATCCTATAGGTATGCAACTTAAAAATTCAAGCGTTTACAAGTTTTCTGGCATGAGGTCTTTTGAAAGGTTATAAAATATATACTTAGATGCTTGACTCCAGGGGTTTTAAGACAGAAGGGTTTAATAAAAAAAAAAAAGTATACTATATTAATGATCTGAGTGTGAGCAATGGCAAGGCTACAATAGTTAGAAATTATCAAGAGAAACAAGAGGAACTAGATACTTTTGTGGAGGATAAAGAATCTCAATGTATGTGGAACATTAAGAAAAAGGAATTAATGAAGTAGTTACTTTTAAATCTTTCATTTTGAGGCATGTGGGTCCAATTTATTATTGTCTAGTTTCACAGTATGTATTTGCCAGTTTGTGACCTGTGTAAGGGCTTCCCATTTTGGCTTTAGAAATCTGAGGAAACGAAGGGAAAACATTCCTTTCTGCCTGTCCTTATTACTTCATCTTCTGCTAAGCCTTATCCGTTGTATATGACTACATCTACCAACATCTATCATCAAAATCTATGCCAGAGCTATGATTAATCCACCTATAACTGATGAGTGTTTTCCGGTTGTATTTCTCAAGGCAAATGTTTCTGATATATAATACCATATATTAAAAGCCATATAAATAGAAAGATGGGGAAACAAAAACACAGACTATGTAAGTGATAGAAGAGTTTGTGCAGCACTAGAAGCAAAACAAAAGTTCACCTCAGTCAGAGGTGTGGGGGTAATTTCTCTTGCTGAGGCTCAGGTTTCCCTTTGATGGGTCTCTAATGGTTCATCTAAGTTCAAGTGGAGGAGTATCTTTCTTCTTTTAACCAAACATGCCCAGGTAGAGCTGCTTCTCTTTCCCATGGTAGCTGCTGAGTTCCAACTGTGTCCGCTGAAGGTACCTCCGGACGTTGGCGTCTTTTGGCTTCCTATTGACAGCAGCCATGAGGTAGTGCCGGGCCTGGTCATAGTCCTGCAGGTGGAAAAAGGCCACTCCAGCCCGATACAAGGCCTTGGCATTATCAGGCTGCCGCTCCAGGACTTTCTGGCTGTATTCTTTCACCCGTTCATAGTTTACTGGTTCCATCTGAAGGAGACAGGCAGCCAGGTTGTTGTAGCAATCTGTCTGGGTGGTGTGAAGTAGGTTTTCTTGTTCAGGTGTGAGGGCCGAGCCCTGAGGTCCCAGATTAGGTATCGGGGAGGGCAGACTTGGATTCAGACCCCACAGCTGCAGCAGAGCTCGATGGTACCCACTTACAGCATCCCGGTACTTCCCTTCCCGGTAACACTGGTTCCCTTTCTCCTTGTACAGCTGAGCCTCCTGCAGGCGTTTCTCCATAACTCTGTCGCCCAGTGCTCTTGAGGAACTGGGACGTGAAAGAACAACCGAAGCTCTAGGAATAGGAGCGAAGCAACGAATTTTGGCAGCTGACTTAAAAAAGCCAGGAAATTCTCCTTCTCCAGGAGGCCTCTCAGGGAATGACTGCTTGATTCTACTACAGCCCCTTCCTTTCTTCTCTGCAGTTACTTTTTAATCTCTGGAAGTGCAAGCATCTGATCAGGAAGTAGATGTGGGAACAGCAAAGCCTGAGATTAATTGATTTCTCAAAGCGGCGACTCCCGGGTGAGAAAAAACCATGAAAACTATAACGCAGTAACTAAGGAATCGTGGCCGGCGTCTCGAAATAAAATTTTAATAGGCCTGGAAGCAGGCACCTGGCAGTGGCTCAAAGACACCCGATTACATGAAAAATGCCTGTTACACCCATAACTTTCCTCGCTCCCTCCACTGCTCCACACACATTCACACTGTCTTTAGAGCACTGTTCGATGATCTTTTTTTTTTTTTCTCCCTCTCCTCTTGGTTTCTCCCCAAATGCTGATTGATTTAATCACTACTAGGAACATAATCATTTTATGGTTACAGCGTAATATAAGTAGTTCTCTCCTGTTGGACATTTAGATTGCTTTGCAATTTTTTTCTATTACAAACTGTTCTGTGATGATGGTCTCTTACAGTGAATTAATATAAGTGGATTAGCTGATCAAAATGTATATATATAATTTTAAGGCTTTTATTTGCCATATTGCCAGATTGCTTTCTAAAAGTGTTGTCCTAACTCAGCAGATAGTGAGAATGCTCATTTTCCTCACATTTGAAACACATACACACATACAGCTTATTATAATTCTGTATAAAAATTACCATTATGAATATTTTAAAGTAATGTGTCATTATTCTAATGTGTTTTTATTTAATTAGTAATTCGGTTGAGTTTAAAAAATTTTTTTGGTCATTTTGCCTTTTTTTCCTTTTCATTTTTGTATATAACATTTTTCTAATCATGTGTTCATTTTTCTTGATTTAAAATAATTTCTTATAACTTATAAATATCTTTGTCGTTTTTGACATTTGCCTATTTAATACATGTGCATAGTAATTTTTTGAACCAAAGCTATTTTTTTATGTAGTCACATACACACTCTTTCTTTTAATGGTTTATACTTTGGTTTTATGCTTAGGAATATCTTCACACCTTGAGATTACATATTTATAACATATATGATGTAGAATTGAAAGATGTCTATTTTGTGAACAGAAAATGTGTGCAATTATCAAAAAGGAAACACAACCAGTCTCCAGAACTTGTGGCAATTTCAGAAAGGATACATTTCAGAAGAATAAACCCCTTCTCCCTAAAGGAAGGGGTTAGTGTAATCAACTTGCCACCAAGTGGCTGGCTCTAATGGCTTTTGAGAAACTCTGAGGCAGAAATTTGAAAGATATGTGGTGGTTTTCAAGTGGGACACTCTTAGTATGAGTTAAAATTCATGTAGAACTATTCAGTACCACTGCAGCTGAAAAAGAAGCTCACCAAAAGCATCCGCTACAGTAAATGTCTGGCTCCATTACCATTTACTAGTTGTGTGATATTGGGGAAATTCCTGAACCTCACTAAAACTGTTAGTTTTCTAATTTTTTAACATCATGTTGATAATAACTTGCTCCAGAAGGTTGTTATATGTATAAAATAAATGTATATTATATATAATAAATGAAGTGACTGTTCTCAAAATATTCAGTGTGATAACAGTTCCATAAGGTGATTTGGAAGAAAATAAAGTTATCCCATCAAAATTGGATAAAGCTCCATTTCAGTACATGTATTTTGGAGATTCATAATACTTATAGTGTTTTGAGGACTTCATGAATTTGCTTAATTTGGTGTAACCCTCTGCTTGCTTTATTTAAATATGTCACTTAAAAAAATTGAGCAGACATTTTTCCTCCTTTCCTATTAATTTCACATGAATTATTCCTAGAAAAGCATGTTGATAAATTTGGAGATAGTTTATAGAAGTGGTTTAGCTCAGTGATTAGCAACTGATAAATTCTTAGACATAGTAGTACATGTAATTGAAATAAAGGTAGTAGGCTGCAAGGCTGACCTCTGTATGAGAGGAGGTAAGAATTTATTTTACGGTTTGGAAAGAATGTCACTTTTTGATGGTGAGATTGAGGGAAGTATTTGAGGAAAGTAGTAAAACAAGAAATTATTTATTGAGTAGGATAGACTTTGCTTGTATCCTTGAAAATAATCTCCTAAAATAAATTAGACAAATTTGAAATTTAGATTTCACTATATCCTTAATTTATAAAGTCCTGAATTAAGCAAAAGTTACTAAAAAAGTTGAATTTCATTTCATTTTAATTAATAAATTAATTAATTCCATTTTAAGTATCAGCAGCCTGAATTACAAGCTAAGTGTTTCTGATATGTAAAGTGTGAGATGCAAAAAGCTTAGTTAATTATTATCCCAAAATCAGTTACAAATGCAGAAACCACAAACCTTTAGAAACAAGAGTACATTTTATTCACTACACATTTTAATCTCTTTTCCCTATCTGCTCTAAGAAAGCTGGACGACTGTAGAATGAACAAACCATAAGCACTCAGAAAGAAATAATAGTTAAAATAATTGGGGAAACGGCATCTTTATTTTGGATAATGTTCTTAATTAAGCATTTTTGCTTAGGTAGATAATTTGTCCAGGCAATTGTTCACCCATTCAGTCCACTTTGTGAAATAGGACAGAGAAAACTTGTTATTGAACCCCCAGAAATTCTGTCCCTCCATGTCCAGACACCCTTAAATTCTTGGTTCTTTCTTAAAGGAAGTCCAATTACAGCTGTACTTCACTTTGTGGAATAGATGATTTTCTGAAGGCTATAAAGGTGGCTCCCTTAAATTACACTTTATTTCTTTGTTATATTCTTAGAATCATATTTAAATAATATGTACTAGGGTTGAAAATAAAATGCATAATCAAACCAACATTTGTAATTATATATTTTAAAGAGAAGATCTTTAGACACATTTTGGATAATACTTAAATATGTCAAATGGCAAAAATATTGAAATAAAATATGGTCCTACAACCTATCAATTGACACTGGATTTGCAGCAAAGAGAGTTAAGTCCTGACTAATGCCCTTTACATTTAGCATATATCTTAATACTATTTGAATAAACCCTGGCCACTAAATTCCTAATTCTTATTTTGAGTACTTTCTGACTTACTATTTAATATCCATCTAAGGCTATTTGTTTCTTTATGATCCTTAGAGAGTAGAAACATGAATTATTCTTTGGAGCAGAGTGAAAATATCACACCTGTAAGGCTCTACTTATTTCATACAGTAATCCTTCCTTTTACTCAGTCACTACCAGTGGAGAATATTTTGCAGTGTAAATATCAAAATAAGTTTAGGAATCCTGTTGAATCCTTATATATTGTTTCAATTCTGAAATACAAAGCAGATTTATACTTCCTTTTAGAAGCTTGGTTATAATGAAAAGATCAATTTTCTTAAGACAATTTTATTTCTTAAAAAAGACTAATCTGTTATGTAGTGGGTGACTTTTATGATAATAGTAGGCTTTATTGTAACAGTTCCTTAACCAAAATTATTATTAAGTTTTCTAGAAAACCATCCTGTTTGTGTCTTATTCAGACAGATAGCTTGTGTTGCAACTAAGTTCATATGACTTCTGATTTATGTTTTAAGAACAGATATTTCAGCCCAAAAGACTTTCTTTAGAGCAGCCTTCATCTCATTGTTCCTGAGGCTATAAATTAGAGGATTGCAGAGGGGCGTTATTACAGAATAAAATAAGGTCACAATTTTTTGCACTTTCACTGGGTGTCCTGATCCAGGACTGACATACATCAGCATAACAGAGCCAAAAAACAGAATTACCACAGCCAGATGAGAAGCACAAGTGGAGAAAGCCTTGCGTTTGCTGGCTGCTGAGGGCATCCTTAACACAGCCAGAATCACTAGCGCATAGGAGCAAAGGATGAAGAGAAAGGTGCCAGTCATGAAAACAGCATTGAAAGCAGAGTAAATGAGTTGCGTGGTGGTGTCTTCAGAACAGGACAGCATCATCAATGGGACAGGATCACACATAAAATGGTCGATGATATTTGGGTTGCAAAAGGGCAACCGTGAAATGAGAACAACAGGGGTTAGGAAGAGAATGAACCCACAGGACCACCCAAAGGTGACAAGGCCAGTGTAGAGCTCTTTAGTCATGATGCGTGGGTAATGCAGAGGACGGCAGATGGCAAGATACCTGTCAAAGGCCATGATGCAAAGGTAGAAGCCCTCATCACACCCGAAAGAGAAGAAGAAGTAGAACTGTGCAAAACAACTCACGAAGGAGATGGACTTGCTTGAGGACAGAAAGTTGGCCAACATATTAGGGATGGTTGTGGTGACATAACATATTTCCAGGAAAGAGAAATTCCCCAAGAAGATGTACATGGGGGTGTGAAGGCGCTGATCCCACCGCACAGCACAGACAATGGCTGTGTTCCCCATCAGGGTCAGGATATAGGCGGCTGAGAAGAGTCCGAAGTAGAGGAGCTGCATTTCTGGGCTTGAGGGAAAGCCCAGGAGGATAAAGTGGGTAACAGAGTGGGTGGTTTCTCTGCTGGACACATTCATTAGTCTGGAAGACATGGGATGACAGAAGTTACTGAACTTTAACAGAGTATACTGATTGTTCCTGAAAAATCCTAACTTCATTACCATTTTGAGGGGTTTAAGTAATAAACAATGAGTTTTGTTTTGAAGCACCCAAACTGTGATCATCATAACCTATTGTCCAAGAGTATGATTTCATTTTGATGTTGTTTAGTCAGGTAGTCATGTCTGACTCCTTGGTGATCTCATGGACTATAGCTCATCAGGCTCCTCTGTCCATGGGATTTCCCAGGCAAGAATACTGGAATGGATTGTCATTTCCTTCTCCAGGATATCTTCCTGCATTGGCAGGTGAATTCTTTACCACTGAGTCACCAGGGAAGCCCTTCATTTTGATAAGATGCAAATAACAATATAAATAAGAACATGGTTTGGCACAAACATTAAACTAGATTGGGAATCTGGATAACACATAAGTGTAAAATTTGTAATTCTGAGTAAGTCACTTAACCTTCTATGTGTGTTTCCTCATCTATTTACCATAAAAAAGAAGAGTACATACATATCAGCATATGTGGAATTTCTAAAGTATTATGTAAAATTAGTTTTTTGTAATTAGTGATATTGATAATAATAGCAAATGAAATTTCAAAAGGTTCTGTCTCACTGAGAACAAAGAAAGGATACAGGGAATATTTCTTTTTGTGCTTGTTTAAGACATTGGATGCCAACATCCGCTGGGTCATGGAAAAAGCAAGAGAGTTCCAGAAAAACATCTATTTCTGCTTTATTGACTATGTCAAAGCCTTTGTGTGGATCACAATAAACTGTGGAAAATTCTTCAAGAGATGGGAATACCAGACCACCTGACCTGCCTCTTGAGAAATCTGTATGCAAGTCAGGAAGCAACAGTTAGAACTGGACATGGAACAACAGACTGGTTCCAAATAGGAAAAGAAGTACATCAAGGCTGTATATTGTCACCCTACTTATTTAACTTATATGCAGAGTACATCATGAGAAATGCTGGGCTGGAAGAAGCACAAGCTGAAATCAAGATTGCCGGGAGAAATATCAATAACCTCAGACATGCAGATGACACCACCCTTATGGCAGAAAGTGAAAAGGAACTAAAAAGCCTCTTGATGAAAGTGAAAGTGGAGAGTGAAAAAGTAGGCTTAAAGCTCAACATTCAGAAAACGAAGAGCATGGCATCTGGTCCCATCACTTCATGGGAAATAGATGGGGAAACAGTGGAAACAGTGTCAGACTTTATTTTTTTTGGGCTCCAAAATCACTGCAGATGGTGATTACAGCCATGAAATTAAAAGATGCTTACTCCTTGGAAGGAAAGTTATGACCAACCTAGATAGCATATTCAAAAGCAGAGATATTACTTTGCTAACAATGGTCCGTCAGGTCAAGGCTATGGTTTTTCCACTGGTCACATATGGATGTGAGAGTTGGACTGTGAAGAAGGCTGAGCACCAAAGAATTGATGCTTTTGAACTGTGGTGTTGGAGAAGACTCTTGAGAGTCCCTTGGACTGCAAGGAGATCCAACCAGTCCATTCTGAAGGAGATCAGCCCTGGGGTTTCTTTGGAAGGAATGACGCTAAAGCTGAAACTCCAGTACTTTGGCCACCTCATGTGAAGAGTTGACTCATTGAAAAAGACTCTGATGCTGGGAGGGATTGGGGGCAGGAGGAGAAGGGGACGACAGAGGATGAGATGGCTGAATGGCATCACTGACCCGATGGACGTGAGTCTGAGTGAACTCCGGGAGTTGGTGATGGACAGGGAGGCTTGGCGTGCTGCGATTCATGGGGTTGCAAAGAGTCGGACACGACTGAGCGACTGAACTGAACTGAAGACATTGTTAAGTAATGATGAAAAGAGGTTCTCTGGTACCAGCACAGGTGGTATATTATGTGACTGTACTAAACATGTTTGGTGTACAAGAATGTTTTTTCTCTGTCTGGCCTGTTGGATTCAGCTCCACAGCATAAGAGCCCTAACCTTTGACACCTAAATATCTCAGGTTGAAAATTTTGATACTCACTCTCTACTGAACATGCAAACTAGATATACCACTTGGGGCAACGGACCTTAAGGAGAGCAACTACTCGGAGTGATTGCCCTGTTAAATGTGACTAGACTTGGCCCATTTTGCTGCAAAAAAGTTGTGACATAGAGAAAAGATTTTGATTTGTGTGCATGGCATTTCCATTATTTTCATAGCTGCTTTCAATGTTTGGTCTCTTTTTCTCTTATTTACACATAACCTCTGAAACATTTTTATACTCATTCTAGGCGTCTTCTATTGAGACAATCTTGACATGGAATATCTTGCTTAATCATTCTTGCTCCCCTCTTCCCCCTAGTTTGCAATTATTGAATCAAAGCTTTATGTCTTGCTTTCTTAGAAGCCTCCTTTTGGCTATCACATTTGGCACCTAAAGTGAAAGGACTGCTATTTATGTATTCTCATTGTTCATGGGGATATATAGCTTTTATCAAGTCTGAATGCAAGCTGGTAGCTCAATCTGTTTGTTCTCATCAGATCAGATGAGATCAGTCGCTCAGTCGTGTCCGACTCTTTGCGACCCCATGAATCGCAGCACGCCAGGCCTCCCTGTCCATCACCAACTCCCGGAGTTCACCCAGACTCACGTCCATCGAGTCAGTGATGCCGTCCAGCCATCTCATCCTCTGTCGTCCCCTTCTCCTCCTGCTCCCAATCCCTCCCAGCATCAGAGTCTTTTCCAATGAGTCAACTCTTCGCGTGAGGTAGCCAAAGTACTGGAGTTTCAGCTTTAGCATCATTCTTTCCAAAGAAATTCCAGGGCAATCACATTATATCAGGTGGCACACAGGTGCTTCTGTGTGTGTGTGTGTGTGTGTGTGTGTGTATTTTGTCCTCAAAGACAGTCTCCTTTGATCTATTGCAGTTGTGAAGCAAGATTTTGTAAAAGAAGATTATTTCAGATTTTTTGTCATGAATAATTGTATGATTTTTCTCAACTGAAGCTTTTGTACAGTAGCTGAGAAAGAATAAATGTCATCTTGTCTAGAAACTGAAGCTATGGAGCTAGTGAATCTTGGCTAGTCACTGTAAATGAGAATATCTTTCACTTAAGAACATATAAATTGTACTTAAGCACATACAGGGAATACAAAATATGCAGAAACAAAGAGAAAAAGCATAACATTAAGAGGCAATTCATATGAATAAGCTTCAAAATTGCCCTTAGATATACACAAATTATTCTGCTGCTTTTATTGAAGAAAAAGCTCAGCTAACACACATATCTTAGTGGTAGCTTCATAACTCATTTGACTGAATTTTTAAAACTCATTTAATTTTTGTCTTTTATATGGCAGTGTGTGTCCTGATACCTTGAAACCCTGTTTGATTATATTGAAATTGCTCATTTTTACTGACAAGGACTTCCCGATGGCTCAGCAGTAAGGAATCTGCCTGCAATGCAGGAAACACAGGGGATGTGCATTCAGTCTCTGGGTTGAGAAGATCTCTAGCAGGAGGAAATGGCAACCCACTCCAGTATTCTTGCCTGGAAAAATCCCATGGACAGAGGAGCCTGGCGGGCTACGGTCTATTGTATTGCAAAGAGTCAGAGATGACTGAGTGACTGAGCATGCAATGCAATTGACAATGGCAGCCTAACAGTGGCAAGTCAAATCGATGTCAATACTCACCCTGTTTGGGTCTCCTGTTACAGTATTTCTTGGGAATACTAACTGTATAAAGTCACAATCCAAAGAATATCCTACAAATGCAAGAAACAGGAAACATACAGATGCTGAATGGTGTTTTATCACTTAAGGAAGACACAAAATTAGTGAGTCTGAGTGCAGTATGTGGGTTGGAGAGCTGTGATATCAGAGTGGAATCCGAGATTTGTCATATTATTTCTACTGAACAAAAAACAAAATATAATATTCATAATAAATCCACTTCCAGTAATTTACCATTATACATTTAAAAAATAAAATCCTCAGGTCTCTTTGTAAACAATACCCATTAGTATTTTAAAGGAGTCAGAAAATTAGGTGTATTTCCTAAAGCTCAGGAAAATAAGAGAAAATTAATATTTTAAAATTCTCTGAATTTTATTGTAATCAGATATTTACAATATTAGAACAAGAAGAAAACACTTGTCAGTAAATCCATGTATGCAAAAATCTCAGCATTTGAAATAGGGCATGCAAAAATTTAACTCACTCCTTGGATGTGTGCCAAGAAGAAAAGTCAGAGACGGGAAATAAAATATTCCCATAGCATGTGAGGGACTTCTGATAAGATGGCCAATCCAGTTTGTAACCTGCCATGAGAAACAAAGAGTGAATTTTAAAAGAATTTTTTCTCCCCAGCTTCAGGGGTCATATTTATAGTCAAGATGCAAGTCCAGATGAAGATGTTGTCTATATTCATTTCCTTGCATCATGGCCTTTTGAGATTTGGGAGCCACACCCTGATATTTTGAAAGTATTTGTTCAGCATGTGAGATGGGTTTTGAATTGTCTTTATTTACAATGAAATTCCAAGCCCTGCTATTCCTTGAGGAATAGCGCACTTGTGGAGTAAGTTCTGATCTTCTCTTGAGCTTTCACGAACAAGGTTTTGCAAAAATTTCCTGGGGAATAATTAAAAAATAGTAGCGGTCGTTGTAATAGTTAAAATGAAAAGATATACCATTTGACTCTTTCTATTTTGAAGAAAGAGAAAAACAAATTTTCCTCACTAATATTCTCAAATTTTTTGTTTAGAGACATTTCAGCTGTTATTTTATGATAGTCATTGGAAAGTTGCATTTTTAGGGCTAAGACTGGTATGCTGCTAAGTCATTTCAGTCGTGTCTGACTCTGTGCAACCCCATAGACGGCAGCCCACCAGGCTCCGCCGTCCCTGCGATTCTCCAGGCAAGAACACTGGAGTGGGTTGCCATTTCCTTCTCCAGTGCATGAAAGTGAAAAGTGAAAGTGAAGTCGCTCAGTCGTGTCCAACTCTTGGCGACCCCACAGACTGCAGCCTACCAGGCTCCTCCGTCCATGGGATTTTCCAGGCAAGAGTACTGGAGTGGGGTGCCATTGCCTTCTCCATGCCATTACCTAGGGTTATTCAAATAAGCAATTGTTTATTAAGTGCTGAACAGACAGTAAGGATACAGCCTGTTTTTAAAAACAGAAAAAATTTCCTGCCTACCTAGAACAATTCAATTGAGGTTGGGGAGCAACAGAAAATAAACAAAATTAGTAAGTGAATAACTTAAATAATAACTTTTTCTTTTCATTCGAGAAAAATGGAACATGGAAGTGGGATGGATTATAAATGGCGTAGTGCTGCAGCCAGCCCAGCAGGTAGGGATTGAAAGTGGCTGATGCACAGTCTGGGAAAAAGAAACTTAGAGACAGAATTAAAGCTTTAAAGATGGGACTAGGGGACTCTTTGGAGCCTCATCACTTTTATTTAGTGTCTTGGCAAGCAGAAAGTATCTGTTGTGTTACAATGATGTCAGCCTTCTGTGTCCCCAGTCATGTCTCCAATTTTATTGATTACTTTAAACTATCTTTGTTATTTTCTTGTACAAGGGTTATCACCTAGCTAGAGGTCATAGACCCTCATATGCCTTAGGAAAACATCTTAGTGTTTGCACAAGCAGTGTTCTGAACTTGTGCTGACCCAGTGTTCCAAGTGCCACACTATGTTTTTCCTTAGCGTAGCGGGGTATGACAACTCCAACTAATCAACCCAATAATGTACTTTTATTTGGGTTATGTTGTATTGCTATATTTAGCTTTTATTCTTTTCCCATGGTGATTTTCTAATGGCTTAACCAGAGTAACAGGTGGCTGACTGCCAGGGTCCAGCCCCAGCAGGATCCTAGGGTACCCTCAGGAAAGATGGTGTCAGCAAGAGAGAGATGACATGGATCTTACAATGGGTTGAAACCTGATAGTCCAGGGTCGAATGATAAGAGAATAAAGGAGAAAGAATAAAGAGAAGAGAAAGAGGCTTGATCTTCCTTGATTAACACAGAAAGTCAATAAAGCTCTTGTTCTAAGGAGTCATCCTGAAAGAAGAACAGAGAGAGAAAAGGAGGGAAAAAGAAAAAAAGAATGACACGGGGAGACCAAGCTTCAGTGAGCAAGGCCCCTAACTTTATTTTCAAAAGGAACTTTTATACTTTGACTTGTACATAGAGGGAAATAAAAGACGCAAAGTCATACAGAGTCAGCCCAAATATTACATCTGTTTTGTCTTTATCAAAACCAGGATTTTTTCTGCATACCTTTCCCATAAACAATGTTGTGTACAATATCTTCTGGCCTTGGAGGCCTGTGGACATTTTATGACCCTTTTTTGACAAAGGCTGTTCAACCAGAAAACTTATTTTCCCTTGAAGTGTTTTTTCTTTATATTTCTAATCCATGTCAGCCTCAGAAAGTGCTAAACAGAGTTACATTCTCATAGAGCAAGGGTGCAGTGGGTCACAACAAAGAAAGAACCAATTAGCTCAAAGGTCTGATGTGGTTAATTCCAAGGCTTCTGCTTGTTTTTCTTACATTCCAACTATGTTAACCAATGCACTCCCAGGTGCACATGGATAAGGGATATGAGCACTTGGCAGCAAGCGTTGGCCCAATAATGAAGCCCTTTACCAGTACTATCTATTCTAATAATTTTTCATCCCTTAAAGGACTCTATGCTCATTAGGACTTTTAGAATGTTTTGGCTTCCCATGCCTTTCAAGGTTGGGGAGTTGTGAACAATCATGTGTGTTGATTGCAAGAGTATGGATAAACCTGTCAGGCAAGCTAGAAAGCCATCAGAGGGGTTTGAATTGAAACACTCCTATCATGCCCAGGAGACTTATTAATTAGAGCCCTAAGTTGACTTTTTCCAGAGAAAGGTGGTCGGGGACAGCCCGCTGTTAATGTCAGAAGAGTTGGTGAAAGGCACAAAATAGTAAGGCAGACAGATTCTGGTTTGGGGTAGATGCTCGAGCAGATTCAGGGGGTCCCTTGAGGCCTGATCTGCCTTTGCCTGTCAGGTTCTTTCTGCATGACCTTTGTCATGGGTGGGATCTCCCGTGGTGGCTCCCAGCAGCTGACTATTAACCCTTGTGGGGTAGGGCTTGTAATTTTATTTATTTATTTATTTTTTGGGGGGCTTGTAATTTTAAATAGGATTTAAAGGAAAGTCTATCAGAGAACTTAACATTTGAGCAGAAGCTTGAAAAAAATGTGGTAAAAAACCAAGAGATTGAGAGAGTTTTCAGACAGAAGAAACAGCTAATGCCAGGAAGAAGAGTAGGAGTACATTTAGCATGTCAGAGGAAGAGCAGCGAGGGCAGTGTGCTGGAGTAGCATAAACTGGAGAGATGACCACTTTCTAGCACCTGGTTCTATTTTCTCTATTTCATCTTTATGTAGCTTCTGTACTTCACTGTACTCTTTAAGTACAAAAACCATAGCCTTGACTAGATGGACTTTTGTTGGCAAAGTAATATCTCTGCTTTTTAATATACAATGTATTAATTTGATACACTTATATAGTCAAGGCTATGGTTTTTCCAGTGGTCATGTATGGATGTGAGAGTTGGACTGTGAAGAAAGCTGAGCGCCAAAGAATTGATGCTTTTGAACTGTGGTGCTGGAGAAGACTCTTGAGAGTCCCTTGGACTGTAAGGAGATCCAACCAGTCCATCCTAAAGGATACCAGTCCTGGGTGTTCATTGGAAGGACTGATGCTGAGGCTGAAACTCCAATACTTTGGCCACCTCATGCGAAGAGTTGACTCATTGGAAAAGACTCTGATGCTGGGAGGGATTGGAGGCAAGAGGAGAAGTGGACGACAGAGGATAAGAGGGCTGGATGGCATCACCGACTCGATGCATATGAATTTGGGTAAATTCTGGGAGTTGGCAATGGACAGGGATGCCTGGTGTGCTGTGATTCATGGGGTTCAAAGAGTAGGACATGACTGAGCGACTGAACTGAATTGAACTGATATATTACAAAATGATTGCCTCCATAACATTAGCTAACACCTGCATTCACTCACATAATTACTGTTTCTCTTTGGTGGCCAGAATATTGAAGATCTTCTCTGTTAGCAAATTTAAGTATATAATGCAGAATTGTTGACAATAATCACTATGATATACATTAGATTCCTGAGTTCAACTTTTTAAGATTTTACATAGATGTGATTTAATGCAGTATTTGTCTTTCTCTGACTTATTTCACTAAGCACAATAACCTCAGGGTCCATCTTTGTTGTTACAAATGGCTATACTTCTTTCTTTCTCATCGCTGAATGATATTATACCATATATATATGGTATATATATATATATATATATATATATACATACACACATCATATCTTCTTGATCTGGTCATCTATAGATGGACAATTAGATTGTTTCCATTCTTGGCTATTGTCAAAATTGCTGCAATGAACATGGAGGTTCAGATATCTCTTGGAGATAATGATTTCATTTTCTTTGAATATATATGCAGAAGTGGAGCTGCTGGATCATATGATAGCTGTATTTTTAATTTTTTGAGGAACCTCCACACTGTTTTCCATAGTGGCTGTACCAGTTTGCATTCCACTAACAGTGCACAAGGATTCCTTTTTCTCCACATCCTCACAAACACTTATTATCCTTTGTCTTTTTGATGGTAGCGGTTCTAATAGGTGTGAGATGGTATCTCTTGGTTTTGATTTGTGTTTTCCTGATTATTAGTGATGTCGAGCACCTTTTTATGTATCAGTTGACCATTTTTATACCTTTCTTGGAAATACATCCATAAGTATCTATTTAAAAATTGTTATTTTTTTTCTTGAGTCATGTGAGTTCCTTATATATTTTAGATATTATCAGGTATATAGTTGGCAAATGTTTTCTTCTATCACATAGGTTGTCTTCTCACTTCGTTAAGTTTTCATCACAGTACAGAAGCTTTTATTTTAGATATAGCCCCACTTATTTATTTTTGCTTTTGCTGCCTTGTACTTTATGTGTCAGATCCAAAAAAATCATTGGCAGACCAACGCCAAGGAACTTATTTCCCATGTTGTCGTCTATGTTTTACAGTTTCAGGATATATATATGTGTGTGTGTGTGTATATATATAGATGGAGAAGCCTGGTAGGCTACAGTCCACGGGGTCGCAAAGAGTTCGATGCGATTGAGTAATTTCACTATAGCGACTCATGGGGTCGCCAAGAGTCTGACACGACTGAGCGACTGAACTGAATGGAACTGAACTGAGCGATTTCACTATACTATATATATATATAACACCAACCTAGACAGCATATTAAAAAGCAGAGACATTACTTTGTCAACAAAGGTCCATCTGGTTAACGCTATGGTTTTTCCATTAGTCAGGTATGGATGTGAGAGTTGGACTATAAAGAAAGCTGAGCACCAAAGAATTGATGCTTTTGAACTGTGGTGTTGGAGAAGACTCTTGAGAGTCCCTTGGGCTGCAAGGAGACCCAACCAGTCCATCCTAAAAGAAATCAGTCCTGAAGGACTGAGCTGAAGCGCTGATGCTGTGACCACCTGATACAAAGAGCCAAATCATTTGGAAAAGACCCTGATGCTAGGAAAGATTGAAGGCAGGAGGAGAAGGGGCAGCAGAGAATGAGAGATGGTTAGATAGCATCACCAACTCAATGGACATGAATTTGAGCAAGCTCTGGGAGAGAGTGGAGGACAGAGTGGTTTGCTACAGTCCATGGAATCAAGATTGCTGGGAGAAATATCAATAACCTCAGATATGCAGATGACACCACCCTTATGGCAGAAAGTGAAGAGGAACTACAAAGCCTCTTGATGAAAGTGAAAGAGGAGAGTGAAAAAGTTGGCTTAAAGCTCAACATTCAGAAAACAAAGATCATGGCATCTGGTCCCACCACTTCATGGGAAATAGATGGGGAAACAGTGGAAACAGTATCAGACTTTATTTTTTTGGGCTTCAAAATCACTGCAGATGGTGATTAAAGCCATGAAATTAAAAGACGCTTACTCCTTGAAGGAAAGTTATGACCAACCTAGATAGCATATTCAAAAGCATAGACAGTACTTTGCCAACAAACGTCCATCTAGTCAAGGCTATGGTTTTTCCAGTGGTCATGTATGGATGTGAGAGTTGGACTGTGAAGAAGGCTGAGCACCAAAGAATTGATGCTTTTGAACTGTGGTGTTGGAGAAGACTCTTGAGAGTCCCTTGGACTGCAAGGAGATCCAACCATTCCATTCTAAAGGAGATCAGCCCTGGGATTTCTTTGGAAGGAATGATGCTAAAGCTGAAGCTCCAGTACTTTGGCCACCTCATGCGAAGAGTTGATTCATTGGAAAAGACTCTGATGCTGGGAGGGATTGGGGGCAGGAGGAGAAGGGGACAACAGAGGATGAGATGGCTGGATGGCATCACTGACTCGATGGACGTGAGTCTCAGTGAACTCCGGGAGTTGGTGATGGACAGGGAGGCCTGGCATGCTGCGATTCATGGGATCGCAAAGAGTTGGACACGACTGAGTGACTGAACTGAACTGAACTGATGGGGTCACAGTCAGACATGAGTTTGTGACTGAACAACAACAATAACCAAAACAGATTGGGGTAGTGAAGCTTGGTGTAGGGACCTCTGAGTGGACTTGGATGAAATGAAAATCGTCTATTTCTGGCATCCAGCCTCCTTCCTATGGAATTAAACATGATCCCATGTCTGAGGATATTATCTTTCCTTCAAATCCTATTAAAGAGCAGACTCCTTTTTCTTTGAGAACCAGTTTGCTCACTTGTTTTAAGTTTATCATATTGAGGTTTTTGTTGTTCAGTCACTCAGTTGTGTTTGTTTGCGACCATGGACTGTATCATGCCAGGCTTTCCTGTCCTTCAGTGTCTCCTGGAATTTGCTCAAACTCATATGCACTGAGTTGATGATGCCCTCCAACTATCTCATCCTCTGTTGTCCCCTTGTCCTCATGCCCTCAATGCTGAAATCATTCTGTTTCTGCCTTGTTGTGCATTTCACCTGGTAATACAATTTCAGTTTTCCTCTTTAGGTATAGGGAATTTAAAATCCTAATTTGTTGTTATTGTTGTTCAGTTGTTAATTTATTCTCTGATTCAGTCCAAACTTACTAAATTTTGTCATGTTATCTGAAAAATAATAGGAAACAAAGAGGAGTTAAAATGACTCTGGCAAGACTTTCAAGCAAGTATTTCCAATATTCTCTTGGAAGGCCAAGCAAACTGTTTGTGGATTTGTAAAAGAATGTAATGTTATTACTTATATTTCTTTTTATATAAATGGATATATGTATATGTATCACAGATCCACTTCACTATGCAGCAAAAACTAATACAATATTGTATATCGACTATACTCCAATAAAAATTAATTAAAAAAGCAACTCACATTTATAATGGGATTAAAAGTGAATAAACAACAAAATTATTTTTAATTAAAAATGTTTATAGATAATAACATTCATGGTCTCTTGTTAGCAACATTACAACAAAGTGAACAGTGAATCAGGATAGTCAAAGGGCTCTCACATATACTTAAACTTTCTAAATAGTCTTAGATATCCAAGATTTTGGATTCCTAGTACAGCATTGATACAGGTTGGTCTTTACAGAAGGTCCTCTTTAGCTGTTATACAAAAATGGAATAGAGGGTTTCCCTGGTGGCTCAGTGGTAAAGAATCCACCTGCCAGTGACATGGGTTTGATCCCTGATTCAGGAAGATCTCACATGCTTTGGAGCAACTCAGTCCATGTGCCACAACTATTCAGCTGGTGCTCTCGAAGCTGGGAGCTGCAACAAGAGGAGCCAGTACAATGAGAAGCCAACACTAGAGAGCCCTGCTGGCGGCAACTAGAGAAAAGTCCATGCAGCAATCAAGACCCAGCACAGCCAAAACTATCTAAATAAATAAATATAATTTTAAAAAATGGAGTAGAGTCCAGAAACTCTCCCTTCCTTTTATTTTGCATTGCTTTCTGGCCCAATATTGTCCCTGGAGGTCACCTCTCAGGAGGAGCAGGGGCAATCACAGTACATCATTCAATCCCCAAATGTGTTTTACTTTCTGTGTTGAGCTTAAAGCTGAAAAGGCCTTCCTGAATCCACTGGTGAGACTGTCGCCTAGTAATGGCCCTTCTAGTTTGCTGCTCACCCGGCATCTCCTGACTCTATACATGGACATCACCAGATGGTCAATACTGAAATCAGACTGATTATATTCTTTGCAGCCAAAGATTGAGAAGTTCTATACTGTCAGCAAAAACAAGACCAGGAGCTGACTGTCGCTCAGACCATGAACTCCTTATTGCCAAATTCAGACTTAAATTGAAGAAAGTAGGGAAAACCACTAGACCATTCATGTATGACCTAAATCAAATCCCTTATGGTTATACAGTGGAAGTGACAAACAGATTCAAGGGATTAGATCTGATAGACAGAGTGCCTGAAGAACTATGGATGGGGGTTTGTGATATTGTACAGGAGGCAGGGATCAAGACCATCCCCAAGGAAAAGAAATGCAAAAAGGCAAAATGGTTGTCTGAGGAGACCTTACAAATAGCTGTGGATAGAAGAGATGTGAAAGGCAAAGGAGAAAAGGAAAGATATACCCATTTGAATGCAGAGTTCCAAAGAATAGCAAGGAGAGATATGAAAGCCTTCCTCAGTGACCAATGCAAAGAAATAGAGGAAAACAATAGAATGGGAAAGACTAGAGATATCATCAAGAAAATTAGAGATACCAAAGGAACATTTCATGCAGAGATGGGCACAATAAAGGACAGAAATGGTATGGACCTAACAGAAGCAGAAGATATTAAGAGATAGTAATAATACACAGAATAACTGTACAAAAACGATCTTCATGACCCAGATAACCATGATGGTGTGATCACTCACCTGGAGCCAGACATCCTAGAATGTGAAGTCAAGTGGGCCTTAGGAAGCATCACTACGAACAAAGCTAGTGGAGGTGATGGAATTCCAGGTGAGCTATTTCAAATCCTGGAAGATGATGCTGTGAAAGTGCTGCACTCAATATGCTAGCAAATTTGGAAAACTCAGCAGTGGCCACAGGACTGGAAAAAGCCAGTTTTCATTCCAATCCCAAAGAAAGGCAGTAGTACCAAAGAATGTTCAAACTACTGCACAATTGCACTCATCTCACACACTGGTAAAGTAATGCTCAAAATTCTCCAAGCCAGGCTTCAACAGTACATGAAGCATGAACTTCCAGATGTTCAAGCAGAGGAACCAGAGATCAAATTGCCAACATCCTCTGGATCATCGAAAAAGCAAGAGAGTTCCAGAAAAACACCTACTACTGCTTTATTGACTGTGCTAAAGCCTTTGACTGTGTGAACCACAACAAACTGTGGAAAATTCTTCAAGAGATGGGAATACCAGACCACCTGACCTGCCTTCTTGAGAAATCTGTATGCAGGTCAGGAAGCAACAGTTAGAACTGGACATGGAACAACAGACTGGTTCCAAATCGGGAAAGGAGTACATCAAGGCTGTATATTGTCACCCTGCTTATTTAACTTATATGCAGAGTACATCATGAGGAATGTTGGGCTGGGGGAAGAACAAGCTGGAATCAAGATTGCCGGGAAAAATATCAATAACCTCAGATATGCAGATGACACCACGCTTATGGCAGAAAGCAAAGAAGAACTAAAGAGTCTCTTGATGAAAGTGAAAGAGGAGAGTGAAAAAGTTGGTTTAAAACTCAACATGCTGAAAACTAAGATCATGACATCTGGTCCCATCTCTTCGTGGCAAATAGATGGGGAAACAGTGGTAACAGTGACACACTATTTTTTGGGGCTCCAAAATCACTGCAGATGGTAACTGCAGCCATGAAATTAAAAGACACTTGTTCCTTGGAAGAAAAGCTATGACCAACCTTGATAGCATATAAAAATGCAGAGACATTACTTTGCCAACAAGGGTCTGTCTAGTCAAAGCTATGTTTTTTCCAGTAGTCACGTATGGATGTGAGAGTTGGACTATAAAGCTGAGTGCCAAAGAATTGATGCTTTTGAACTGTGATGTTGGAGAAGACTCTTGAGAGTCCCTTGGACTGCAAGGAGATCCTTTAGGAGTCCATCCTAAAGGAAAATCAGTCCTGAATATTTGTTGAAAGGACTGATGCTGAAGCTGAAACTCCAATCCTTTGGCGACCTGATGCAAAGAGCTGAGTCATTTGAAAAGACCCTGATGATAGGAAAGATTGAAGGCGGGAGAAGGGGATGACAGAGGATAAGATGGTTGGATGGCATCTCCGACTCAATGGGCATGAGTTTGAGTAAACTCCAGGAGTTGGTGATAGACAGGAAGGCCTGTCATGCTGCAGTCCATGGGGTTGCAAACAGTTGGACATGACTGAGTGACTGAAGTGGACTGAACTGACGTCTTCAGACAGGTTCTGGATTTGAAAACCAGCTCAATATTGGATGTCACCAGTTGCTTCAAGGCTCCTGAAGTGCCCCTTGCCTCATATGTGCTTCTTCAAGTGATAGCTAACATTCACTTTAATAAATCCCAAATACCTTCCTAATCACCCACTAGGAGTAAACTGCTGGTCCATTTTTCTCTCCCAGTACTGAGGTATTAAAATTTCATCTCCTCTTCCATCTATGGGTCATTTAGTAGAGGAATTGATGCTCACTGGAGTGGTCCATAGCCTTCACACTTCAATGTGTATAAGAATTACCTGGATTTTAACGTAATCTTCAAGTTCCTGAGCCCTCCTCACAAGTCTATCCCAGGCCCGGCACTGTGCCAGCAGATTTTACATGCAAAATGTGAGGGAGACATTATTCTTTTCAAGTGATAAAACAGAAACTTACAGACGTGAAGAGAATAAATTTTGACATAATTCAGCTAGGTGTTTTATCTTTCAAGAGATTAGGATAGCCCCAGTGAAAATTACACCTAATCTGAGTATGGCTTCTAGCTGATGTTTAACTGTAATGTTTTCCCTCTTTGCTCTGGTCAACATTATGACATCATTATTTTGTTTTGTTTTGTTTCTTAGCTGATTTCTTAAATAATGTCACCTAAAGCACTATACTTGATCAACAGCTCGATTTAATAAAGAAGCACTTAATGTTAGCTCCAGAGGGACAAGATTAATTAATCTTTGCCCTCAAGGATCTCACAGTCTAGCCAGCCACCCTGATCAGACCATAGTCCTAGGGGCAAAAATCCACTCAAGGGCAGAATTTCAGACTGATTCATTTTTAGCTAATGCAGTAATTATGTTGTCATCTGGCACTGATATTGATGTACAGTCTTGGCCAAAGTGATTTCTATAGGGAGGGGAGAGGAGGATGTGTTCTGAACTTCTGTTAGACACTTTAATCCCTTCAGCACTGGCCTCTCTTCTCCAAGCTGTCTGCACATTGGCCCAGAGCCACAAGGTGGCAGGATAAGCCTCATCATTTCTCATCCAAACCAAATGAAGCCATAGGCTTTTAAGTGCATGCTCACTCTGCCCATACCTCTCAAACTCATGCTAGGAGATGTTTAGAGCAAATATTATCCAGATTAGTTTTACCTTGAGTAACTTGTTTCCTTCTACCACCCACCCATCAGTTCTACTCTCCTTTCAGTGCTAACTCAAGGACATTCCAAGGTTATACTTTGGAGTACCCCTGGAGCATCTGGGATTTCATCCTGCATTTCAAAACCTTTTCATGTCCTACTCAATGATCTGTTTACATAAAACATCTGTTAATTTTGCCATTTTAATGGCTATCTAGCTTCTTTAATATGAATGTCTTGGTATTACAATAGCTTGTATTGTAATCAGTCCGAGATTCTTTTTCTTTTAGTCTAAAATGAGCTGTAGCTCAAAATCTGTTCTTCCTTGAAGCCATATCTCTCCAGGACTTCCCTGTAGCTTAAACGGTAAAGAATCTGTCCGCAATGCAGGAAACCAGGGTTCAATACCTGGGTTGGGAAGATCCTCTGGAGAAGGGAATGGCAATCCACTCCAGTATTCTTGCCTGGAGAATCTCATGGACACTCAAGGAGCTAGGTGGGCTACAGTCCATGGGGTTGCAAAGAGTTGGACATGACTGAGCGACTAACACACATGTGTACACACACACACACACACACACACACACGCACACATCTCTCCAAGTCATGGGAAAGTCAGCCTTTCTGAGAAAGTTTTTGTTTTCCTCAGAAGTTTCAACACATTTCTCAACTCCAAGGTTAGAAACTATGTTTTTCTATTATTCTTCAAGTGTTCTTGCATTTTTCTCTTTCCTCTCACTTCTACCCTTCTCTGTGTTAACTTCTAAAAACTGCTGGCATGGAAAGAGGCTCTGTGACATCTCTGGTGAGCTCATTGTCTTCTATTATGCTTAATTTTATAGATATCTGGCCCCAGACAGTAAAACTCCAAGAGTACTATAACCATGTAAACTTAGTGTACCAGAATAATTCTGAGCTCATCCATTGCCAAGTAAGACAAATTATTTTAGTGCAATGGCAAAACAAAACAAAAATAAAGAAGCAAAAAAACCTCCCTGAACATTCTTTCAGGACTCAGGAGGCATTAATTATAATAACTGCTGCTGCTGCTGCTAAGTCTCTTCAGTCGTGTCCGACTCTGTGCGACCCCATAGACGGCAGCCCACCAGGCTCCCCCGTCCCTGGGATTCTCCAGGCAAGAACACTGGAGTGGGTTGCCATTTCCTTCTCCAATGCATGAAAGTGAAAAGTGAAAGTAAAGTCATTGAGTCATGTCCAACTCTCAGCGACCCCATGTACTGCAGCCTTCCAGGCTCCTCCAGCCATGGGATTTTCCAGGCAAGAGTACTGGAGTGGGTTGCCATTGCCTTCTCCATTTTTTTTTTTTAAATGTTTCGGAAATTATTTTAATTTTCACAAAATATATTGGTCATTTCAATTTTAAATTTCATTATTTAAGCATAATTGAATGGATTACCTTATATTTTCACAAAATAGGCATTTGAAAATACAATTATGTAAAGTTTAAAAATAAAATAAAATTAATTAAAAACAAAACAAAATTAAAAAAAAATTATGGACAGGATAGCTATTAGGCAAATCTTAGAGCCAAGGATATGCAGCTAATGCAATTTGAAAGGAGCTTTATTATTTATAAAAAAAATTTTTGATTTATGTTTTTACCTTTTTATAGTAAAACAGGTAATTTCCTTTATTTGGCCTATATTTGGAGTTTATCTTATACTTTGGTTCATGTCATGACCACCTGGATTTGTGCTATTACAGTGAATTAAACTAAAATATGATAACTATTGTGAAGTTACACTATTAAAATCAATAACAGTAACAAAATGGCAACAACATTTCATTCTTAATGGCTTTACTAGTATGTGAAAGGAAACATATTTGTAAAAAATTTTTTTTTTTCATGTTGAGAATAACATTTTAGGACTATCAGTGAAATTTAAAGTCAATCACTAGATAAAAGCTCCCTTTTATGTACATTAAAATTTTCCATTTCTGAATTAAAAAAAAATAAATAAAAAGCATCAAAAAAAAAAAAACAAAAACAAAAAAAAAGAAAATGCCTTATTAAATGACCATCACTTAAACATTAGAAACTCTTACAGATATTCACATTTAGGAAAAAGACATTACTAATCAAAGCTTCATAGGACCATTTTTTTTTTTTTTGGCCTCTCAAGGTTTTATTTGTTTATAATAGCCAGGACATGGAAGCAACCCAGATGCCCATCAGCAGATGAATGGATAAGAAAGCTGTGGTAGCAATCAGAGCAGAAAAAGAAATCAAAGGAATCCAAATTGGAAAAGAAGAAGTAAAACTCTCACTATTTGCAGATGACATGATCCTCTACATAGAAAACCCTAAAGAGTCCACCAGAAAATTACTAGAAATAATCAATGACTACAGTAAAGTTGCAGGATATAAAATCAACACACAGAAATCCCTTGCATTCCTATACACTAATAATGAGAAAACAGAAAGAGAAATTAAGGAAACAATTCCATTCACCATTGCAACGGAAAGAATAAAATACTTAGGAATATATCTACCTAAAGAAACTAAAGACCTATATATAGAAAACTATAAAACACTGGTGAAAGAAATCAAAGAGGACACTAATAGATGGAGAAATATACCATGTTCATGGATTGGAAGAATCAATATAGTGAAAATGAGTATACTACCCAAAGCAATTTATAGATTCAACGCAATCCCTATCAAGCTACCAACAGTATTCTTCACACAGCTGGAACAAATAATTTCACAATTTGTATGGAAATACAAAAAACCTCGAATAGCCAAAGCGATCTTGAGAAAGAAGAATGGAACTGGAGGAATCAACCTACCTGACTTCAGGCTCTACTACAAAGCCACAGTTATCAAGACAGTATGGTACTGGCACAAAGACAGAAATATTGATCAATGGAATAAAATAGAAAGCCCAGAGATAAATCCACGCACATATGGACACCTTATCTTCGACAAAGGAGGCAAGAATATACAATGGATTAAAGACAATCTCTTTAACAAGTGGTGCTGGGAAATCTGGTCAACCACTTGTAAAAGAATGAAACTGGACCACTTTCTAACACCATACACAAAAATAAACTCAAAATGGATTAAAGATCTAAACGTAAGACCAGAAACTATAAAACTCCTAGAGGAGAACATAGGCAAAACACTCTCTGACATACATCACAGCAGGATCCTCTATGACCCACCTCCCAGAATATTGGAAATAAAAACAAAAATAAACAAATGGGACCTAATTAACCTTAAAAGCTTCTGCACATCAAAGGAAACTATTAGCAAGGTGAAAAGACAGCCTTCAGAATGGGAGAAAATAATAGCAAATGAAGCAACCGACAAACAACTAATCTCAAAAATATACAAGCAACTCCTACAGCTCAACTCCAGAAAAATAAACGACCCAATCAAAAAATGGGCCAAAGAACTAAATAGACATTTCTCCAAAAAAGACATACAGATGGCTAACAAACACATGAAAAGATGCTCAACATCACTCATTATCAGAGAAATGCAAATCAAAACCACTATGAGGTACCATTTCACACCAGTCAGAATGGCTGCGATCCAAAAGTCTACAAATAATAAATGTTGGAGAGGGTGTGGAGAAAAGGGAACCCTCTTACACTGTTGGTGGGAATGCAAACTAGTACAGCCACTATGGAGAACAGTGTGGAGATTCCTTAAAAAACTGGAAATAGAACTGCCTTATGATCCAGCAACCCCACTGCTGGGCATACACACTGAGGAAACCAGAAGGGAAAGAGACACGTGTACCCCAATGTTCATCGCAGCACTGTTTATAATAGCCAAGACATGGAAGCAACCTAGATGTCCATCAGCAGATGAATGGATAAGAAAGCTGTGGTACATATACACAATGGAGTATTACTCAGCCATTAAAAAGAATACATTTGAATCAGTTCTAATGAGGTGGATGAAACTGGAGCCTATTATACAGAGCGAAGTAAGCCAGAAGGAAAAACATAAATACAGTATTCTAACTCATATATATGGAATTTAGAAAGATGGTAACAATAACCCTGTGTACGAGACAGCAAAAGAGACACTGATGTATAGAACAGTCTTATGGACTCTGTGGGAGAGGGAGAGGGTGGGAAGATTTGGGAGAATGACATTGTAACATGTAAAATATCATGTAAGAAACAAGTTGCCAGTCCAGGTTCGATGCACGATACGGGATGCTTGGGGCTAGTGCACTGGGACGACCCAGAGGGATGGTATGGGGAGGGAGGAGGGAGGAGGGTTCAGGATGGGGAACACATGTATACCTGTGGTGGATTCATTTTGATATTTGTCAAAACTAATACAATTATGTAAAGTTTAAAAAAAAAAATAAATGGAAAGGGATTTGAAAAAAAAAAAAGAAAGCTGTGGTACATATACACAATGGAGTATTACTCAGCCATTAAAAAGAATACATTTGAATCAGTTCTAATGAGGTGGATGAAACTGGAGCCTATTATACAGAGTGAAGTAAGCCAGAAGGAAAAACACCAATACAGTATACTAACGCATATATATGGAATTTAGAAAGATGGTAACGATAACCCTGTATACGAGACAGCAAAAGAGACACTGATGTATAGAACAGTCTTATGGACTCTGTGGGAGAAGGAGAGGGTGGGAAGATTTGGGAGAATGGCATTGAAACATGTAAAATATCATGTATGAAACGAGTTGCCAGTCCAGGTTCAATGCACGATACTGGATGCTTGGGGCTGGTGCACTGGGACGACCCAGAGGGATGGTATGGGGAGGGAGGAGGGAGGAGGGTTCAGGATGGGGAACACATGTATACCTGTAGTGGATTCATTTTGATATTTGGCAAAACTAATACAATTATGTAAAGTTTAGAGATAGAATAGAATTAATTAAAAATAAATAAAGAAAAAAAAAGAAAAAAAAATAAAGCCTTCTCCAATTATAATAACTAAGAACTCCTAAATAAAATTAGATCCTGACTGGGTTTCTGAATTTGACTGCTGAGTAGAAACTAGGACCTAAAACCAATTAGAATGAAATGGCACACCTGAAGTGAAGCCAACTTTCCCAGATACTCTATTTAGGTAAGAATAGTTTTGGAAGCATCACAGGCTTGATTACGGGTCAGGTCTCTTTAAGCGGTACTGGTCAAGACCCTTGGAGCCTCCCCTTTCACCCTGTCTTTTCTGGGGTAATGTATGAGGCTCTGAAATCTTTTATGTTCCCTTCTGTAATCTAGAAGGAGGGAGAGAATATGCTTACCGCATATCCTGTGTCATTTAGTAACTGGTCTTACAGCAATAATTTATCATCTTTTGAAATTAGATTTGGTTTTTACCACTCTATTATCCTTCCCTGATCCCTCCAAATACGTTGTAACAAACTGTGTGTGTGTACTTTCCTTTTCAGAGTATCAATTGCACCTACCATTGAGGTAACTCTTTGTATTTTAGGTTTTCTTAAATTGGAGGGATGAATCCCTAAGTCAGAATAAGTTGGACACACAAAGTTTGATTGTGGTAATTACTCAGGCATAGTGAATGAAGGCAGACATCTTTTATTTTTTTAAGATTTATTTTTTTACCAGCAGTTTTAGGTTAAAATTAAGATGATATACAGAGATTTCCCATATAGCCCCTGCTCCCACATGTGTACAGATTACTCTGTTAACAACTTTTCCCACTAGAGTGGTACATTTGTTACAATTGATGAACCCATAGTAACACGTAACCACCCAAAGTCCATAGTTATCAAGGGTTCATTCTTGGTGTTGTACTTCTATATGTTTAGATATGTACAATGCCATATATACGCTTTCCAGGTGGTGCTAGAGGTACACAACCCACCTGCCAATGCAGGAAACTTGACGTGAGTTCGATCTCTGGGTTGGGAAGATCCCCTGGAGGCGGGCATGGAAACCCACTCCAGTATTGTTGCCTGGAGAATTCCGGTGGACAGAGGAGCCTGGAGGGCTATAGTCCATAGGGTTACACAGAATTGGACATGACTGAAGCAACTTAGCATGCACACACAATGACATATATCCATCACTATGGTATTGTACTATTTCACTGGCCAAATGCCCTCTGTGTTCCACCTACTCATCCCTTCAACTACCATCCCCACTCCCTACCCCCAAAACTCCTGGCAACCACTGATGTTTTACTGTATACATTGTAGACTTTTCAGTTTGGCTTATTTCATTTAGTAACACACATTTAACTTTCCTTCCTATCTTTTCATGGCTTGATGGCTCCTTTCTTTTTAATGCCATATAATATACCATTATCTGGATGTACAATGGTTTATTTTGTGATTTCAAGGACATTTTGGTTGCTTTCAAGCTTTGTCAATTTTGAATAAAAATGCTAAAAACATCTGTGTGCAGGTTTTTGTGGGCAAAAGTTTCAGCTCTTTTGTGTAATTACTGAGGAGCACACTTGCTGGGTTGTATGTTAAGAGTGTGTTTAGTTTTGTAACAAGATTCCAATTCTTTCCAAAGTGGCTGAACCATGTTTCATTCATACTTGCAACGAATTAGAGTTCTTGTTGTTCCACATTCTTGTCAGCATTTGGTGTTGTCAGTGTTCCAAATTTTGGACATTCTATTAGGTGTGTAGTGGTATCTCATAGTTCTTTTAATTTGCAGTTCCCTGATGACATATCATGTAGAGCATCTCTTTTTATACAATTCTTACATTTTAAATTAAAGTATAATTGATTTTTAATATTAGTTTCATGTGTTAGCCTAGTGATTAAGTTTTTTGAATCACTACATTTCAAAAATATTTAATATTATAAATGAAATTGATTTATAAGGCAAATTTATTTATAATATTATATTAGTTTCATGTGTTAACATAAAGATACAATTTTTACAGATTGTGCTTTATTAAAAATTATCAGCTAATGGCTATAGTTCCCTGTGCTATATATACAGTATATCCTTGTTCTTATCTATTTTATACATATTAGTTTGTATCTCTTAATCCCATATCCCAAACCTGACCTTCTGCCTTCCCTTTCCTTACTGTTAACCACTGGATCTGTGAATATGTTTCTGTTTTGCCATATACAGTTTTATTATTTTTCAGTTTCACCTATAATTGATGTCATGTAGTATTTGTTTTTCTCTAACTTATTTCATTAAGCATGATATTCTTTGGGTCCATCCATTTTGCTATAAATGACAGAATTTCATTCTTTTTTTATGGCTGAGTAAATTCCATTGTGTTTAATATATCTTCTTTTTCCATTCACCTGTTGATAGTCTCAACAGACTCATTAAAAACATTTGACAGAATTCAATATCCATTTATGGTAAAAATTCTCAACCAAGTGGTATAAAGGAAGCATACCTCAACATAATAATCCATATATGTCAAACCCACAGCTAACATCATACTCAACAGTGAAAAGCTGAAAGATTTTCCTCTCTGATGAGAAATAAAACAAGGATACCTACTCTCACCACTAATTCAATATAGCACAGGAAATCCTAGCCAGAGTGACTGAGCAAGGAAAAAAATAGTCACCCAAATCAGAAAGAAAGAAGGAAACTATCACTATTTGCAGATGATATGATGCTATAAGAAAATAACCCTGAAGACTTCACCAAAAAACAGTTAGAACTAACAAAGGAATTCAGTAAGTCACGGGATAAAAGATCATTATACAGAAATCTGTGGTATTTCCCTATACTAATAGCGAAGTATCTGAAAGAGAAATTAAGAAAATAATCCTGTTTACCATTGCATCAAAAAGCACTAATATTTAACTAAAGTTATTTGTCTGTTTCCTTGAAGTGAAGACAAATGCTACACTCTGGCAAGGTGAACTCCTTCGAACTCAGATCTTTTGTATCTCAGTGGAATATCACCAGCTTACAGTATTAATTCCCTAGTCAATCTATGATCTCTATTACGTGTGTATTATTAGTTGCTTCAACATAGTAATGCAAAGTAGACTTCTATCTTCTTTTTAGAAACCAAGTTATGTATAGAGGGACTGATAGGTTTAGATATAACAAATTGTACTTACTTGATAGCAACTTTGGGGGCTTCCCAGGTGGAGCAGTAGTAAAGAATCCACCTGCCAAATGCAGGAGACACCAGAGACATGGGTTCGATCCCTGGGTCAGGAGGAAATGACAACCCACTCTAATATTCTTGCCTGAAAAATTCCATGAACAGAGGAGGCTGGTGAGCTATAGTTCATGAAGTCACGAAGAGTGGACACAACTGAGTGAGCACACAACTTCAAAGTTGAATTCACTTGTTAAAACATATTTTTTCTTAAATAAGACTACTGTATTTTGTGGTGAGTGGTAGTAAGGTGATAATTGGCCCTCATTACAGTAGCTTCTTAATAAAACAATGAATTTGGAGACAAATACATCACTTGTCTTTTTTTTTAGGCTTACTATTTATTTGTTTTTTAATTGGAGTACAGTTGCTTACAATGTTGTATTAGTTTCTGCTGTATAGTGAAGTGAATCAGCCACATGTATACATATATTCCCTACCTCCTGGACCTCTCTCCTACCTCACCCCTCATCCTTCCCATCTAGATCAACACAGAACACTGAGCCGAGCTTCCCGCACTATACAGTGGGTTCTCCCCACCCATCTATTTTACACATGACTTATTAAGGTGAGTTACATTTGAGGGATAAAATTTAGCTCTCATTTGTATTTTATTAACATGTTGTCCAGTCCCAAGACTTTCATTAGGGCAGCCTTCATCTTCTTGTTCCTGAGGCTATATATTAGAGGATTGCATAAAGGTGTGATCACAGAGTAAAATAAGGTAATGAATTTTTGCATTTTCACTGGGTGTCCTGATCCAGGACTAACATACATCACCATAACAGAGCCAAAAAACAGAATTACCACAGCCAGATGAGAAGCACAAGTGGAGAAAGCCTTGCGTTTGCTGGCTGCTGAGGGCATCCTTAACACAGCCAGAATCACCAGTGCATAGGAGCAAAGGATGAAGAGAAATGTACCGATCATGAAAATAACATTAAAAGTAGAGTAAATGAGTTGCGTGGTGGTGTCTTCAGAACAGGACAGCATCATCAATGGGACAGGATCACATATAAAATGGTCGATGATATTTGGGTTGCAAAAGGGCAACCGTGAAATGAGAACAACAGGGGTTAGGAAGAGAATGAACCCACCAGACCACCCAAAGATGACAAGGCCAGTGTAGAGCTCTTTAGTCATGATGCGTGGGTAATGCAGAGGACGGCAGATGGCAAGATACCTGTCAAAGGCCATGATACAAAGGTAGAAGCCCTCATCACACCCGAAAGAGAAGAAGAAGTAGAACTGTGCAAAACAACTCACGAAGGAGATGGACTTGCTTGAGGACAGGAAGTCGGCCAGCATATTAGGGACGGTTGTGGTGACATAACATATTTCCAGGAAAGAAAAATTCCCCAGGAAGATGTACATGGGGGTGTGAAGGCGCTGATCCCACCGCACAGCACAGACAATGGCTGTGTTCCCCATTAGGGTCAGGATATAGGCGGCTGAGAAGAGTCCGAAGTAGAGGAGCTGCATTTCTGGGCTTGAGGGAAAGCCCAGGAGGATAAAGTGGGTAACAGAGTGGGTGGTTTCTCTGCTGGACACATTCATTAGTCTGGAAGATATGGAGATGACAGTGGTCTGTGCTTTAATGGAGTGTGCTGATTCTTCCTGAAAAAAAAAAAAAAAAACAAATTCTTTACCTTTCATTTCATAAAATTGTAAACAAATTTTTAGCAACAAAACTGTGGCTTTCATGGCTCAGTACTGAACATATATTACTTTAAAAATTCACAATAAGAGGGAAAACATGAAATGGATAAAAATTTTTACTTTTCTAAGAAAGTTTAACTAGATACTGGGAATGTATGTAATTCTGATAAATTACCTATGTTAATGTGTTCTTTCATCTATTTACCTATACTAATGATATTACATTTCTGTGCATAAGAAGTTTTTCTAATGTGCCTGTGTTTGGTATCCATGGTCAACTTAGATTCTATATATAAGTGATATCACATAGCGTTTGTATTTCTCTGACTGATTTCACTAAGCAGAATGTTCTCTAGGTCCATTCACATTGTTGCAAATGGCAGATATGGAAGCAAGTGTTCATCAACAGAACAATGGATAAAGAAGATGTAGTATACACACATATGTATATATATACCACATACATTATTGTATCAGTAATATTCCATTGTAATAGAATATTACTCAGCCACAAAAATATCTATTAGCATGTTCATTATATCAGGTAGGCTTTTAAGTGCTGGAGAAACAGCTGTGGACATGACAGATCTTGAGCTCATGGAGCTTATAATCAAGAGATTACCATAAACTTTAAATACATTTTTTGCAAAATTTTGACGTGTTTCCCACTATTGGAAATATTTTTGCATTTTACAAAAAATACTTAATAAATCAAGGAATCTTTTTCAAGGTGGGAATCCAAGACTTTGAGTCAGGGAGATCCTTGATATATTTCTGTGTAGAAAGGTATTATCTGGATTCCTAAGTCAGACCACATAGATGACTGACTCTTATTTGATGATTGAGATGGCACCTAAATTAGAAGGACTGTTTATAGATCCTCATTGCCCTTTGGATTGTATAAATATGTATGTATAAATGTATATACAATTACACATATAATTGTATAAATATGAAATTAAACCAGCTAAATATGTGACGGTGCTATCTAAAATAGTCTGTTAATACTTTTAAAGAAAGAACTCACTATTTACACAAGGCTTTTAGGAAACACATCTTCTAATAACTTGTTTGAAAGATATTCATGTATTTGAATGGATTATCTCTCTTTTAGAAATTTCTGCATCCTTTTTACTCAGGATCCTAGTATCAGCCTCCTCTATCAATTTATTTCACGTAGAGGAAAGTCATTGACATAGGATTAATTTTACCTGTGGCAGATTCATTTTGATATATGGCAAAACCAATACAATATTGTAAAGTTAAATAAAATAAAATTAAAAAAATAAATCATTACTGATACTTACCCTTTTGTTTTGGAATATTTCCTGAGGATAATAATTGTCCAGTGACAGATTTAGAATAAATCTTGTATGTACAGCAAAAACTCATACATGCGAAAAATTGTTACTTCAAAAAGAATTAATCCATATTAAACCAGGGCTCATTAATCTAATGGAAGTGAGAAACAATATATGAGCTTGGAAAAGAATATATCTCTGAGATGAAATATTTGCCTTATTTCCTCTACCACCAACAACAGAAATCATCCAAATAAATTCTTCTCCAGCAATTTATGAGTTAATATGAAAACAACAACTGCATCTTCATTTGAAATCTTAAGCTTCTTTGCTTATATCTCTTATTCACCCTTTAGAGAGAGAAAGAAGTGAGATTTAGAACTTAAGCTTCTAGGATTTAAGGAAACAAGAAGGAACATATACTATTTAGTTTTTTTTTTTTCCTTTTGTGTGTGTGTGGGGGGTGGTTAGCATTTTGTCCTAATGAAATATTTAGTTTTCTCAAAGAAGAAAATGCTTCCCAGTAAATTATTTTTGCAAACTATGGAGCACATGTGGCTCACATGATATGGTTTCCACTCACTTCTTGGCTGAATGCTGAGAAGAGGTTCAGGGATGGAAGATTAAATATTACTCCATGGAGCAAAAGGCATGTGAGGGACTTCCAAGAAACTGGATGATCCAGTTTGTAGTCTTTTAAGGGTTGCAAAGGGTGAATCCTATAAGATATTTCTTCTTGAGTTTCAAGGCACATGTTTGTGGTTAAGACAAATGCATGGATGAAGGAAATATATATGCATACTTCCTTGCATCATAATATTTGGGGATTTGGGGTTTTCTCTCTCAATGATCTATTAGATTTGTTATAAAGAGGAGATAATTTTGAATTTTCACTTGTATATAATCAAACATCAAGTCCTAGTATTCTCCAAAGAATAGTGAAGATGTGGAAATAGATTTTATTTATTTATTTTTATTCTCTAGTATCCATGTATAGTTGAAGTTTCCTGGGGAATAATTAAGTAATAATTGGAATTGTCATAATAGCTACAATAGGAAGCTTTACCACTGGGTTCCTGATACCAACTTTGAAGAAGAAGAAACCATTCTTCTTGTCCATCAAATATCTGTTTTTGCATAGCTTGTTAGAGACATTTAAGCTGCATTTTTTTAGAGTAAAAAGAGTTGACAACTCAAACTCATAGAAATATTGGATTGGCCAAAATTTTTTTTCAGGTTTTTCTGTAAGGTGTTATGGAAAAATTCGATGAACTTCTTGGCCAAAGTGAGAGAATGTTGATTGCTGGGAACTCTGGAGGATGAAGGAAATGGGTAAAGGTTGGTCAAAGGGTGCAAACTTCCAGCTATAACATGAATAAATTCAAGTGTATAGCATGGTGGCTATAGTTAAACTATATTACATACTTGAAAGTTGCTAAGGAAGTAGATCTTACATCTACTAATGTAGTATATTAATTAATTTTCATAAGTTGAACTCTCCTTGCATTCATGGGATAAATTCTGCTTACTCATGTGTATAAGCCTTTTAATATGCTACTGAATTCAGTTTTCCAGTATTTGTTGAGAATTTTGTGTCTATATTCATGAGGATATTGGTCTATAGTTTTCTTATCTTGTCATATCTTTTACTGGCTTTGGTATTTGGATATGACTAGACTTTTGAATGAATTAAAAAAATGTTTATTCCAATGTCAGCATTAAAAGTTTGGCAATTCTGTTGATATTTTCTATGTTTTTTCTTTATAAATCACTTATGATTCTTAACACTTTTTTCTCCTTTTTCTTTAAAGCCAAATGAAATGCTCTAAACAATTTATAATTATTAATTCATATTAATCCTATAAACTATTGTTAGTAGTTTCAGAATCAATAATATCATTTATTTGAATCTGTTAAAGACAATCTCAGGCACATTGTGGTATGGCTTGAAATTCAAGAGGAAAATTAGGAAAAATTCCTGGATATAGATAGAGAGGCCTGGAAGAATATGGGAAAAGCCAGACACAACTATTAAGGAAGCTAAGCTTGTTGAAATACACAAATCCTGCCACTTCCCCATACACAGGGCTGATACAACTCTGAGAAAATTGCCTTAGGAAGACAGTTTCAAAAGCCTGAGACTCACGGGACTAAATCTCTCTGAAAATACCTCTTATAGTGCACTCTCATCCCAGAAATAATATCATTGGCATTTTTTGCACATAAAAATTTTAATTATTTTACTTTTCATACCAATTGTAGGTATTTGCTCTTTGACTTGTTACTAGACATTTACACTATGTCAGAAAATTATGTGACTAATTTATAAAATAAAAGTAAGAAAAATAGTCTAATGTGAAAATATAAAGCAGAGCGACTGAACTAAACTGAATACTGGTAAAATATTCTATCACATATACATACTAGGAACTTCCCAAGTGATGCTAGCGGTAAAGAACCTGACTGCCAAAGCAGGAGACATAAGAGATTTGTGTTTGATCCCTTGGTGGGGAAGGTCCCCTTGAGGAGGACGTGACAATCCACTCCAGTATTCTGGCCTGGAGAATCCCCATGGACAGAGGAACTTGGCAGGCTATAGTCCACAGGGTCACAAAGAGTAGGACATGACTGAAGCAACTCAGCATGCATGTGTACATACTATAGTGGTCTTAATTTATTTATTGGTGCATATGTAATTTATTGACAGTTTCAGATATTCTCCAGGGATGACTTCGTATGAGAAAGCTTGAGGAACTGAGATACATAAGAGAAAATGTAGATGATAGAAAAGAGAACTGGTTTGAGGAAAGAGCACAAAACCAAGAAGAGGAAATTTTGGTAATAGTTGGGGTACTTATGTGATTAGTCTATAACACTGATGTTATTAAGGGGACACCGATGATGTCCCCAAGACTACACATGCAGCAATTGTGTCTTAAGTGAGCTCTAGGTAGCAAGTAAAATTTCTAAGAACAGTTATAGGAAATATAAGACATAACAAGTTGTGTATTTGTGTGTTTTACATACGTTTTATTTTGTTCTTGAAGTATCAGGTATGCATTTAGCACACTGGTTTTGAACCAGTTTTAGTTTTGGAGATAGAGTCTATTACAGAAATTCTTTCCAGATTTTGCTGCAAAAGGTTTATCAGTGGCTACTTCAGCCAGCAATGTATAAACTCTGGATCAAAGCCCTAGTTTGTTGGCTCGGCTTCAGTTCCAGAAATTTCCCCCATTTCATTCTGAGGGAAGAATTCAGTTCAGTTCAGTCACTCAGTCATGCCTGACTCTTTGTGACCTCTTAGATTGCAGAATGCCAGGCTTTCCTGTTCATCACAAACTCTTGGAGCTTGCTTAAACTCATATCCACTGATTCAGTGATGCCATCCAACCATCTCATCCTCTGTCGTCCCTTCTCCTCCTGCCTTCAATCTTTCCCAGCATCAGGGTCTTTTCCAATGAGTTGACTCTTCATACCAGGTAGCCAAAGTACTGGAGCTTCAGCTTCAACATCAATCCTTCCAATGAATATTCAGGACTGATTTCCTTTAGAATGGACTTGTTTGATCTCCTTGCAGTCCAAGGGATTCTCAAGAATCTTCTCCAACACCACAGTTCAAAAGCATCAATTCTTCTGCACTCAGCTTTCTTTATAGTCCAACTCTCACATCCATACATGACTGCTGGAAAAACCGTAGCTTAGACTAGACAGGCCTTTGTTAGCAAAGTAATGTCTTTGCTTTTTAATATGTTGTCTAGGACTGCAAGGAGATCCAACCAGTCCATTCTAAAGGAGATCAGCCCTGGGTGTTCTTTGGAAGGAATGATGCTAAAGCTGAAACTCCAGTACTTTGGCCACCTCATGTGAAGAGTTGACTCACTGGAAAAGACTCTGATGCTGGGAGGGATTGGGAGCAGGAGGAGAAGGGGACGACAGAGGATGAGATGGATGGATGGCATCACTGACTCGATGGATGTGAGTCTGAGTGAACTCCGGGAGTTGGTGTGGACAGGGAGGCCTGGCGTGCTGCGTTTCATGGGGTCGCAAAGAGTTGGACACGATTGAGTGACTGAACTGAACTGAACTGAGGTTTGTCATAGTTTTTCTTCCAAGGAGCAAGCGTCTTTTGATTTCATGGCTACAGTTACCTTCTGCAGTGATTTTGGAGCCCAAGAAAACAAAGTCTGTCACTGTTTCCATTGTTTCTCTATTTATTTGCCGTGAAGTGATGGGACTGGATGCCATGATCTTAGTTTTTTGAATGTTGAATTTCAAGCCAGCCTTTTTCACTCTCCTCTTTCACTTTCATGAAGAGGCTCTTTAGTTCCTCTTCACTTTCTGCCAGAAGAGTGGTGTCATCTGCATATCTGAGGTTATTGATATTTCTTCAGGCAATCTCGATTTCAACTTATGCTTCATCCAGCCCAATATTTCATATGATGTACTCTGGTTATACATTAAATAAGCAGGGTGAGAATATACAATCTTGACATACTCCTTTCCCAATTTTGAATCAGTCCTTTGTTCCATGTTCGGTTCTAATTGTTGCTTCTTGACCTGCATACAGGTTTCTCAGGAGGCAGGTAAGGTGGTCTGGTATTTCTATCTCTTGAAGAATTTTCCATAGTTTGCTGTGATCCACACAGTCAAAGGCTTTTGAGTAGTCAGTGAAGCAGAAGTAGACATTGTTCTGGAATTCTCTTGCTTTTTCTATGATCCAATGGATGTTGTCAATTTAGACATAAAGAATAAGCCTTTTTGTAACATTGTCAAGTTGAGATTTTTGAATTAACTTTAAAAAGACTTTGGTAAGAAAATTAACAGCAAGCTTATCATAATAAATTTGTAAAACACTTCCAGGAAGCAGAACAAAATCTCTATAATTTTGTTAAAAGATGGCAGCTATAAAATTTTCTATAAAATTCCTTCATTTAATTTCTTAATTAAAAAATATGTTTGGAAACAATTATGTAAGTCCACTCTATTTTGGAATAAAAGTTTAGATTTAGCATTATATTGTTAACATATTTAAATGATATCCTATAATTTAACTGTGTTATAATTCACTTTTTCTCCAATTACTAAACATTTGGATATGTATGACTTTGATGTTATTATCATTATTTTATTTTCATTAAACTAATAAAATTATTTGGAATGAAACAACAGATTTACAACATTTACTTGTTACATCCAGAAAAATGGTAGATATCTCTACCTATTCATTGTTTTTCCTGTTTAGAGCCAAGTATTTGCAGTTTTCTTTTTATACACTTTACTGATTTTTGATGTATTTATTTAGAGTTGTACTGCATTTTTGTTGATATTATCAATGACATTTTCTTTTATTGTATTTTCCTCCTGATTATTATCTTTTCTATACTTACTTTGCAGGAGGCCACCATTTAAAGTTTTTTTTTTTCTGATTTTAATCATTTTTGAAATTATTTTTATGAAAATTCACATCGAATATCTGCTAGTGTTTGATAAAGAAAAATAGGCAGAAAAATAAGTTTTTGGATGAGAGTAAATTTCTGAGTTTTAATTCAAGAGCTAATTGATGAGTATGATGTGCTATATTTTAATCCCTATCTTCTCCCTCTTTCTTTTGGGAGAATTGGAGGGTTAAATGCTTGCCTTCCCTTTTTCCAGTACTTTTAATGAGAGAAGGTGGGAGACTCCATGTGGCTTACTTCTTCCCTCCACTACCAAGGGATATTGTAAGGCTCTGCAGGTTGTTCCTGACATAAGGGAGCCTGTCTGAGAGAGGGAGTGGGGGCTGTCACTCAGCCTGTGCCCAGGGAGTAGAAGTGTGCACCCTGATGTGCATGGGAGTCCCCCCTGAGGAAGGGGTGCATTAAACCACCTCTGGTCAAGACTTGTAGCTAAGGGGCTGCTGCTTTGTGATTTGATAATTTATGCAAAGGGCTTCAGAGACTAACCTGAGGCCCTGCACCCAAACTTTAAATTAAGTCATACTATCACCTCACTTAGATCCTGATTTTACCTCCTTTGCATAGCTAAAATGAAGATATATTAGTGAATCTGGTCTTTTTGTGCTTCTATGGAACTGGCTACAATTTCACTAGTAGACAAGATTGTGTCACTCAGAATGAAATTTATTTACTAAGATGCAATATGCTGATTCCAGGCTTCTTTGAAAATTAACTGCAGAGTAATGTATCTCATTTCAAACATTGGCTAAACTATCTTATTTCTGTCTTCAGAGTTTTACACACTGTCCTTGCTGCATGATTAATCTCCATTATTATGTACACAGGGGGAAAAGCACTTTAAAAAATCTTAAAGTACTTAAAATATGAATTATAGTGGCCTTAGTAATTTTTTCCAGGGAATCTTGTTTCCAGGTATCACTTGTATTCTGTTTAAGTACATTTATTCTTTTGTATTGCATGCTCCCAGGTGGTACTAAAATAAAGATGTAATATATCAAGTTATATGATTTTAAAACAATCCCCAAACTAAGGAGTTGGAGAAAACTATTTTCACCAGCAAAAATTGACTTTGCTAAGAAGAAGTTTTTTGACAAACTTATCTGGGGAAGAAGCTCAAACTCCAAAGAGCCTACATATAGACAAAATTATTCTGAATATTAAAGGGAAAGACGTTCTGGTCACTCTTGTGGGTGATGGGGAGAGGGTGAGAAAGAAAGAGATAGAGATAGCACCAGGTATAATATGAGAACTTGATGGTGTGTTCAGCACAAAGATCCTTCCTCTTACTTCCTAACTCCATCCTGTAGTCAGGTATATTAAACCAAAAAAAGCTGGAATCAGTTTGATTTTGGATAAAATGTTGCTGGGGACTAGTCTCACACTCAGACTGATGTGATCAAAACAAGATAGCAGGCAGACTAGGAGTGAGAGGAGAGAAGCACACATGAACCTCTTGTGTAGTGTATATCTAGGAAAATAGTGGTTGTATGGTGCATATGTAGGAAAACAGTGCTTATATGGCACATGTATAGGGAGATAGTGGTTGTATGGTGCGTGTGTAGGGAGATAGTGATTGTATGGTGAGTGTGTAGGGAGATAGTGGTTGTATGCTGAGTGTGTAGGGAGATAGTGGTTGTATGCTGAGTGTGTAGGGAGATAGTGGTTGTATGGCACCTCATGTGTTGGGCACATGTGTAGGGAGACAGTGGTTGTATGGTGTGTGTGTAGGGAAATAGTGATGGGGACTCTAGACATCTAATCACTATAGAGTTAGGGGTCAGAGACAAGTCTACTTAAATTTGCAAAAGAGAGAAACTGAGCAGTTGACATCTGGGTTCAGTTCAGTCACTCAGTCATGTCTGACTCTTGGCAACCCCATGGACTGCAGCATGCCAGGCTTCTCTGTTCATCACCAACTCCCGGAGCTTACTCAAACTCATGTCCATTGAATTGGTAATGCCATCCAATTATCCCATCCTCTGCTGTCCCTTTCTCCTCCTGCCTTCAATCTTTCCCAGCAATGGCATTGTCTTTTCCAATGAGTCAGTTCTTTGCATCAGGTGGCCAAAGGATTGGAATTTCAGCTTTAGTGTCCATCCTTCCAATGAATATTCAGGACTGATTTCCTTTAGGATTGACTGGTTTGATCTCCTTGCAGTCCAAGGGACTCTCAACAGTCTTTTCCAACACCACAATTCAAAACCATCAGTTCTTTGGTCCTTAGCTTTCTTTATGGTCCAACACTCAAATTCATACATCAGATCAGATCAGATCAGTCGCTTAGTCATGTCTGACTCTTTGCGACCCCATGAATCACAGCATGCCAGGCCTCCCTGTCCATCACCAACTCCCGGAGTTCACTCAGACTCACGTCCATTGAGTCAGTGATGCCATCCAGCCATCTCATCCTCTGTCTTCCCCTTCTCCTCTTGCCCCCAGTCCCTCCCAGCATCAGAGTCTTTTCCAATGAGTCAACTCTTCGCATAAGGTGGCCAAACTACTGGAGTTTCAGCTTTAGCATCATTCCTTCCAAAGAAATCCCAGGGCTGATCTCCTTCAGAATGGACTGGTTGGATCTCCTTGCAGTCCAAGGGGCTCTCAAGAGTCTCCTCCAACACCACAGTTCAAAAGCATCAATTCTTGGCACTCAGCTTTCTTCTCAGTCCAACTCTCACATCCATACATGACCACTGGAAAAACCATAGCCTTGACTAGATGAACCTTTGTTGGCAAAGTACTGTCTCTGCTTTTGAATATGCTATCTAGGTTGGTCATAACTTTGCTTCCAAGGAGTAAGTGTCTTTTAATTTCATGGCTGCAGTCACCATCGGCAGTGATTTTGGAGCCCAGAAAAATAAAGTCTGTCACTGTTTCCATTGTCTCCCCATCAATTGCCATGAAGTGATAGGACTGGATGCCATGATCTTAGTTTATGGAAGCTTGTTTTAAGCCAGCTTTTTCACTCTCCTCTTTCACTTTCATCAAGAGGCTCTTTAGTTCCTCTTCACTTTCTGCTTAAGGGTGGTGTCATCTGCATATCAGAAGTTATTGGTATTTCTCCTGGCAATCTAGATTTTGGCTTGTGATTCATCCAGCCTGGCATTTTGCATGATGTACTCTGCATATAAGTTTAATAAACAGGGTGACAATATATGCCTTGACATACTCCTTTTCCAATTTGGAGCCAGTCTGTTGTTCCATGTCCGGTTCCAACTGTTGCTTAAACTTAAATTTGCAAACTGAGAAGTTGACTTAGAAACTTAGAAACTGAGCAGTTGACATCTGGGTTATATATGTTTTTTTCCTGGAAAAATATAAAGAGTGGCATTTTCCAGTTTCCATACAGTACACACAGGAACACTAATACAATAAAGCCTAGTACAAATGATTTATGTAAATTCTAATGCCATCTTATTTGTTATTTGCTTCATTGAAATGCAACCTAAAATATTTTAGGGAATATAGGAAACATTTCTCTCAAATTTATTAAAACTATTAATGTCTGGAACTTTTATATTCCTATATGTCCTACATATATATAGATTCTAGTTCTTGAGAGGCTTTCTTTGACCAAATATCGCGTTCCTGAACAGTTTTCTCAGAGCCTCCTTCATTTCCTTATTCCGGAGGCTGTAGATCAAGGGATTGAAAAGTGGAGTCATCACAGAATAAAATAAGGTCACAATTTTCTGAATTCCTGCTGGATTGCCTGCAGTTGGGCTCACATACATCACCATGATGGAGCCATAGAACAGAGACACTACAGCCAGATGGGAACCACATGTAGAGAAAGCCTTATGCCGGCCTTCTGCTGAGGGGACCCTAAGCACAGCTCTGATCACCAGGGTGTAGGAGCTGGTAATGAACAGGAAAGTGGAAAAAATTAGGACTGAGTTAAAGGTGGCACAGATAATCTCAGTGGCAGGAGCTGGCACGCAAGACAACTTCATAAGGGGTCCTGGGTCACATAGGAAGTGATCAATAATATTGGGGCCACAAAAAGGAAGCTGGGAGATGAGATAAACTGGGAGGAGAAAACAGGAGAAGCCACACACCCAGCAGCAGGCTCCCATCTTGATGCAGCGTTGCACTGGCATGACAGTGGGGTAGTGAAGGGGCCTGCAGATAGCAAGGTACCTGTCGAAGGCCATGGCAGACAGGAAGAAGGTCTCAGTGGTGCCCATGGAGAAGAAGAAGTAGAACTGCAGAAAGCAGCCAGAGAAGGAGATGGTCTTGGTCTCAGAGAGAAAGTTGGCCAGCATACTGGGGACAGTAGAAGTGACATACCACACCTCCAGGAAGGAAAAATTGGCCAGCAGGATGTACATGGGGGTGTGGAGATGGTGGTCCCACCACACTGCACAGATAATGCACAAATTTCCACTTAGTGTCAACACATAGATCACAGAGAAGAGTGAGAAGAGGAAGATCTGAACCTCCCAGGTACAAGGGAATCCAAGGAGAATGAATTCACTCACAGGGTCTGAGTGATTATTTCCTTCCAGGTTTTTCATTTTTTTTTTTCTCCAGAAAACTGCAACAACAAGACATTATCATGTTACAAATGATTTTACAGAAGTTTTCTCATTAAGATGTTCTCTGAATGTCTTTACAATTCAATAAGCAGCATAATTTTAGATTGCTTAAAGATTTCCAGCATTCTTTGCCCCAGTGTGATACTGGGAAGAAATGGAATTTGGAGGTCGTTTGCTTATTGTTGCTTTATCTTCATGATCATCATGCCCATCATGGTCCATTGAATACCTGCCTCTGTGTAATGTCCTCAGCACTACATAAACCAAAATAGGTAGTCCTTGCCATTTAGAGGCTTTCAACCTGGTTCAGAAACAACCATCTGGGCCAAACCTATATAAGGAGACATGGAGTTTTCATTGTTGTTCAGTCAGTAGGTCACGTACAACTCTTTGTGACCCCATGAACTGCAGCACATCAGGCTGCCCTGTGTGTGCAAATACACTATCTCTGTGTTTGCTCAAACTCATGTCCATTGAGTCAGGTGGTTCTAGTGGTAAAGAACCCGGCTGCCAATGCAGGAGATGTAAGATGTCAGGAAGATCCCCTGGAAGAGGGCATGGCAATCCACTCCAGTGTTCTTGCCTGGAGAATTCCACAGACAGAGGAGCCTGGTGGGTTACAGTCCATAGGGTCACAAAGAGTCAGATGTGACTGAAGTGACTTAGCATGCACAAACATGGAGTTTTAAATAATAATAATAATAGTTCATGATGTGTGTAAATGGAAGAAAACATTGCAAGAATTCATAGTTGTAAATTAAGAGTTTATTACTATAAATTTAATAATAATATGTATATCATTTTAGATGGGGTTTCTGTACTATTGGAAATTTTGGATACAGAAGTAAGGAAAATGATGTTTTATCAATGATTGCTTACAGCAAGCCCAATTGTATTTGCATTCTCTCTTTTTTAAAAATCTCCCTGAAAAAAATTCCACAATTTGCATTGTTAATTTCTCTCAGGGTTTAGTGACATATGCACAATTCTCAAAACACTCTACTTTTAACTTGGTC